>NC_079149.1:2189517-2504421 GCF_945859685.1 Eupeodes corollae | reverse complement strand
TCGCGAATCACTTGCATCAACATGCTGCTCGGTCGTATCCATCCTAACCTAACGTTGGCGAGATCTTCTAATTTTTCACAAATGGTATTCATAGCATGCATACTATAAACCCATTTACTTTGACACTCTTTTGTACTTCTCCCTCGAGCAATACCCCCATCTGTCTTCTTATATCTCAAAAACGGTGGCTTGTACAAAAAAAAAGTATTAACTATTTTTTTCTAAATAATTTCCTGATCTACAATTTTTGTTTGAAGTATTTTTATGATAAAACTTACCGTTTTGCTGAAAATCTCGAAAAACTATTTTTTTTACCTTTGACCTTGAATACAATTTTTTCCTTACAGAGGGAAAGATGGGGAAATTTCAAATTTTGTTTTAATGATATTTCAAACAATTTTACCGATTTTCACTTTGGTGGGAATTTAGGTAACTTTATTCTTATTTTTTGGTCTAATTTGACCGGACCGGACCGGATTATGCTTAAACGGTTTTAAGCAAACAAATTTGTTTTGTAACGAATCTGAACAAGACTAAAATCCAATGGATACTCACAGCTAATGAGAATTTTTAGAAACTAAAATAAAAAATGAACTATGCAAAATGGTTGTCTCATATTTTCAAAACCTAATTTGACAGACAAATTTTAAGGTGCAAATTTAATTTTAGGTTAAAACTTAATACATTAAAAAAGTATTTTTTTTTTGTTTTTACTTTATAGATAGATTTAAAGAGCCTTTATAGTACACATGAAAATTTGTAATTGTTATCTTAACTTGTTGGTCTGAAAGATTTGATTTTGGGGATTGATTAAATAATCATTGATGATGATAATGAAATTCCTAAATAGTATTTGTGTAATTTATCCATATCTTAATTCGATAACAAAACTCAAAGTAAATACACAATTTACCGTTTATTTCACCACCAAACAAAAATTTGACAATATAGATAAAAAATGTATAAAAAGAAAATAACACCTTTTGACGCATATATAGATTTAATAAATTTGATCAAAGAAATGAACACTAAAGTCATAAAAAAAGAAATATCCATACCTATTCGTTAAATAGACAAACCCAAATTGTTGCCTTACATCATTGCCGGCTGGCTTGTCGAAATTGGAGGCCAAGAGACAACGACGCACGGTAGTTATTCAAGGACTAATACAAATCGATACACTTTTTTCTGTTGTTTTAATAATTCCTATAAGTAAAGATTAAACAAATAATTCTTTGCTTATCTCAACTCTAGGATGGTAGCCATGTGGTGGCACAATAAAGTTGTTATTGTAGTATTCAAACCTTACTAATGTTCTAATAAACTTGAGCCAGGTCATTTCCGATCAAGTTTAAAATTCTCTACCCAGGTGTTAGGAGTCATTGACCATACTACAACATATTATGTACTTTTCAGCACACTCGTGGCTGATTTAAGGAAAAAGAAAAATACCCTTATAAAGGAACTTATTTTCAAAGCTATTTAAGATATTTTATATTCAACTAGTAACATAAAACCCACGTGATATATACCAAATAGCTTAGGATTATGCCGTTCCTAGTTCTATCGTTTTGATTCCGCATGAGTTTTTCTTGTAGAACTTGTGGACAACAACAAAATAACAACAAAAAAAAGACGTGCAACATGCGTGACCACAGCCGGAAAATCATTTAATATTTGGATTTTATTTTCCTGCGTTAAAGCCTCTTATTGACGCACGCAAGTTAGCACTTCTGATTAACGATAACTTAAAGTAATTCATTAGTTAAAAAATCAATTTGTTATAAGTTTTTATGAGAAAGAAGTTGTATTATTTGTTTTTTAAATATTAGTCATCTTTCAAAATATTTAATAATTATTTTTTAAAGTGATTTAAGAAATGAGAATTAAAATGTGGCACTGTTTTCCTCAATTAAAAGAAAAAGTCTTTGACAAAAAATATTATTATGCTCTATTTATGTCGCCTCAAGGAAAACAAATTGTCGACGACGATTATTGCGGGCGCGAAATCTTAAATGCATTTCAAAAGAAGCAATTTGTTTCTTATGTGTTTATAATTTAGGAAGTACCTTCAGGTTTTTTCTTTCGGCGAAGGTTAAGATGGTAAATTGAGTGATTATTTAAACTGCATGAGTCTTATTTTAGAATTTCGAGT
This sequence comes from Eupeodes corollae, assembly GCF_945859685.1. Lineage (NCBI taxonomy): Eukaryota > Metazoa > Arthropoda > Insecta > Diptera > Syrphidae > Eupeodes > Eupeodes corollae. The sequence continues at coordinate 2,502,266 of NC_079149.1, read as the reverse complement.
AAAAAAAAAAATTAAATTAATATTTTTTCTGTTTCAGAAAAGGATATTACGAATAAAAGGGATTGTAGCTACAGCTTTTGTTTACATTCAATTATGGACCACACCCTATCGTTTAATAAGCTATTGCATTTAAATTGATCCGTGTATGTAGGATGTTGCTGCACCAGAGAGTGCACAACAAGTCTGTTGAAGTTTTTCTTCACTTGTTCGTGCCCCTTGATGAGGTGTCTTTCTCTGCTGTACACACACTGTAAGACTCATTCTGCGGGTTCGTTGCTGTTCATAGGCTTTGTTTGCTTATCCATCTCGAGCGCCAAAGCCAAAGTATCTTCCCTCTTGTGGTGTTAAAAGACCTACCATAAAAATGGTACACATCTCTTAAGGCTTTAAGATGTTTTTTTTTATATCTCTCAGCCATAGAAGGAGGTATTAATTTATCGCAAATGGCAAGACTAGACACACTTTCAGCGGGACGACTTTAATACAAAAAAAGAGGCTGGGATGCGACCCACACTGATAACTTCCCATCCAGTCTGTCTATTTGTCTTGCTTAAAAGTTTGTCTATATGTACTTGTATCAAGTTTTACCAAATTTGCGTACTATTTTTTGTTGATTTTACTTTTTATGAAAAAACGGACTGTTGGATTTTTATATAAAAATTACAGAATATCGGAAACAATATTTTCTGTGAAATAAAAAAAGTTTGAAGACAATATTTTTAATTTTTGAAAAGCTATTTAAGTCGTTAGTAAATTTTTACCAAGTTTTAGTATTGTTTTTTTTTTTTAGAGTTTAATATTTTGTAAAAAAACTGTCAATTGGAATTTTTTAAAAATTTTACTAAGTGATGAAAACAATATTTCTTATAAGAAAAAATTAGTTTGAAGCCAATATTTAAAATTTTTGAAGAGATATTTGAGTTGAAAATCAATTTTTACTAACTTTTGTAAATTTTTTTTTTAGGTTTTTATTTTTTGTAAGAAAAATGTCAATTCGATTTTTCTCAAAATGTGTCCTAACGTGAAAACAATATTCCTTATAAGAAAAATTTAATTGCAAGCTGTTATCTCAAAGTTTTTAAAAGATATTTGAGTCGAAAATTATTTTTTACCAACTTTTGTTAATTTTTTTTAGGTTTTTATTTTTTGTAAAAAAAACTGTCAATTCGATTTTTTTCAAATTTTAACTGAATTTTGACAACAAGATTTTTTGAAAGATAAAAGTAAATTAAAGCCAATATCTCAAAGTTTTGAAAAGATACTTGAGTCGAAAATCAATTTTTAAAAACTTTTATAAATTTTTTTTTTAGGTTTTTATTTTTTGTAAAAAAACTGTTAATTCGATGTTTCTCAACATTTTTCAAGATGTTGAAAACAATATTTCTTATAAGATAAAATAAGCTTGAAGCCTAAATTTCAAGTTTTTGAAAAGATATTTGAATCGATATTCAATTTTTACCAACTTTGAGTAATGTTTTTTTTTTTAATTTTTATTTTTTATAAAAAAACTATCAATTAGATTTTTCACAAAATTTTATCCGATGTCAAAAACATTATTCTTCGTTGCACAAAATTGTTTTAGAGATGAAATCATATTTCAGTCGTAAAATTTTGGAGGTGACAAATTTTTTTTTTCAGTTTTATTGATTTTTAAAAAAAACCGTTATATTAATTTTTTTCAAAAAATATACCTGTTTGGTATCATGTTACAATATATTATTTAAAATTTAATTCAAGTCTCTAGCGTTTTTGGTTCGTAAGATATTTAGGGTTAACCAAAATTTTCACCTTTTTTTCAAACTGCTATGGTAAAAAAACCACCCACGAAATTTTCTTGAGAGCCCTTTCTGCATCTTTCTGCCTTATTATCTGTTAACAAAATTTATTTGAAGTCGATATCTCTTCTGGTTCTTGAGCTATGGACGACGAAAAAAACGTCGCGAACGTACGGACGTACGGACGTACAAACGTACGTACACACGCACGCACAGACATCTTTCTAAAAATCTTTTATTTCGACTCTAGGGACCTTGAAACGTCGAGAAATGTCAAAATTTTCAGTTTGACAAATCGGACCCATTACAATAACTTCCTATGGGAAGTTAACAACGCTTGGATGCATGACTACACCGCACCTAGTTGTCATTAATCCCACCTATTGAAACTAAACACTACACGGTAGCGAAAAACAATTAAAACGTAGAAGCAAACTGAAAAGTATCACTCATTCAAAGTTTCTTATACATTTCCATTCGAAATCTCTGACTTAAAACACCCCAAACACCCTTATCTGATATGCTACTACCCCAGTGGTGCCCGTTGAGTAAAAAAAAAAAAAGCATTAACGTGTCACAATTCCCAGAACGTTGTTGACAACAACAACAAAAGAAAAGCGAAGCTAAGCGAACAACAAAAGTTGCAACGAGTTTCCGGCATTTCCACCAGTTGACGATAATTGCTTTCAACGCGTCATTTATGCCATGTTAGCTTAACTCACCGCAATTACGTTTTCTTTTTCTGTCGTTGCCGTTGTTGTTGTTATTGTCGAGCTGATGATGAATATTATAAGCCTTGAAGCGAACTTTCCTACAAAACAATAGAACTTTTTAATAAACTTCCCAAGTCAGTCAGTGAGTTTGGCGTTGACGCTGTTGCTGTCGCTTGTGCCGCTGATGAAAATGTAGCTTCTTCCTTTGAATTTTTCATTCACATGAATCCTTGTGGTTCATTCACATTTTAAAGTCGCAAAACTTAAGGATTCAGGCAGGTATAGTTTTTGAACAATCGTGATGATTTGAAGTTTTTTGTGTTGTTGTTCGAAAGTTCAATCTTCTCTAATTAATATTCAATAAGCAATCGAATGCAAATCGATAAGGGTGGAACTTATTTGTATTTAAGTTTTGTTGTTGTGTTGTGCCCACAGTTTGCCAATTTGCTTCGTTCGGAAAACAAACTTATGATGTATATGACGCGAGTATTCTCACCTAGCGAGGAACGTGTAAGCATTAAAGTGACTCCAACTAAAGTGTGCGCTAACGCTAACCAAATTTTGCCTTGGCGTGATGTATGTTTAACGTTTCAGGAGGGCAGAGAAGGACTTTAAGCGCGACTACCGACATAACCATTGAATAAATAAACTATTCAAACACCGGACCATGGTCGTTGGTATCGGTGCTGGAGGTGGGAAGCAGAGTTTGTGGTGTTTTTGTAGGTCAAAATTAAAATGGAAAATCTCTGTTCTGATCCTATAGGTCCCGGTCGCAATTGTCTATGGAGTGGAGGTGCACAAAGTTTTTCGTGATGGTTCTCTATCCAACAAAACTTTTACTGCTGGATTTGGATTCCATTTAGTTTTGTGTTCTGATTAAGTTTACGTTAGCTATGGATATATATTTATGTACCAAACATAGCTGTGTTATTCGGATGTGTTTTCTTGTTTTTGTGAAGTGCTGAGGGTTTATTGTTTATTTTTTAGTGGGACTATAGGCTTCGACAAATTAGATTCACCTACTCGAAAGGATTTAAAATTTAAATTGGTTTTTTGTGCAGGCTTATAAAATTTATACCGCGACACCACCATCTCCACCACCACCACCGCTGCAAAGGGTTTTTCCCTTAATTGATTAGTGGTTAGCATATTTGTGTCGACTTCGTAATTAAACTAACTGAGTTAACTTTATATGCGTTTTGAATATGAATTGGTACTTGTCTATAAGTTTTTAATTGGTTTAATTAAGGAAAAAATAGTAACAGGTTTGTTTTTTAAAAGCAGGTGATATATTTTCTCTCTGAAATGAATCACACGTATCGATATCGTTTAAAGGCAATATTTGTGGAAGATTTCAATACCCAATTAGTAATAACTTTGATTACAAATCTACTTACTCGTACCATTTTGGCAGTTAACCTTGTTTGTTTACTCTCAAGCCATTAGAAGAATTGATTCTCATTTTCATTCTCATGCCCAGATTTAAACGCTTGTGTCATGAATTGTATGCTATGTACATATCTTATCTACTACAAATTTGTTATTATGTACATACATACTGACTTGACTCAAATATGTATATAGGATTTTCTCTAAGGAATTTCTTAGGCTATGCCAAGCAATTGGCAAGTCAAGTAATCAATATGTAAGTTGTTCCAATGTTATTTTATCGATTCTTCTTGAGCAAAATTTATGTAAATTGGTGTCTTATATCCCAATTGAATTACAACAGATAATGACCAAACAGGGAAAATGTTTTTTGTTTTCGAACAAGGCAAGAAAAACAAAATAAGTATTTCCTGCTACCTAAATGGAGGTTGAAACAAATCGAATATGTATGATAGGGTTAGGTTTTGGAAAAAGGTACATTCATATAAAATTAATGATGTATCCGAAAAAGTGCTGATACTTGACTTTCAAAATAAGTTAAAAAAGATTCTTTTGAAAATCAAATATGACAGTTAAACAAAATGGAAAGTTAAACCAAGATGAGGTTTCTTTTTGATAAAAATCGATCGATTTTTGAAAATAGTTTTGATTCTATTCTAAGTTTATATTTCTTCAAAGCTTTAATATTGATCAAACCTTTTTTTAACGTATATTTTCGATATGATATTTTTGTGGAAAACACTAGGTAAAAAAAACCTTTTTGATGAATTTCAAATTTTTGCAGTAAAAAATAATAATCACATACAAAAATAAAACCGTTTTGGCAGCAAAAATTTAAGACTGTGGTATGAAAAATGCAGTATTGAGATATGCACGTTTGAAGTTTTGAATAGTAGAAAAACATGAATAATTTTATACTAACATTTAAAGAAGAGGCTGTTATGCGACCCCGGACTTGATAACTTCCCATCCCGTCTGTCCAAGGTCGAAAATGTTCATAATAATATTTTGTAGTCATTATCTTATTTTGTGTTCCTAATATTTGAGGCCAACTATTTCTAATCAGGTTTTTGTACGTTTTCGTACAAAATTACCAATAATATTTTGTGTAAGATGATAGTTTGATTTCAAAATCTATTTTTTCTCACGAGATTTTGAATCGAAAACCAATTTTTTACCATTTCTTGAATGTTTTATAAACAAAAGAAAACTTAGCACAGCATGAAATAATTTTGAAATCATTGCTTTCATTAATTAACGATATATCGAGAATCGAACATCAATTTTTTCCCAATTTGACTACAATTTTTTGTTGATTTTAATTTATTTTTATACAAATTTTACTGAATGCCGAAAACTATATTTTGTATAAGACTAAATTAGCTTGCAGCCGATATTTTTAATTTTTGAAAATATATTTGAGTCGAAAATAAATGTTAACCAAGTTTTAGTAATGACTTTCATATGTTTTTATTTTTTGAAAAAAAAAAAAAAAGTCAAAATAATTTATTTGAAGTCGATATCTATGGACGGCAAAAAATCTTCCCGAACGTTCAGACTTACGTATACAAGCACACGCAGATATCTTTCTAAAAATCTTTTAGTTAGACTCTTAGGACCTTAAAACGTCGAGAAATTTCAAAATTTTTAATTTGTCAAATTGGACCGATTTCAACATCTTGGGAAGTCAAAAACCAGATCCAAAAGGGTTTTTTTTTTCAATCTTTTGCGACACCATTTTTTTTAACCTCTACAACGATCCTATTTTAACAAACCTTGTAGATACGTCTGTCATTGAATTCAATAGAACTTTAATAAGCCTATCTGCAGAGGAATTCATTTCTGTTGAAGACATTGAATATTTGATATGTAATTTTAAGAATAAAAAATCTGGAATGGAGTTCCTTAAAAAACTGAGTGGATTTGTTTATTCAGCTTCTCTAATAAAATCCTGTTTTAAAATTCAATATTTTACACTTAAATGGAAAATGCCAAAAGTTGTTCCAATATTGAAATCTAGTATACCCGAAGTGATCCACTAAGTTATAGGCCATAAGCCTACTCAGTAGTATATGCAAGATTTTTGAAAAATGAATTCGCTATAAATTAGATTTTTTTTTTAATGAAAAGAATATCATACCAATACAGCAATTTGGTTTCTGTAAAAAACATAATACGTCAGACCAGGTTCTAAGAATGTGTAGACACATACAAGACAAATTTAGAGAAAGAAAATCAACAGAATTAGTTTTGTCAGATGTTGAAAAAGCTTTTAACACTGTTTGGCACAACGCACTCATGCACAAACTCATTTTAAATGAATGTCCAACCTTTTTGATTAAACTTATACAAAGTTTCTTAAGTGATAGAAAATTTATAGTTTCACTTAATGGACAAAATTCAGTCCTGATAACTATTCCTTCTTTGTTTAATATTTTTATCTCCGATTTTCCAGTCTTGCAAAATTGTTAATTTGGTATGCATGCAGATGACATTGCGATATTCTCATCCGATGAAGATCCTGACAATATCATAAACAATATTCAAATTAATTTAGAAATTATTTTCGAGTATTACAAACATTGGAAAATTAAAATTAATGCTGGAAAAAGTCAAGCTATCTTTTTCACCAGAAAAGAAAGGATTCTTTTTTACCCAGAAGTAATATAAACTTTAATAACTGTGATATACCTTGGGTCAACCCTGCCATGTATTTAGGTATTTACTTAGATAAGAATTTTACTTTCAAGGTACACAAACAAATAAAATAAATGTCGGCATAAAAATGTTATATCCGCTTATTAACCGAAGTTCATTTCTTAGCAAACACAATAAACGTATTATTTTGAAAGTCGTTTTCAAGCAAAATTTGTATATGGGTTGCCCCTATGGGGTTATTGTGCTATAATGCATATTAAAACATTGCAAATTCTTCAAAACAAAATTTTAAAAATGATGCTCAAGCTCCCCTGGCATTTCTCAACCCAAGCCTTGCACATAGAGGCAACAAAAGTTTTAAAAATAGACAAGAAAATTAGAATTCTCAATAAAAATGTTTGTAGAAAATGTGTATTAAGTGAAAACTCTCTAATTAGAAATCTTACTCAAAAAATTATCAAATAATTGTTTTTTTTTTCTTTTCTTGATTTACTCATACGTCTTGTTATTTATGTATTATTTATTATCTTTTGTATTTACCATATTTTTGATGTTGTTTATTTATGCATCATTATTTTTTTTGTTCATTTATTAATTAATGTATCTAATTTAATTATATATTCATTCTACTGTCTACTTATTCTTTCTATAATTTTTTCTCGTTTACTAATTTATAAATATATTTAATTATTTATTCGTTAATGTATTTATTTTTTTATAAATTCGTTATTTATTTATAAATTTATTTATTTATTTATCTATTTATTTATTTCTTAATTTATTTATTTATTTTTGTTTGCCTATTTATTTATTTATTTTTTCACTGATAAAATAAATCATCGGAAATTAGTTTTTATTAAATCTAAATTCGAATAAGGTTTTCCCTTGCAATGTTTTCCTTCAAACTTACAAATATTAAGATGTTAAGATACTGTTTAAAAATTAATTATTATTTTTCAGTTGCAAGATAAAATTTGATATCATATCTCTGTGCTATGCAATGACTTACAAATATAGTAAACTCTGTAACTTAATCTTTGCCAATAAAAATAAGATATCTATCTAAATTCTAAAGCTAGTTTAGTTTTTAGTAAGTTACTTAGCTAAAAAGATGATTTTTCTCATATTGTACAATCTTAGCATTTACCTCTTAACATTTTACCAAAGTTAAATTCCTAAAATGCCTAAAGGCGGCCTTTTTTAATTTCCCAAATTCCCATCCTTGTTTCTGACATTTCAAATCAGGTCCGTTCTTCAAATTAAGGTTTGTTTGCTATGCTTTTATGCGTGACCTGTCACTGTTTAGGTGTGTTCAGATGCACTGTTTTTTTTAAAAAAAGAGATTAAGTATTTTCTAGCATCAAAGAACTAACACACATTTCAAAAATAAATTTTAGAAAATTAGTGTAATTCAATATCAAGAAAAAGTACAAATTAAAATAAATACTTTTGCTCCATCCTATCAAATATTTGTTTATCATTAAATAATCAACTTCGATTTTCATTGTGATTAAAATAAATAGTAAATACAATAATAAAATGCCAGTTCGTCAGATTAAGATTTTGTATTAGAAAAGTTTTGATTCAATTTTTAACGATTATTGAAACCAAAACAATTTGTCTATATAAACGATTTTAAAAATTGATAAGAGTGGATTGTTATTTTCTTATAGATTTATAAACAACAAATTTTAAATAAACGTGTAACTTGTATTTAATCATATTTCTAATATTGCTTTATAATGGTGCTATTGTGCTCAAAGACAATAAAGTTATTCATAAAATGTCGTAACTACGAAAGACCTTTTTATTCTTATTCTTTTATTCTGTGCAAATAAATCAGCTTTTCATTCAAACAAAAATTATTTGACAGATTAGACGCATTCATATTTCCGTTTTTGTTTTTATCCACCTATTTTTAGAATTCATAATGATGTTTGAACAAGAGTGTACAAATAAAATTAAATGTTTCAGACATTTAAAGGAATTTTGAAGAAAAGGCTAGTCTCTAGTTTTCCAGCTATAAACAAATGTTTTGCTACCTATTGCAACTTTTTCGGAACATTCTAGAGTTATTATTAAATGTTAGTTGATCATGTTCTCTCATTTAACTGAAAGCTGAACTTCATTCCTTTTTTGATTTACTAAATTTCCGTTCAAAGTTTTCTGTAAAAAAGTGCCTTATATTTGCAATGTTTGGTAGACAGAAATTAACTAAAAATAATTAGGTTAGTGAAGTTAAGTTGCAAGTTTAAAATTAATGAAATCTGAAAAATAAAACAGATGTCTTGACCGAATTTAACGTTCAAATAATGCAAATGACTACGTTTAAATACCCTTATGACCCTTTGGAACCTACTTTAATTGATCATTTTCCGCAGAAAATCCTTATAAAATGGAATGCTTTATGCGTAAGCCATTTTCGCACTCTATTCAATCGGGCTTTAAAAGTTAAAGAGGGACTTGATTTTTAATTCTCCATTGAATTCTCATATGGGAAAATCTTTTATTTACAGTCAATTTAGCCTACACAAAATCAAACATTCAAATCTAAAAATACATATTATTGTTTACATATAAATGAAACTCAACTCTGCTTTTTCTTACATCTCCTACCTATCAACCCTACCATCCAATATCCCTCTGTATTTATTTACATAAGAAAAATCCTCCTAAAGGTTGATTTTACTTTAGCACAAAAGAAAAGTTTATCCTGGGAATTGCTCAAGGTCAAAATAATCAAGTGAGTAAAATGAAAAAAAAAAAAATTAAATCACATTTATTCCGTACAAAGCATAAATATATAAACCTACATATTATGGAATAAGTACATATTTATTTAAGATTCGAGCTTTAAGCATTAAATAACCAAATAAACAAAGAGTTCTGGAGTTTTATTTTATCAACCCAAAAGTAAAGTATGTATATCTTTGCTATGAAATCAAATTACATTAATTGAAATTTTTGTTTCTGGATAAAATTTTTGTAAACCAGAGGGAAGTGGTATAGGAACCCTCTTACAATGTTAAATTAACATTAATCACTCATACGCCATGTAACCCCCAAATGAGTTCTGTCTCTTCATTATACGTATGTTGAATGTTTTAGTAGGTAATGTCGCCTTTCCAATGTCATAAGTCATACTACAATTGGTTATTTGAATAAATAATGTAACCAAGCACCAAGCTATACGAATAAATAAATAAACACTCAATTCATATTTTACTATGAAAATACATTATGTACAAGTATCCATTGCGGTAAGCGGCATTGTGACATTGTAAAATGCACAACCTACCCAATTCACATTACAAACAACCCTTTTTTGTCGTTTATTTATTTTTCTTTTTTTTTTGAAATTTTTCCGAATAGGAAAATGATTCATGTAGGAATGTAGGTAGAATATTTATATATTTCATTTATCTTCATGAAGCCGCGATATTTTATGTCTACAGCAAAGGTTACATTTCGAGACTCTTTGTTCAGCGATTCGATTGTCTGATCCTTGGAAAATATTTTGTTGATATTTTTATGTGCAAACAAAAATTAAATATTATGTTTTGATATATAAAGGTTTCATTGATTTTTGTTACTTAAAAGAAAATATACAAATATGTATGTATTAAAAAATAAAAATATAGCTATTTTCTAAATATTCTAAAATTTTAATCGTTTTGGTAACTGGTAAAGGAACTCAGATTCTTTTTTTTTTTAAAGGTGCCCTTGAACAAGTCCAAACAGTGACATTTCGTGAAGAAAATATCAAACCAATCAAACCTAAATAAAGGAAACGGACACACTTATTTTGAATGTTACAAACTCTAAAGTCATAGATCAAGCAAATTACTAAAAGTTTAAAAAGCATATATTTTGTTTTTAACTTTTGTAAAGTTTAAAATGTCTTAGTAAAATCAAATAAATTTATGTGTTTCCTTTGTGTTTTTCTTTTTGTTCACGAACTATCTAGAAGTGTTCAGATCCAGCTCCATAGTCTTTTACTATTAGCATAAGTTCTTCTCTCACCTTATTGTTTTTCTAATTGTATCCATAACTTTTAGCGCAAAGGATAGCTTTGAATGTACCAGAACACGAAAAGAATTATTCAAACAAATAAAATGGTTGAACTTATAAAACCACGTTCTCGAAATAACAAAGTTGTATCGGGTGTTTTTTAAGAGCTTTACAACTTTCAAAGAATACAAGAAAAAATTGTTGAACATAATTGGATATGGTTAATTGAATATAAGAATGAAACAACAACAATTGGATATTATTATTGGCAGATAATTTCTTTTATTTATTCTTTTATTTCTGGCAAATTTTCACTAATTTTTTAAAAATAAAAATAGCTGTATAGGGTCGATTATGAAGTAAATATAGTCTTTCAAAGCTTTAAAAAATTCTGGTGTGCCGGCATAAACCAATGACGTAACATAGCCTCGCGAATTGTTTGTTAACAGGATTTCTTTTAGAAAGAACGTTGTCACTCAATGTACGGAAACCAAAAGAGATCTTTACAAAAAGATATTTATTAAACTATAATCGCAACATTTACATCGCACGAAGACCGCAGCAATATTTCATACATTTCGACAAAATGTTGTTTTACAAACAAATTAGCCAGTTCAATTCCCCCCTCCCCCTTAAAGCATTCAGATGTAAAACTCGCTCTTCGAGAAAAGCTCACCTGTTTACCCTTGAGTTCAATTTCGGACGTACTTTCCAGATACAGAGACCGCACATCAAGAATGTAGATAGCTTTTCCAAACTCTGATCCCCCCCCCCCCCCCCTATTTGAATATTCAAAACCTAAACTTACCTCCTCTTAAATCCTTCCCTATTTTCTTAACGCTGTCTTTAAACTTGTTAAGGCAATAATAAACCCTTGAATGACTGAGAATTTAAAAAAAATCGTCAAATATGAATATTGTTGCCAAGTTACGTCAATGTTTGTGGAATTAATTTAAAAAATAAAGTCAACATGAAGCGAACAGGATATTTTAAAATTAATGTTCCTAAATTTTGAAGAGGTGATCTGGTACTAAGCCAATTATGATGAACTGGCAAACCTTAATGAATAAATATGTCAGCGCAGTTTGACATACTCAACCTTTAAACCATAGACTACCAACAGCTAAAAAAGCACCTTGTATGTAAAAAAGATACTCCACCAAATGTGTGCTTAAGTTTAAAAGTTTTATTTGAAAAATAAACAGTTTACCTAAGTTTTCTGATAGAATGTAAATGTGGACATTGGAAAGAAAAATATTTTACCTATAAAAGTAATATGGGACACTTTTCCTACTTCAAAGTTTTGTAACCCAAAATACCAATGTTTTTATAATATGTATGCCTTCAGTCTTTTTCAATATGAAAAATGTAATGCCTTTTCATTTCCAAACCAAGAGAAGGAACCAAAGTGTATTATCGAAATATAACAAACAAAAAAACCTCCAAGTTTCCGAAAGAGCGTGTGTGTGGCACTTTTATTATTTTTACTATAATTTTCTTCTTTGAAATTCGTTGTTTATTTCTTCTTAAGTTGAAATATATTTCTGTAACATGCTTTGTTGACCTGAAAGAATTTTTCAAAAGCAATAACAGTCTTAAAAAGTTTTTGATTTATTTGATATAAAAGTTGACCATAATGCATCGCGTAAACCATTTTTATGCCCTTGAGGTTAAATCTATTGTTGTATAGCTACTTCGAAAAAAAAGAACATTTTGTTATTGTAGCCTGACTTTTTTTAACTATAGTAGAACCATTTTACTTTCTGTAAATTATGTTTAGCCCCGTAGGCTTGGACAAAATTCATATATTTCAACCTGTCTCTGGAGGAAGTAGTCAATTTGGTAGTAGTAAGATAAACAACAAAACACTTGTTATTTGTTTTGACATTGTTACTTTGTCTATAATATGAATACATGTAAGGTTTTCCCTTGTGAATCAATTAATGTTTAATTGCGTATAACCTTACATTTTGGTTCATTATCATGAATGGCCGACTATGGGGGTGAGTTAGATTAAGATATTATTAATTTTTGTTTCTGTATATTCAAACTTTCTTTAGGATAGCAATCATAATTATTGAAACACGGAAGGTAAGGTGTGTGGATTTAGGCCTGCATGGAAATAAAATTACATTCAACAAGCTGGAAAATGAGAAACCGATTTCGATGGAATCGAATGATTATTTCAAATATACTGTTCAATAAGAAGTTTGATTTTGATATCTTAAAACTACTATTATTATTAATAGAAATCATGCAATGCGATTGACAGTATAAAACGCTATCCCTTTCATTAAATTTTTCATAACCAATTCGCCCATTTCATCTTTAAGATCTTGAATCGATTGCAGTATTTTTTCATCGACTTATCTTTCACGTGACCCCAGACATAATAAAAATGAAAAAATGGTTGATTACAACATCTCGGTAGCCAACTCTTTGAAATAAATCGCACGGTCAGGAAACTCTTCTTTCAAAACTGTGACTTGTAACTGCTAAACGTTCACCACTTTCGTAGTAAATTTTATCAATTTCAATGCGTTTTTAAAGTGTACATTGTCCCATTTTTAATAAAAATTAAATAGTTTTACTTGTCAAATGTCAAAAGATGACAGTTTCAAAAGTGACAGCTGCCAAAGTTACAGGCTATTCAAAATGAAATCTCTTATTTAAAAACCATATATAATCGAACGATTTGTTAAAAAAGATCAAAAGTACAATTAAACTTGCTATTGATTTTTATTTCATTTTAATTATATTTTTTTTGCTGTGTATTGTTCTGATGAAAATTGGGTCTACCTTTATTTTATTTAACAAAAACCCTTGACTTTCATCTGATTTCCTTTATGCAGTTAACAAATAAAAAAAAATTTAATTCAAACAAACAAAACAAGTTCTGAATAAGAATATTAGATTAATATAAAAATTCTTGCACCCAGTCAAACCTCATAATCATATTAATTATACTTCTCACCAATTCAAAAGAAAGAATACAACAAAAAAAAACAGATTAATTCAATTAAAAGTTAGGTAATTTCAAAGGTCACGTAGCATTACTTAAACGCAATCTACAATGCCGTATGATTCATTTCTGTGATGTGGAACAAAGTAGACATAGAGAGAATAAATATAGAGAAACGTAGTTTTAATACAATATTAAAAACTCAAACTCAGAATTCCCCCTTGTACTTAACTAAACAAAGTGAAGAAATAATAAAGAAAAAGTTTTTGAAAACTTAATGATGGTGCATATTTTTCTCTTAAGAAGATGATTACCTACTTCTGAGAAAGTGTCGTATAGAATATAGAATAGTTATAGTTAGAATTTTCTTGTCCCATTTATACACAAAAATGGGGAAGATTAGTTCTCGTATTATACGTACTTAAGTACATACTCGTTTTCTCCATTCATATTGTGGATGTCTTTGACCTTCAAATATCGGTTGCTTATCCACCTTTGGGCTCCTCCTTATTGCATTAAAACGGAAATAAACTACATAATACGGGTATATATTGTTTGACAGGATTGTATCTCATTTAAAGCTAAAGTTAAGCAGGGCCGTAGATAGGTTGTTCTGATGTTTCATTTTAAATTTGATTGTAAAGAATATTAAAGAAAAGAGGCTGGGATGCGACCCACACAGATACCTTCCTATCCCGTCTGTCGATTTGTCTTGCTTAAAAGGTTTGTAGGTTTTTGTGTTTTGTTAAAAAAGGTGTCAGTTGAATTATTTAAAAAAAAATATTTAAATTACCAACAACATTTTGCATATGATGGAATAGTTTGATTTCAAAATCTATTTAAGTTAACGAGATTTTTGGTCGAAATCCAATTTTTACCAATTTGAGTAGAATTTCTTAAAAAGTTTGTATTTCCTATACAGATACAAATAAGATGAACGAAATTCATTTGAAGTCAATATCTTCTATTATTCACGAGATATCGAAAACCGAACATTAATTTTTACCAATTTTACGTATTATGAATAAACTACTGTTGGAATTTTATAAAAAATGTACTGAATTTCGAAAACAATATTTTCTGTGAGATGAAATTATTTTGAGGTGGGTATTTTTAATTTTGAAAAGATTTTAGTCGAAAGTAATTGTTTACAAAGTTTTAAGAATGTTTTTTTTGTTGTTTTTTTTTTGTAAAAAGAACTAAAAATTCGATTTTTCTCAAAATTTTACAAGATGTTAAAAACGTAATTCTTCGTTGCACAAAATTATTTTGGAGATAAAATAATTTTTCGTTCGTAAAATTTTCGAGGTGACAATTATTCTTAATTAAACAAAACCTTTAATTGGATTTTTTTTCCAAAAATATTTTTGTATGGTATCACGTTACAATATATAATTTAATTCAAGTATCTAGTTCTATCTTAGATTGAGATTTAACGCTTGGGAACTGATGAAGAAATGACTTATAGTTTAATCGAGTTCTAGTTTATCAATAAACCGAGTTTTAGAGACTAGAACTTTTTCCAAATCAATAAACCGTAAGAGTTTTCTATTTAGATTTCTATCAATACGGTCATATGCTTAAAAAAACACCAATTAGTTTTTTTTTAAATTTTGTATGTGCAATGTGATTTTTGTTCCGGCACCGTGGTAATTATTTCAAGAGAAATGTAACGATATTTTTTTGCTAAATTGCATGAAATAAACACTAATGATAAATAATTAGTTTTAACTCATCGATCTTATTTGAAACTCATTTAAACAATCTATTCTACTTTGATTTATTGAATTCGTAAAAAAAAACTAACGTTAGAACTTATGAATAATATTACATTTATTCTTAGTTGTAAAGATTTACAATGCTTTAAGAATTTGGCAAAAAAAAGCTAAAATGAAGTATTCAAAAAATTTACTTTAAATGTTTTACTTTTAAAATCATCGTTTACGAAATATACCAAAAAGTAATACTTGTTGTAAACTGAAATCAATTGGTTGAGGGGACTGTTTTTACCATACTTCGATCTGCTTGATGTAGGACGCAGGGAACTTGTCTTCTAATACTTGAACGGCTATAAATAAATTTTAATTGTTCTAAAATTGATGGTGATATGACTGACCCATTGATTCATTTTATAATAAAGCTGAATGTCCTTTCTGTGTTGAGATAGCGATGGAAGATTTATGAGCTTGAGCCTATGATTGTACAGTGGAAGTCGAGCCTATTGGACCATGGGAAGAAACGGAGGCAGAAGCGCATGAATCTTCTTTGTACTTCTTCTATTCTGTTTATATGGACTAAATAAAAGGGAGCCCATATTATTGCAGCCAATATTGGTCTTTCCAATTTTATATAAAGAAGTTTAAGAATATAAGGGTCACAAAAATCATATGAAACTCGTTTTATAAATCCGAGTGTCTTATTTGCTTTTTTAATAATATAGTCATTATTGTAAAAGTTAATTTTGAGTCAAGAATAATACCTAGGTCAGAAAAAGTAGAGAGTCTAGTCAAATAAGAAGAGTCTAATTGATAATTGAAAGTCAAAACATTTGGCTACGTTAAACTTATAAGTTCAAAGAAGCTCAAAATCAAAATTAAAGAAGATATCACACAGAGTTTGGAAAAAATTATTGCTATTACTTGTAATTCAAATCTCCATACACTTTTTCAATTACTTTACAAAAATATAAATAAATATTATTTTCATTAATTGCATTTTACGCGATAGTACAAAAGATTTCCTTGAAATGCCAAGTTCTTTTATGAACAATGTGTGTATACAATTATTTACATCTACAACAAATTAAATTAATATTTTTTTTGATGTAATTGAAAAAAAAATTATTACTTACTAGTAATTCAAATGTAAGTTAAAATCAATCGCAAAAAGTAATTATTATTCCCCAATCTGATGTCGAAAACAAGATCACTCTAAAATTATGTTTCAACATAAAGTTTTTTTTAACTTTCCGTACGAAGTTATTTAAATCGGTCCGATTTGTCGAATTGACAATGTTGACATTTCTCGCCGTTTCAAGGTCCTAAGATTCGAAATAAAAGATCTTAAGAAAGATGTTCGTAAGTCCGTGCGTTCGGGAAGTTTTTTTCGTCGTCCATAGCTAAAGAACCAGTAGAGATATTGACTTCAAATAAATGTTTTTATACAGATAATAATGCAGAAAAATTCAGACAGGCCTCTCAACAAAATTAAGTGGGTGGTTTTTTTTACCAAAGCAATTTCAAAAAAGGTGAACATTTTGGTTAACCCTTAATACATTTGTATGTCATGTTCGGATTTAATAAACGATCAAGTTTAGAGGCCTAGGATATTAAAACTCGGTACTGCAAAGATTTTAGTTCTTCCAAAAGCCTAGTTTCCAACAAGATCATCTAATGTGTATGGTCGGTTTGCTTAAAATGGAAAATGTTATTGGTTAAACTTTAAATTTCATGCATCATATGAAATTATTAGATATTACAATTCTCTAATATCTAAATTAATGGTTTGAGTTTGCAAGAAAAAGTAGAAAAATGAAATCGAAACCAATTTCTTTTGATCTTTACTTGAGTAAAGATGTTTAATTCAACACAAATGTGAATGTACATTTAGAATATGTACTTACAAAAAAAAACATTTAACTTAAGCGAAATCAACTAAAACAAAAAAAAAGAACAAGACAAAGTGAGAATATTAAATCTAAATCCTAAAATAATTTAAATAATTTTGTTGGTAAAATGTCAGAATTTCGAGTCGGAATTACCTACGGGGTGCTACAAAAATAGCAGAAAACACGTAAGAACACACTTCCATTCAACTGAGATATAAAATTCCTAGAATTCAAAAATGATTTTAAACCGAGTTTTACAGATATGATTAGAAGTGAAGAAATGCTCTTGTTCAAAATAAAAGTTCCAAACATAAACCGAGAATTACTAGATCGAGTTTTTGATTTATTTTCGAACTTAGCCAAGAAATTGGTCGTTTATTATTTGGCTAGGCCGTTAAAAAAAAAATGATCTTACCCATCATATCAATATTTTGCGCCCATAAAATATGTATCTAAACAAACCTTATACAAAAATAAAAAAAAACAAATAAGGTTTACTTAAATAAATGTCGTGATTTGGTTTTTTATGTAATTATTTTCGTATTTGTACAAAAATGTCATCATATCACTCAAAACATGTAATTATTTTTAAAACTTACATGTAATTTATTGTTGCATAAATCATTAGTTTTGTAATAGGTACTTAATAGAAATAATTCTTAATTTACTGGACTTATAATTGAATATTGAATTTCTATTAAGTAAAGGAGTATCTCGTTGGTAAAACCAATATTAACTTTAAGAATTCATAAGCGTTAAAAGATATTAATTTGTTTGGTGTTGAATAGTAATTAAATAACGGATATGTCACAACAATTAGTTTTTTTTAAAGTTAAACTCAGTGCTTTTTTGAATAAGAATCAATACAAAAACGCTGAATTAATATAAAGTTTTAACTTAAAATATAATAGTTTTCACATACATATTTCATCTTGTTCAGGGAAAAATTAAGAGCAAATACTAGATTCATAAAATTCAGTTCAAAAATAAAAACTACCAACAATATTCTGCATATGATGCAAAAATTTGATTTCAAAATCTATTTTTGTTAATGAGATTTTTAGTCAAAAACCAATTTTAGTAGCATTTCTTAAAATTTTGTATTTTTTATATAATCAAATACATATTGTTTTTTTTTTCTAAAAAATTGAAGTCAATACCTTCATTTATTCACAAGATATCGAGAATCGAATGTCATTTTTTTTTACCAAATTTGCGTTCTATTTTTGTAGAATTTAATTTATATGAAAAAAAAAACTAACTGCTGGATTTTTATAAAAAAATTTACTGAATGTCAAAAACAATATTTTCTATAAGATAAAAGTAGTTTGAAACCCATATCTACAAACTTTGAGAAAATATTTCCGTCGAAATTTTTACCAACTAATTTTTTTAAATTTTTTTTGTATGTTTAGTAAAAAAAATTGCCAATTCGATTTTTCTCAACGTTTTATGCGATGTCAAAAACGCTAATCTTTGTTGCATAAAATTATTTTGAAAATGATTTTTGTTCGTAAGATGTAAGAGATGACAATACCGTTAATTGACAGTTTTTGAATAGTTTGCTATCACGTCACAAATTATAATATAAAATGTAATTAAAGTCCTTATTGCGTTATTAGCTCGTAAGATATTTTGGTTACCCAAAATTTGCACTTTTTTAAATTGTTATGGTAAATAACCACCAAGTCAATTTTTGTTGAGAGTCCTTACTGCATCTTTCTGCATTATTATCTGTGAAACAAATTGTATTTTAAGTCGATATCTCCACTGGTTCTTGAGATATGGAAGACAAAAAAAGCTTCCCGAACATACGGACGTACAAACTTACAAACTTACGTATACACTGACATGTCACACAGACCTTTTATTTAGACCTTGAAACGTCGAGAAATGTCAAAATTTTCAATTCAAAAAATTGGACCGATTACAATAGCTTCCTTAGGAAAGTTTAATATATGAAATTATTATAATAATCGGTCCAAATTTTTAATTCAAATTGACAGTTTTTTGATAAAAAGACAATAACCCATAAAAGAAAACCACTAAAAAATGATTTTCGACGCATATTAAGTACAGAGAAAGACAATGAATTTTACAAAAATTAAGGTATTTTCAAAAATATTACTAAATTAACTTAATGTTTTGTTATAAAACAGCTTTAACTTCAATTTTTGATTACATGGTTTTTGAAGTTATTCAAATGATAATTCAGCTTGCAATAAATATCATTTGGAAATTTTAAAGGCCACAAAAGGAACTGTCCAGTTTAACTGCCTTTTTTGTAAATTGATCGAATTGAGAGTTCTTTGTGTTTGACCTATATTGTTTTCATCAGAACTTAGGAAATATATCTTTTATATTCTGAACATAAGACGTTACTTAAGTTTACACGGATTAGATGTCTTTTATGTTTTGCAAAATTTATTCTTGCATTTGTTTCTTCTAAAAACACTGACAATCTTAATACTTAATAAATCGAAACATAATTTATTTTATTCAACACAAAACCAATATTACGTCAGAATCACAAACAAAAACGCCGATTATTGAATCCGTGACTAGGCTGCGGAGGGAATCAAATGCAAATTTTAAAATATAGTACTTTAATTTTCTAATATAGTACACATTTCAAAACACAACTCCGAATTCACCTCCAATTTATTAATCGGATTCTGTAATCGGCATAGCTCTATTTTTAAATTATTACTACGAATTTGTTGTTCCATTTTAAATAAAGTGATTAGTTAAATTATAAAGCTTACAACGCAAAAATGTTTTGTTTTTAACAGTGCTATTAATGGTTGTAAACAAAGAAAACCTCTGTTTCTATTATTTTGTCCATCACTGTATGCGACTATATATGTATAGTTATACAACCCAGGTGTTTATTAAAATAATTAAAATTGTATGAAAGTTTCTTTGTTCTGAGACAGTATTTACCTTTTTCAACGAAGTTTGCTTCTTTCTTATCGTTAATTGTGCAAACATAAGTTAAAATTTGTTTTAACTTATGATGGTTGATAAGAAACTTTTAGAAATAAGAAAAAGTGAAAGTGGAAAACATTTTTCGTAATTAAAAGTCAATTTCCAAAAGTTTTATTTGAAAGCATTAAGTATAATTCAGCAAGTATTGTTATTTTTTCGTACTATCAAAACTGATAATTTGTGCATTAGTTGCGCAGATTTCAAAAATAATCTGACATTCCTGTATAATTATCATCTAGAAAAAATAATTAGTTGTATTAAGATTAGAACTTTCGTTACTAGATTAAGTTTTTTTTGGTTTGTGTTTTAAAAGAACCTCTTGATCAATGTACTTTTTCTTAAAACGATAACCAAACTGATAAGCTTCACTGTTAAGTCACACAAGTTGTACGATTCTTTGTTCATTTGTTTAAAGTTAAAAACTAATAGTGTAATATCAACTTTACACTATTAGTAAATTCCATTACGAAGCAAGAATTCGTTTTGGGTAATCTGACAATTAAATTTGTTTTAAATAATTAGAAAAACACTACAAAAAAGATGCATACGCCGTCAACTCAAAGCATTTTGTAAGCATTGCATGCTTCATTAGTCGGGGAAAAAAAAGCAATATTATCACCAATATTCTAATCGTAGTCGTTTAAAAATATTATGATGAGATGTATCTTGAATTTTCTTCTATAATTAATATCTCTATAGCCAATGAAGGACTAGAAGAGAAAAATTTAATATTCGGAACACATAAAATATAAATTTTATGGGAGAGCTGTATAATAGCTTCCGCGAAAAATATCTCAATAATTTCTTAGATAAGAATACATAGTAAGGCAGCGGAAAAGTTTTATTTAGAAATACTTTTATGTACATATGTATATTCGCGAATGTAACTAATTTTATTTGTATTTTTTATTTCAAATTAGTTATAAATGTTTATTCAAATCTATAGGAGTTATGTTTCTTGATCTAGAGTTTCAATTTCTTTGGGGGTGACATCAGTTTTTTGTTAATATATTCAAATGAAATACATACATATTTAAGGAAAATCTCAACAAAAAAAATCAAATAAAATACTAGGTTTCCCCAAACTCACTCACTTGCTGTTATTTGAAGAACTATTTTATTCGCTTAAAAAAAGACTATTTACATAGGGTGTTTTTTTTTTAATAACTTGAGACAAACAAATTAGTCCAGTCAATACAAAATCCAACAGTTTTAAAACTTGGCACCCTTACTGAGGCATGTCTGGTGATGACCCAAAAAAAGTCCCCAAGAATCCAACGCGACGGGAGCTCTCTAGCGGCAGTTAAAAGTTTTGTTCCACAAAATTAAAGCTTATTAATTTCCATGAATTTTTTCGTATCTCTCATAGAATTGTATTGTATTGTATTTATTATTTCATTTTGGTAGGTTTACAATGCTTACAATTATAATTTAAGTAGAAGACGTTAAAGATAAACATAGCATTTACCTCAATAAAATAATATTAACAGGTACCTACTAAGGCAAACTATAATAAGCAGCTAATTATATTATATAAAAAAAATTAAGAATAATTTAAAACAAAAATTTATTAATTAAGTGATTTTAGTAGTTACCTGCAAAATAACAACAAAAATATATATAATAAAGAATATAAACATAGTGCTCTTCCGAATAACCATAGTTTTCTATGTAACCCTAACAAACCAAATTATGAGACACTCTTTAGCTTAGCTTACAGATAGAGCTAGTGGTGAATGTTCATCTTGACAAAAGAAAGAAATGAGTTTTTTTTTATTAATTTACTAGAGATAATAAGCTTTCATTTTGTACTTGATCGTTACCAAACAGCCATGACCTTACATTTTGTAGGAAAATGGACAGTACTCTAAGATTTCTTATTGAGAAAGGCAATTTATTAAAAACTGAAGGTGCTACTATTGTGAAGAATCTGCGAAAGTGAATTTTATTATAAGAGCGAGATAGATACTAAATTCATAAAATTAACTCTTATTAAATTGTATCGAGCATTTTTTCTTATTGATAAATATCCACTTCTAATACAAAACACCCTCAAGACTTTGAAATAGTATAGATGTCTTAGAGGAAGAATTTTTTAACTCCTGAAATAAATTTAAAATATTATGAAAGCGATTTTTTTGACAAATAATTCTTATTACATGTTTTTGAAGAACAAGAAGCGGATTCCATACTGAATTTTAGAGTGAACAATACCAAAGTAGATCATAATAAGTATTTTTCTCGAGCAGTATAAACCAAGTGCATAAAACTGTCTAGAGCAACATAGTAAATAATTCTTTAACGATAATGTATGTTCGGACAAATTAATTTTACTATGAAGTATGACACCGAGGTATTTAAAGGTATTCACAAATTCAACCTAAAAGCAATGAATTGAACAGGGCTCCCTTGAGACAAAACTATTAGATTCATTTACACTGAATTTAAATTTTTGGCAATCTGAGGAATGATAAAATATATCGCAATCAACTAAGTTAGAAGATCCTGACAAACTAAAGGACATTAGTTTTGTTTTATTGCTTAATACCATTTTATTAACTGCAAACCAGCGTCTTAAGATATCCAAGTCTGAGTTAATGTCAGAAATTAAATTAACCAGTGAACTGCAGCCATATGAAAAGGCCTTTCATTGAAAATAGAATTAATAAAGATCAGAAAAAGCAAGGGACCCAAAACCGAACCTTGGGGAACACCAATACTAATTTTACACAAACTACTTAAACTACCATTTATCTTCACTAATTGCTTTCTATTGGATAAATAATAATCTAGCCAATTATAAATAAATCAACGCATTCCTACACTTTTTAATTTTCTCAAGAGAATATTATGATCAACTAAATCAAAAGCTTTAGTTAAATCAATGAAGAGTCCAGCTGTAAACAAATTCTTGTTAATTTTTTCATAAATTTCACTGCAAAATTTTTAATAACGCATCTTCAGATGATTTATGGGCTCTAAAACCAAATTGAGATTCACTAAAAAAAATATTTTTATCAAGAAACTTCAAAATTCTTTTCTTGATTGCTTTTTCAAAAATTTTAGAACAAACAGCTAATAGTAAAATAGGCCTATAATTATTCATAATGCAAGAGTTTGATTTTTTGTGTAGAGGAATGACTTCAGCAATCTTGAGAGCGCTTGGAAAAACACCACCGTACACATTTTTGTTGAAAATATGTGAAAGTACATCCACAATATTGTTAGCAATTTGTTTAAAGGTAAATCTAGAACAATTATCGTTAGTCACAGTACTTGATTTATAAAATAAATCTAGCGGCAATGAAGAGAAGAATACGTTTTTTTTTTGGTTTTTCGGGTTTATCTTGAAAACTATTTGTCGTATCAAAAAATAATATTTTAAAAAATTAAATTAAAATTTTTTAAGAAATATGATATTAATTTGTTTGTACTTAAAACGATTTTTTTATTTACTATTTAATTTTCTATTAATTTTATGTGCCACCAGCGTATGAATCGCATCAAACTGTCAAATTTAATTTATGAAATAATGATAGATCTATGATGTTTTATGATTTTATATTTCCAATTGTTCTATAATTTAGGAAATTTGTTCTGGCGTTTAATGATTTACTATAAATCCTAAAGAACAGTTCGATATTCTCAACTGCCAAACCGTAAAAAACAACCATCAAAACCATCTCATGTAGCTAAAATAAAAAAAAACACCCTTTTAAATACGAAACCTATCCTTTGGGGAAATTTATTGAGCAAGGTCAATCACATGATTTCTTTTTTCTTCCATCAAAAGTCATCCCTTCTATTTTGGTTATGCAATCCCCAACATATTCGTATATACACATGAATGGCGGTAAGGTTAAGTTTTGAAATCAATTTAGTTTTTTGTTCGGTTTTTTTTTTATGGATGAATTCGATAAGCAGTAAATGACAGTTGATTTTATCTACACAAACAAAATAAACATCATAATGCTTTTATAGTTCCGAGTAGATTAGTTTTTTAAGGCTTTTATATTCTTGGATAGAATTAAAGAATTTTAATTAAAACAATTCTCTTCTAATCTTCTCAACAATAAAACAATTTTGCCAAATTCCCAAGAATTAAGTAAAAAATCGGTTAAATCGAGACTTAGAAAATTGTATCGCAAGTAACCTTATTTTTGACTCTTAAGAAGTGTGTTAAAAGGAGGAGAGTTGGTATAGCCGGTAAGTGTGTAGTTTTTATGTAAAAACAGAAAAAAGGACACAATCCGATTTCCTAAAAGAAACCAACAATTTATACCACCAGGAAAAAAAACAAACGACTTGGTATCAAATCCTTCAAAGTCGTCCTCTCATAGAAAGAAAAAACAAAACATAGATAGTTTCATTCCAATTCTTTCTCACGTAAAATTTAAGTATTCGTTCAAAGTGACAATAGAACGAAAAAAGGAAAGGAAGTATCTAAACATGTTTTGTTCTTTCTAATTTGTTGTTCTGTTAGATTCTCCATAGACAATTTATCCATTAACAAATATATATAAATCTATAATTTGAAGAAAAAGTAGGGCGTCTCCTTGTTGTTGTCGACATTGGACTTTGAAATCAAAGGAACATGGTTAAGGCCGAAACGTTCTTCTAATATTCTCCATCAGCACAGAGCCTCGAGAAGAGAACGAGTAAAGTATAGTTTTGTTATTCATGGAATGATTGATGAAAAATCCTTGAATGTTTTAAATTTCAAACAAATCAATTCAAAGCCCAAGAGAGGGTGGTGCTGGTGGTGGAACAAGATAAAATTAAAAACTTTCAGCATACTGAATATTCATACCTCATAGTCAAGTCATACACCATGATGGTACTGTACCATATACTATTTTATACTATATACTCGCTACTTGCTAGTTTCTGCTTCTGCTGCTATTGCTATTGCTGCATGGAATGCCATAACAGAACACTTTATTCAAAAAATTAATTAAAATTCCTGCAGAAGTAGAACACACAGAATTCTGTGGGAAGATGTATCTGCAGTACGACAAATGCTTATACAGCTTGTATTTTCTATAGTCTAGGACCTAGGTGTGTTTTTCTTTTTTTTAATGTTTTTATTCTTTAAGTTGCATTTTAAAAATATTGAAGGTAATATCGCTTGAATTTATTTTTCATTTTATTGAAAGAAGTATGCAGGTAACTTTGGTTTGGAGAAGAGTCATTGAGAGGACCTTTGTATAGGGAGATGAAAATTCATTTCCATTAAAATGAATTATGTATTAACTTATACTTTCGATGAAAGTGTTTTTAATCTGTGAGGGATAGAATATTTCAGATTTGACAATTGACACCCTCTTCTGAAAAGAAATCAAAAGCTGAACAGATCTGTGTATATCTGGAACTGTAACCTTCTGACAAGTGGCTTCAAAAATTATGTCAAACTCGTATTTTTATTTGAGTTAAGTGTGATTATTTATGCATTGACGATTTGTAAAAATGTTGAAGCCATTTAAGTAAATTACTAAATTAAAAAAGATGTATCCTTTTACATTTTACTAGTTTAAATAACAAAATGGCTACTTTTTGGCTATCATTTGATTTCTTAGTTTCTGACACTTCCAGAATAGGTCCGTTCTCCTTCTCCGGATTTGGGTTTGTTTTTTTTTTTTTGTCACGAACTGTCATTAATAAGACGTGTTCAGTTTTGATAAAATCAATTTAGTAATTTAAATAGCTTTTAAAACTTTGAAACTGATATCAATCAGTGGATATGATTAATATCAGATTACTTTCCTTATTCATCCATCATCAAACAATATCTTTTTCTTTTGATGTTTATAATTTGACAAAACGATTTGCACCTCATATTTTGTCTCTTATCTAGACGAGCAATAGAAAGCAGTCTCATGTTTTTATTTGTCGTTAGAAAATACTTAACAAACAACCGATTTGCAAAGCTAAGTGTATACTTATCAAACTGCTTAAAAAGTGCAATCAATTTACGGTGGTAAACGCTGGGAGCACTTTTCGCTCGCGACAATATTCTAAATTGAAAAGTGTGATATGAAAAAAAGCTCATTTATTTTCTGAATAATATTCAGACACATATAATGTGAGTATAGAATGATGAGAAAAATAAAACTACCCGTGTCTCTTGGCGCCGTTTATCTACAATTGTTAACCGCGCGCACTATGAGCTGGGGGACATATAGAAACCATTATTATGATGACTGTCAACTGGCAAGCAAGGTGAAGGCTCCCGTTGGCAAACTACATAGTAGACTTTTTTTAAACTTTTGTCACTACACGCGATTTGTGCGCTTTAATTAGAAAAGAAAGGTGAATGACAATGAGTTTAAAAGTGTGATAGGGGTGTTGGGTTGAAATCTTACGTTATACGGCGGTCGGTGGCGCCGCGCCGGCACAAACTTTGAACTGATGATGGTGCAATATGAAATGCAAAATGTCACCACATCACCACAGTGAATGACAGTTAAAGGGTTCAGTGATAATGGAATACTGAAGCTTTCTCATGGGTTTGATATTTAAGTAATTTGATATGTTCTTCTTCAAAAATGTGTGACAATAACAAAGGATATTAAAATTTTATATATAATGTATGAATTTTCTGACTAATGAAATATACAGAAGTCACCACTCCAAAAGTGCTGACATGCTTTTTAACAAAAAATACTGTTTTAATAGGGAATTAATATGCAATTCGTTATTTATTAAAAGTTTTCGTCTTTTGAATAATAAATGTAAAAACCAATAAAGCACTTTTATTTCTCACAGAACAATATTTTGGGATTTCTCCTTCCTAATTGCCAATCAACAACACCATTTAGCCTTAATTAGCTTGAGTTATTAGAATCTAATAGTGAAATACTTTTAACCAGTAATCAATAAAGCAGTAAACTGCTAATCTTAACATAATATTGTTTAAAATGTTATAACAAAAATTGTAAACAATAAATTATTAAGGGCTTACCAATTTATTATTTAGTAATTTTCTGCTTTCTATTTTAAAATTTTAATCATTTATCATAACTTATAAAATACTAATTCACTTTTAATAAAAACGGTTCACGGAACACGTCTTAACAGTGACAGCTTGTAAACGAACCTTAACCTAGGAAGGGACTTGTTTATTTAAAATGTTGGTTATAATTTAATACTAGAGCAAATTTTAAAGAAGACTATAAATATCATAAAAACCTTTCCAAGTAAAAATGAGGAAATTATGTTTGTACTCGAGGAACCCATCATTTTCTTCTTTAGCAGGGTCTGATTCATGATGATTCAATGATTCATTCTTTTACAAACTTGTATCAGTATTCAAAGATTTAACTTAGATAAGGTTTTACGTGCGTTAAGCTTCTCTGAGTCATTTGTCAGTGCTTGCAAATGTAATAAAAACTCTAATCTTTATTATTTTATTTTTTGGCAATGAACGGTTTTGTTTTTCTTTGATAACGATCAGCCTAGAGTTTCCCTGAGCTTTATTTGAACACCATGATTTACTTACAAGACTTATTTATGCAAAGAATATCTCAACTGTATATATTTTTGTTCTTATATATTCTTCACTTTATTTATAACTTAAATGTTTGTTTTTTTAGGAAAATCTGCGTGCAACGGAAGCGAAAAAATTCGACATTGAACCAAAATATCTTGCCATTTTGGGATTCAGTAATCTTCCAACATCACCATCACAAACACTATATCCTGGACAAACCCAGCATCAGTCATCACAGCCATTTACAACAAATGCCACTCAGTTCAATGGCACAAAAGCAAACTTTACTATTGTTACATATGTTCAAGAAGGTCAGGCACCGTCCGCCATTCTGCTATCACAAAATATAGCAGCAAAATTTCCAAATGAATATCTGCTCATCTATGATCTCGGTTTGTCCGAAGATGATTCTAGGGCTCTATCAGCATTTTGTAATAGCTCGAAGTGTTCAGTAATAAATTATGACCTCTCTGTTTTTCCATCATACGTGACGGATCAACGGATGCATGCATATCGTCCCATTGTGATAAAGGACGCATTGATGCGTTCGAAAAATATCCTCTTTGCCGAAAATTACATTCGGATTCGTGGAAATAGTCGAGATCTCTATGACCTGCGTGCAAAGGCTGGACCTGGTGTATTGGGATGGACAACACCAAAGGCTGTGTCCACACGGACGCATCCAAAAATGTTTGATTACTTCCAAACAGACGCAGAAGATTTTATATTTTTGCGGATGGTTGAATTGGATAAGGTATTTTTTGCTGATACACCGTTGGTGGAAGAGAAAATTCTACTGCCATGGATAAAGTGTGCTTTGACACTTGAATGCATCGATCCCATAGGTAAGTTAAAAAATACTTTAGAATAATTTTATTTCATAGACTCTTATAGCTTCTTACCTTGAGGAATTACATTTAATACTTACATCAATGGAACAATATCTGAATTAAAATATCAATCGTCGTATTTAAAAGTTGAAAAAGTTCTCATAAGTCAACCCTACAAAACGCGATGATAGATGAGACTTTAATGCCTCGTTTGCGCGAACAGATTTCATTTTATACCATATATTTTTCAAACTTAATATATGCATAGATATGATTGTCAGAACTTAGGGGCCGACCTTGTTGTGTATCGATTCCCCAACTTGCATGGTTGTTAAGTTCAAAAATTGTTTTAAAAAAATAAATGTATGTAAATTCCCATTTACGGAATTTTATTTAATTTTTATAAATTCTATGGCGCAAACATTTCAAAGAGCCTATTGTTAAGGGTTTAATTTGCTTAATATTTAGCATTTTATTTATTCCATTTAAGGGTGTCCAAAATGTCGAACCTTTACTAACTTTTAAATTGCTTATCCAAACATGTCTAAAAAGTGACAGTTCGTGAAAACAAACAAAGCAAAAACGCTTAAACAGACCTTTTTATTGGAATTCCCAACTGTTGACTGAACCATTCCAACTTCTTTTTTAATAATAAAATTTTCATCTCAGCTGCTAATCGTTGACGTTTTCTCACCATGACTAAACCATTTTAAGTGAACAACCAGCTTTCTTGCGACATTAATTTCTCTCTTGGTGTAAATAAATCTGCAATAAATTGCGACCATATGATGACATTTATTGGAAAAGAAATTGAAAGAATTCATATGACATTGTAAATGCGACTGCAAGAAACTTCTGCAAGACTTCCGAGAGTTGACTTGCAAATAAAAACGCTGCCTTATAAAAACAATTGTACAGATGTCATATTGATTTAGATTTGCTAAAAGTTAAAGTAGCCATCCGTTGCGAATTTTTCGGAGATATCATGATGTTAATATCGTTTAAAATTAAGTAAATCATCTCTAAAGCTTGGTAAATTGATAAAAATGGCTTTAACATTTTACGAAATCGTTTGAAATTTTACACCTGTCATTAAATCAAGTGTTCCTCATCTCGATTTTAACGCTTTCATTCTTCAAAAATATTAGACCTGTTTATATTTTAGAGTTTTTTTTCAAATGAAGAACCTCTGCCAAACCAAGTCGAGTTTTAAGCGTAATTAGTTTTGATGTAAAACTATAAGGCACAAATGTTCTTATTAATTCTTCTTAATCTCTTTTGTAACTTTCATTGCCAACTAATTGTGATAGCTTTCAAACATGGTTAAAGTTTTTTTCAGTTCTCTTGGACTATATACTTATCATATTTCTGAACACGCTTAATTCTAAAAATCAGCAATGATGTTTGAATGAGTGTGTACAAGTAAATTTTATCATAACTTTCTACGGAAAAGCACTGGGATAAATTAACTAATGTGTACATATATATTCCTTAAATCTCTGAAATGTTTTTATTCTCTAAAATATAAACAAGATTTCTGATAAAAATGTCTCACTCTTGTTTTCAAAACTACAAATTTTAATTTTCAATCATTCTCTATCACACAACTTAAATACTTAGAAAATAAATAAACGGTGATTTTTTAAGAGCTTGAGAACTTTTTTAAAAAAAAAAAAACGTATAAAATTTGCAAAATCTCATCGATTCTTTATTTGAAACGTTAGATTGGTCCATGACATTTACTTTTTGAAGATAATTTCATTTAAATGTTGACCGCGGCTGCGTCTTAGGTGGTCCATTCGGAAAGTCCAATTTTGGGTAACTTTTTCGAGCATTTCGGCCGGAATAGCCCGAATTTCTTCGGAAATGTTGTCTTCCAAAGCTGGAATAGTTGCTGGCTTATTTGTGTAGACTTTAGACTTGACGTAGCCCCACAAAAAATAGTCTAAAGGCGTCAAATCGCATGATCTTGGTGGCCAACTTACCGGTCCATTCCTTGAGATGAATTGTTCTCCGAAGTTTTCCCTCAAAATGGCCATAGAATCGCGAGCTGTGTGGCATGTAGCGCCATCTTGTTGAAACCACATGTCAACCAAGTTCAGTTCTTCCATTTTTGGCAACAAAAAGTTTGTTAGCATTGAACGATAGCGATCGCCATTCACCGTAACGTTGCGTCCAACAGCATCTTTGAAAAAATACGGTCCAATGATTCCACCAGCGTACAAACCACACCAAACAGTGCATTTTTCGGGATGCATGGGCAGTTCTTGAACGGCTTCTTGTTGCTCTTCACTCCAAATGCGGCAATTTTGCTTATTTACGTAGCCATTCAACCAGAAATGAGCCTCATCTCTGAACAAAATTTGTCGATAAAAAAGCGGATTTTCTGCCAACTTTTCTAGGGCCCATTCACTGAAAATTCGACGTTGTGGCAGATCGTTCGGCTTCAGTTCTTGTACGAGCTGTATTTTATACGGTTTTACACCAAGATCTTTGCGTAAAATCTTCCATGTGGTCGAATAACACAAACCCAATTGCTGCGAACGGCGACGAATCGACATTTCACGGTCTTCAGCAACACTCTCAGAAACAGACGCAATATTCTCTTCTGTACGCACTGTACGCATTCGTGTGGTTGGTTTAATGTCCAATAAAGTAAACTGAGTGCGAAACTTGGTCACAATCGCATTAATTGTTTGCTCACTTGTTCGATTATGTAGACCATAAATCGGACGTAAAGGGCGAAACACATTTCGAACCGAACACTTGGTAATAAAATTCAATGATTTGCAAGCGTTGCTCGTTAGTAAGTCTATTCATGATGAAATGTCAAAGCATACTGAGCATCTTTCTCTTTGACACCATGTCTGAAATCCCGCGTGATCTGTCAAATACTAATGCATGAAAATCCTAACCTCAAAAAAATCACCCTTTAGAAAGCGTACTTGACAGTAGCCGACTTATTCTGTTTATACTTAATTCTCTTACACTGACATTTAGACCTAAAATGTTATCAGAAATATAAACTCTTCAATGCTATCCAATTTGCGAAAACTATTTTCCATACCAAATTTGACAATTCAATTCCCAAAAAATAAATGTATTAAAATTAAAAACTTATCTGATATTTTACGACGTTTCATGAAAACCCTTTTTGTAATATAACGTTAAATTGAGTATATCTTCGTATTTAATGATAACTTATATTGTATTTATTTAATAAATGAAAAATAAAGTTTTGACAGCTACAAATTAAATTTTGAACTCTTTCTTACAATAATTTTTTTAACAAACAAACCCAACCCATTTGTCAAACTTATAACGTTTTTAATTAATTAGTCAACCCCGACAGTAGCTGAAAGCTTCACTAGCAAGAAGTTAACTTTCAACATGAGTATAGCATCTTCCTCGGTGCATTAAAGATGAATCCAATTTCACATTAATTTATGAGTTATGCGATGTATTTGTTGCACTTGCACTTAATTTTCATTTTCGAGAAGAAAAATACGTACAAATAACAATATTCAAAAAATAAAATAATAACTTGGATTTGCTTGCGTGATTTTCAGATGAATTTGCAATTTATTTGATTGACGACTATTGAGCAAACAAAATTATCACTCCCATTTGGCGCATTCGAGTGCATCTCATAAAATATTAAGTCAGCTCTACTCCTCTACTGGGGATCCTATTTCAACGTACCTTCTATTTGGAATTACCACCATCAGTCGGACGGAAGCCCATCGGGCCACCACCAAGTGCGATACCCCTTCACTTTAATCCGATTCGATATGCATTATAGCTAGACACTCTTTTATTTTTCTGTGGCGATAAAACCGAGAGAGCTCTGTCATCAGTATGAACAGAAATTCAATATTTATCACTGGTATGGTGATGGTTTGGTTTGGTTTGGTGGGACTGGTCGGTCTACTAGAGGTGGTTTCTCTGTATCTGTGTAGGGTTAACTTCTCAGTCCATAGTCCATTGGTCCCTAGATGGAAAAAATATGTGTCTCTACACCCCGAGGATGTTACGTCATCGTGGGTCGGTCGATTGGATTAAAGAGCTACGAGACTTCACGACAACAATCACCGCAATTGGAAGTAGGTTCATAAATGGAAGAACATATAATTTACACTAAACATATGAGTACATGTACCAGTGGTACTTACTTCTTAGAAAAATATAGACATAGTTGAATATAATACTTCTAAGACGACATCGCATATAGTCAACTATACACTTGGGAGAACCAGAGTCTTATAGAATTTCAAAATTTTTCCACAACCACAATATACAACATAATATAATTACAATCTTGATGTAACGTGATTTTATGCCACATTATGAGTAAGAGTCGAGTACGAATACGAGTACGACTACGAGTACTAAAGTGCAACGACCATTTGGAATTCAAGCTGATTGTCATCGATTTGGAAAGTTTCCATTATTGAGGAAAAAAGAAATTAGTGGTGTTAATATCAAGTCCACTTATTTATGTTTTATTGACTTTTTTGTATTTTTTTATCGGATTAACTTGTAAGAACATTAGGGTGTAACATTTAGGTTCTATTGTGTATGTTATTCTTTTGTTTCATTGTGTATAATTTTTTGTTTTGGGGTTAAGTTATTTTTCTTCTAACTTCTGCGTAAGTACTAGGAACCGGAACCAAATTGAATTTTCAAAAACTGTTTGTTATAGTTTTGTCAGTCAGTTTTTAATGGTTAAATGGTGTAAAAGTGTCATGACAGAGGTCTTGGGTTGAATCCCTTTCTGTTCCATATAAAGTTTTTTTACAGCTACTGCCTCTTGCGAGGAATTGACAAATTCTCCAAGGGAAATTCTTGTCATGAAAAGTGCTTTCTCAAATTACCCGTTCGGATTTGGCTTAAAACTGTAGATCCCCTCCATCTCTGACAACAGTTCTCGCACCGAGGAATGGTTGAGAGTTGTAAGTCACTAGGCTCTAGTTCTCAAAGGGCTGTTACGTCACCTAATTTATTTATTTATAGTTGTTGCCATATCTAAAATTGTTTTTAGTGATTCTCATCTTTGAGTTTAAATTACATTAACCGTCCATAGGTCCACATATACAGCTGTGACCAAAATAATAGACTTACTTTTGAGTTTAGCTGTTTTTCTTCTTCACTTAAATAAACCTAACACATGTAAATTTGAATGTATGTTTTTAGTGATATCATCAATAACTGAAACTAAATCGCAATGAAAACCACTTAATTGATCGCAAGATTAAAGACTTTTAACAATACGATTTTTTGAGAACTGTCAAACAAAAATGTGGTGCTCAATCAGATTTGAGAAATAATGATTACTTTTCGTAATTAATTTCAACAATTGAAAAAATGCACTTACTAATTACATGTGCTTGAAAATTGTAATAGGTCTACTCAAGCCCATGAGCGAAAGCACTTTTAAATTATAGTCACAGTTAAAGTAATTCATTTCCTTATTTATTTATTGATTCAAAGCAATTTACATAAAAGATCGAAGCATTCCAGGAAATTGTCTTGTAATATCACGTAGAATGTAATTGACGAAATTAATTTTCAATTACATTTTTGTGGAATGATTGCTGGAAAAGTAATTATTACTTCTTTTTTTATCATTACTTTTGTTTTCAATTAATTACAAGAACTAACCATGGAAAGAATAAAGCTTTAATTCCAATGAGAATTTTATATAACCTAAACTGTTCTTCGATTGATTTAAATCTAAATAAAGTAAGATTACCGTAGACGTCTTTATTTTATTCTATGTTATCTAAAAGTTCTAGTTAAATGCTTATTATATAATCAGGATATAATCTATCAATGGTATAGTACGATTTTACACGAATAACAAAAACAATACCCGCAGTATGGGTTTTTGACATTTATACGAGTCACATAAGTGGATCTTATGTGATTTCGTTCTTAAATGTTGGTACGATTGATATTGAATTTGTATCATGATGGCTGTGTTCGTTGAGTAGTTGTGCATTTGGAATAATGTGTTTTCCATTGGGGAAAAAATCAATCTGTTACTGTTGATATTATTTAATTTTGTTAATGAAAATGGACTAACTGGGATTATTTTGCAAGAGAAAGCAATGGAAATGATAAGTAAGTTTTGCTATGTTTCCACCAAAGGTTTATCTTAGATTAGATTAAGAAAATCTTTTTTGGATTTCCACCATTTGAAAATGATTAAGTTTGACAGCACTTTCAAAAATGCAAATTGTGCTTCTTATGAGCAAGTGAGATAGTTTGATTCGTGTTAAACATTGAAGAACTGAATAGTTCAGCACCATATAAGAATATGCTACTTAATCCATGTGCATTTTTTTATTTGATTAAAAAAAACTATATTTTTTGTACAAAACCATGCAAATAAACAGACCATAATTTCAATTCCCAACAATGTTCTCAATACCTCAAAAAAAAATGCCAGTACATGGTCAGTTCTATGAAAAATACAAGTTATTTAATAAAATTAAAATAAGGATTTTTAACGTTAATATGAGACATAATCTTTAACAAAAATACATTGTTTTAAGTTTTTAATAAGTGTTGCTATTGAATTCTAAAGCCGACAGTCAACATTACTTTTTAAAAATCACTAAACATTAACAAAAAATAATAATCAAAAATTAAGTTTGGTACCTATTATATTAATCATATCTTTATACGGTATACAGATACGTTTTTATTTTAAGTCCGAAATTTTATGAAGTACTTTCGAAGTCTTGAATAATAAAACATGCAAGAATGGAAAGTTCTGGTTTATTTCAAGTCTCTTATGCCAAAAACATGAATGTTCGATAAATTGTTGGAACACACTCCATCAACAGAACTTTTGATAAACTCAAACATGGATTTAATTTATTTTTCACTCGCATAGCAACCAAAGTTGTAAGCCCATTATACTTCATAATTTTCCATTTATTTCAAGGCTCTTATAATGAAAAAATTTACTTGTTGGATGAAAATAAAGTCAAACTTTTTGTGCATTACATACTTGCTTTCCATCCCCAATCAATAAATTCTATATAAATTTACAATTGCAAACATACATTGAAAAATGTTTAATTTTTTGTTTATACTCGTATCAAGCATTCGGAATGAGTATTTTTTTAATGAAATTTTGTAATCGAAACTTTTTTGAAGACCCTTTTTCATGGTCTCTTGTAGTATGGTTTGCCGAAAGTTGGATGCACTCCAAAAACTATACTTCAAACTTTTTTTTTCTCTTAAATTTAAAATGTATTTTTCTTGATATTATTCAACAAAAATCAGGAAAGTTCTTTTACACGATTTAATAAAGTGAAGTAATAATTTCGTTTCATGTTTGAAAAAAAAGCGCAAACAGCATTGCACCATAAGCAACCGTCATTGAAAACACACGAAAATGTAAAAATAAACTATAAAGAGTGTGGTATGTGGATACCCTGCATTTCCAAATTTTCCAAACATTTTAAGTTCAGTTATTAAGGTATCGACATAAAAGCCAACATTCTTCTTTCATATTAGTTAAATAATTAATTAACTTTAACTTTTAGTTGAATGAAAAAACATGATCAAATGTCATTTTGACAGAAGCAGGTTTGACTTGATAGTAAGGGAGATTTTTCTTGGCTTACTTTCCAGTCAACTTTCCATTAAAATTGCCTAATTGGAAGGTAATTTTTTAGCAGCTGGCCAATCAAATACTAGTTACTTTCTTAAGTTGTAAGTCCCTTTGTCGTCGGAACCTGTCCAATGATAGCTGCTAATATCAATCCAAATGTCATCGTCTGACAGTAGGCAAATTCAGACTTCTTAAGCGACTTGAAGGTAAAAAACTGTCTACACTATGTTTAATTTGAATATGCAGTACAGGCAGAGCTTTTTTGCATGGCACTCAGCTTAAGAATTTGATACTGAAATAAAAACAGAATCCCTGAGTTATGTATATTGAAATTGTTTTTCTAATGTTCCATAAGTGATCTGACTGATCGGCATTTTATTTCTCGCCGTTCAGAGTTACCATATGAAGCTTTCGTATAACTTTTGGAAGCATATATTTTAAGTCTGAGGAAAGGTGTCGTGTCGAGTTGTTCTGTTTAAATTATTATTTAATTCCTTAAAAGAAACTATTAAAATGCAACTATAGAAATATTGCTTTGCCTAGTTTGGTTCATTATTTAATTATTGCAACTTCGATTTTTAAGCACCAAATAGTTTTTGTGTTCATGAAAATTAAAATAAAACAAAGAGAATTTTTGTGTGTATTTAAATTATGTTTTAATAATGGTTTTAAGCACTTTAAAGGGCTTACTCGTAATTGTACAAAAGAAGAAATACGATCTTGTAAGAAATAAGGTGGAAGCTGTTGAAAGAACTACGGATGTATTTTCTGTAGGAGAGCAAACTGTCTACAATGTTTTGAAGAAAAAACAAATCTAAGGCCATTCCTGATTAGCAAAAAAGAATGTACAAATATGCAAATCGTTTCTATGTTAGAAGAGATTTGGCTTCCGAGGAAACTCTTTAAAAAACGTGATGTTCAAAACGATAGATTTGATTTTATTTTAATTTAGATTATTTTTTTTAATTGTGAGAGATTTGAAATAGAGATAGGTTATTGAATTCCATAACAGTATGGATAAAAGGCAAATATCCTATCTTCTCTGTACTGCAATTCAAATTGAACAGAGTATAGCCTCCTTATTTGTCAGCTCTTAAAAAATGGGAGGACTAATTAAAGCTATTTTAATTCGATAAATGTTTCAAAAAAACCTTCAATTACTGCTAAGCCAAGTCTAGTATATAAATATAAAACTGGAGCTGAACTTTATTAAGGGTTTTTTATTAAATTCAAAAAAGATTAAGCAACATTCCAAAAATAACATCTCATAATGATTGCTACATTCTCCATACTCAATAAAAATGGATGGTTAGTGAAGAAAGGTTTCAAGTTTTAAGTTTATAAAAAGCTGTATTGCTAACTTACTCTGAACGGGCGTTAAAAAAAAATATATAAAGCCTATCATGTCTTGTAAATGTACCGAAGTCCTAAAAACGTCAATATTGCCAAACAAAAGTTGCAAGTTCATACGACTTTAAGACATTTGATTCAATTTTTTAATGGTATGACAATTACCGTACAATCTGACAATCTTCTATACTTAGCTTAGAAATAGATTTAAAGTGTGATCATTAACCTGAGATTGTTCCTTACTTCAACTATAAGTATGATGTCCACAGTCTTTTTTTTCAGTTATACAAATTAAAGCGTCAACAATCATTATGTTACAAATGCACTGATCTAAGCTTATTCGAGCTCCTGTTGGAATTTTTTCTATTGTGACAAACAGAACTAAATTTTGACAGATCTTGCTTTTTTTCAAAGATGAAAGCAGTCGTTATCTGTAAATGCTTACTAAAAAATGTGAGTCTGGGAGACTTGTTTAAGCAACAGCTTTTTAGTTTTGAATTTCTGTCAAAGTTCATTTTAGAAATACTCATCCGGAAACACTTATGACCTAGTTCTGTTGTTTATTTATATTTTGTGTATGTTAACATTTTCTTTACTCCTACAATAACCATCTATAACTAATATTGTGGTAAATACATTTTTTGACACATTTTATTCGTGAATTTTCTCCGCTGTCGTGCTCACATGCAACACGCACCCCAACATCATACGTACAACATAAGGAATTTGGTGGCTAAAACATTTCGAAATTAAGAAAAACAAAAACCTGCCTATAATAAAAATTTACATAATACGTTAATGTGCTCGAGGATTATATTTTCTTTTTGATGTTCAGGACATCATGTTACGAGTATACGAGTATATACATACAAAGAAAATCAAAAGAAGAATTTGTGCCCTCCGGTAACGAAAATACCTTGTGGAAGGCCGTAAATCTTATCCCATAACTGAATCTACTAAGTTTAACATCATTCAGGGTCCTTGCTTTCTTGTGTATAGTGCGTGAATACACACATCCCCAGCTCCAGTTCTAGGCCCATCAGCCATGCCGCCACCTTTTGAAGGTCACTATATTAAAAGGAGAAGTTTCATTTTGCCGAAACAAGCTCATCAGAATTCGCCCCCTGCTGATTGTTAAACAACAAAGTAATTTGAATGAAAATTACTTTTTTTTATCATCATCATGAGAGGAAGGTACTTAAAGCTTTGGAGTATTTTCTTATGTTTTGTGTTTGAAAATGAAAATTGGCGCCCAACAAGGAACCACCTTAAAATCATTTTTGTACTCTACCTGCAAAGTTTAAGACTTATTTTTTTGGAGTAGAAAAAAAACAATCGATATCAATCAACTTAAACATGGTCCTTAATTTGGAAGCTATTTCTTTTTAAGTTCATTCCATTAAAAATATTAAAAATTCGTTTTTGAAACAAAGCAAGTTCTAAGCTTCGCTGAATTCTCATTATTTGAAAGTACTCCATTTCATGCAAATAATTAGAATCGAATGTCATAGTCGGCTTAGTCACATCATCGCTTCGGCTGCTTTGCAAAGATCCATTACCATTTGCATGCATTTGAGCGCAATGCTAATTCACCCAACTTAAAGGAGTCCCAGAGTAGGGTTGGGGTGGAACATAGGAGAGAGTCGTAGTGCTTGCCGATGATGCATATATACCTTCATTTTATAGTAGATTCGAATCTTTTGAAAATCGTTTAAGTGGTGTCCCATTTTTGGCAAAGACAGGTATTTATGTGCACATGATTTCTACCCAATTTGCATTGAAATTGAGTGCGCCGGCTGTGAAAGCACATGAACACAGGTGGTACCATGGTGGTGGGTGGCAGTGGTTAAGGATGAAGGTGGTGGAGGCTTTCCTTTTTTCCAATCATTTTCTAATCGAATATCCTTGGAA
Source organism: Eupeodes corollae (assembly GCF_945859685.1). Lineage (NCBI taxonomy): Eukaryota > Metazoa > Arthropoda > Insecta > Diptera > Syrphidae > Eupeodes > Eupeodes corollae. The sequence continues at coordinate 2,462,956 of NC_079149.1, read as the reverse complement.
AAAAAGGTTTTCTCAGTGGAAAGCGTGCAGTAGTTCTGCACTTTGTTGTTTTAATTTTGGAATTGGTGCAGTTAAACCAAAAATCAATTTATTTTTATTGAATATGCCACGAGGTTTAATCGAGAGTTTTCTAAACAAAGAATACTTCTTCAAAGAAAAATTAGTCTAATATTTACTTCACTTTTTAAGTTTGTAGACAAAATCGACTTAAAATGTTTGTGCTTCAGAAACTACTATCTTTGGCTAAATTCTTCTTTAGCTTAATACAGAAAATCCTGAAATCTTTTATCAAAACGAATGTTTTAAAATCGTTTAACTACAAATGTTTCTCACAATATTTTCAAAAACATCATTATTAACCATTAAGGAAAGTTACTAGTATTTATTTGACCAGCTGTCAAAAATTTACCTTCCAATAAAGGCATCTTTATTGGAAAGTTGACTGGAAAGCTAATCAAGAAAAAGCTCTATCACTATCAAGTCAAGTCTACTTATGTCAAAATGACAGTTAATTCAATTAAAATCTGAATTTTATTACTCTTCCATTACTACATCTTATGTATTTATTTATTTATTCTTATGCTTTTTTTGTATACAATAATGTTTTTGATATTTTTTGCTCGAGGTTGGCGAAGTAAAGTGCCAAGTCTTAAATTGATGACACCTGTAAAAGCAACTAGTTTTCTTGGTGTAAATTTTAGTTCAAAAAATGCATCAGTTGACTGCAAAAATATCCTTTATGTTGTTTCAACCTGATCATTGCCAGAAACGTCATTGTCAACAATTAAGAAAAATTACTTATATCTGATTGACCAAGTTTCAAAAAATTGACTTCCAATTTAGGCAAATGTTTGTGGAAATTTGACTGGAATGTAAGTCAAAAAGAATGGGTCTGTTCAAACAACATAAAGGACTTCATTTGCAGTCAAATGCAATTTAAGAATGTGAATGCAGACCAAGGCTAATTAGGTACTTGTTAGTTTTTCAGTCATTGTAAATGTCACTAAAAACTCAAAACTAATTTTTGAACTTTGTTGCACTTTTGGTGCTGCCTTTTACACACATCTGTGTTCTTTTTTGACATTTTTATATCGCGTGGGTTTATAAGCTGGTAAATAAAATTATACACTATACATTGCTTTTAATAGTAAGGTACTCGCTGACTAAACTCATTAATATTAAAAGAGGACATCAATCTAGCTTCACGTTTCACTAAACGAATATGTGCAAATAAAAATCAGCATTACGTGACTTCAAAACCAGGAGCAATTATATCTGTGCCATTAGACAAGGTTTAAGTTCGACAAGTTTCAACTTCTGATAGGTTGGTAATCGTTTTTAAACCCTCGCTGCATGTTTGCGTTTATATGTCCTTACAATTCTTGGTTTTTCCGTTCTCCGAGGCGCATTTATGCACATGTACCTATTTTATATTAAAATGCATGCAGGCAAATCATGTTTGCTGTAATACCTTTGACCTTTTATTTTAATTTTTTGTATATAGCGACAAGAACACATAAATACAACCGGAATAATGTGTTGTGGTTCCTAAGTTTGTAAAGTTGCAAAATAAAAATATTATTTAATATAAAAAAAAGAAAATCCTTGCCCAGAGGAAAATCTAAGTTGATTCTAGTGCAAGGGTCAACTGATGCAAAGCATAAAACGAAAGAAGAAAAATTGAGAACATTAACCCTGTGGCGAGATTACTTTGTGGTGATGAAAATAGCTAAGTGTATCCCTGAAGTTATTTGTGCATACTTTGAGGTACCTGGAAAATGTTTTTATTTTTCTTCTTTTTTTTTCGTTTGAAACCATTTGAAATAGGAAGGTATTCACTAAGGGAACTCAACAATTTTTGTTGGTATTTCTTTTTTTAAGTATGTTTCTATCAGGTGTATTTTATGAAAAGAGGGATTTAAATCAATGGGTTGAACATTAATTTAAGTTAAGCTGGTATTTTTTCTTAATACCTTGAGTTTTAACCGAAAGTGTTTAAAAAGTTATTTACTTTAATTTTTAATCGAAAACCACTTGGAATTCGCATGCTTCAGAAACAACAACACAGGGGTAGTTTTGGAGCTAACACAGAGAGGAATCAATTCTTTGTTTGCTATTTATAGTTCTTTTCGAGCTAAGCATAGACGATTGTCAAATCTGTCAGTAAAATTTTTTTACAAATGTCTAACAACTAGTTAAACATGGTATTTGTTGTAATAAAAGTCGATGTCAACTATTAAAGAAATTTACTAGTATCGATTGGTCAGCTGTCAAAAAATTGACTTCCAATCATGACAACTATTTTGGAAAGTTGACTGGAAAGTTTGTCTAGTGGCAAATTTAGACAACATAAAGTGCATTTATAGTCATTGCAAAAATCGGGTAAAGGTATAGTTTTGGGCGACAATATTGCCAGAAACGTCATTGTGAAACATAAAAGACGATTGCTTGTGTCATTGTTAGCCAACTGTCAGAAAATTTATTTTAAATCAAGGCAAATTTTTGTGGAAATATGAACGGAAAGTTAGTCAAAAAGAATTAATAATCCGGTTCAGGAAACATAAATTACTTCTTATGCAGAAAAAAACAACTAGTCATTTTTCAGGTGTCATTAATTTCAAGCTTTGCTTCAGTAATCTTTACCTTCAGCTGTTTTAATAAAAAAAAATATCACAACATTACCTATAAAATAAACTTCTCGCACAAGCTACCAATTCCCTATTTGTTGTGTTTTGCATCAAAAATGTATAAGCTGATATTTTTACACAAGTGCGATTCACTGCAAAGTAAGAGTAATTTTTCTTGGTTTGTTTTCCATGTAAACTTTCCATTAAAGTTCCATTATTTGGAAAGCAATTTTTTAGCAACTTATCGATCAAATACTAGAAACTTTGCATACCTTGGCCTGAACCTGCCCAATGTGTCTTACTATTAAGTAATTTCTAAATATAATAAATGTCAAAATATCACCTGATAACTGTGTTTATTTAACTAAAAACTAATGTCAGACAACTTTTTTAAGCTATTGGGCTAGTTCAGACGATATAAGGGACTTAAAAGTAAGGCAACTTTCTAGTATCTAATTGGCCCGCTTCCAAAAATTTGCCTTCCAATTATGGCAACTTTATTGGAAAGTTAGTTAAAAAAAAATCTCCCTAACTATCAAGTGAAGTCTACATAATGTCAAAATGGCAATTGTTCATGTTTTTTCATTCAACTGCAAGCTGAACTTTATTACTATATGATTTAATTATTTTCTGCACAATTCCATTTAATGTTTTATTTAAAAGGTTTGCTTATCAAATTTGAAAAGAAATAAGTAGTAATTCTCATAATACAAAATACAATTACTGATCAACTGAAGGTAGAAATTAGTAAATTAAAGTTCCGAGTTTGCAATTTTTGACACTCAAAAAACTATCTAGTTGCTTTTGTCAAAATGAACGTTCAAGGAATGCAGTTGACTGCAAATGGAGTCCCTTATGTTGCCCGAACCTGTCTATTATCAACACATTAGCAGCAGCTACTGTCAAACCACTTAGAGATCTATAAGTAAAATCCAATCCAGCTTCTCTTCCGCAATTTCATCCGCAATCCATCCATTGTTTTTTTTTTCTACTGGGCATATTATGTCTTGCCATGAGCAACTTCAAATGTCACTATTGACATTAGAAATGGTTAATCTGTTGTTTACTTCTTTTTCATTTACCTTTAGTGTCGGTAGTTATTGGTTTTGGGTGAAACAATTTCTCGAAGTTAGGGAACTTCATGATTTGGAGGCGAACCTACTCAACGTCTTACTTAGGGAGGGCAATACAGACTATAAGAATTTTCGTAGAATGTCGGTCGACAGGTTTGAAGCTGTTCTGTGCCTAGTAAAGATAACTTTGAGGCCGATAGTCCTGTCATCAGAAATGTTCAATGGAGACCCCAAGTAAATGTTGTAAGAAAAAACGTGTGTACTTACCATAAATCTACATGTGCAGTTTTTTGCGACAAGTGTTTCCGCATACAATAATTGCCTTGTAGCTAAAATATTTCTGCTCTTTATTAGTTTTGAATAAATTTAATTAAAGATTTTATTTTATTTGATTTTTGTTTCTTCTATTTCAGGTGCACAATCGAATGGTTGTAAATACAACAAAAAACCGCAGTATCGATATTCCGGCTGCCATGCATATGACACATCTGCGTTCAATATTGTCCTAGGATTAACCTGGCACCTAGACGATTCCAAATACTCGCTGCCTGGCGAAGACAACAACATCTTCTATCAAGAAACTCTCGAGCAGGCTACAAAAATTCTTGAAAACCGACGTCGCAACAGCAGTGAATCCTCAGACCATCCTTTTGCGGATGATTGATTAAGACTTGGCTCACATAACCACAAGAGGAAAAGAAAATCCACTTTACGCAACAACAAGACACACAAAACTAACTATTTACACTTAAGTCGAAAGGTTAAGTATTAAAGATAATTTTAAAAAAAATAAAATAAATAAAGCTATATAATTATAAAATAATTATATAATTATAAAATAATTATAGAGGATAAATTAAGATTAAAAAAAAAGAAGAAAACAAAAAAGTGATTTAAATTTATTATGCTTAGGATTCGCATATTTATTTTGTTTATCTTATTTTATACTTATATTGTTATTTATTGTGATTACAATATTATTTTCTTTTTGTTTATTATATTTTTTATTTTTATATTATACCTGAATGAATTTTGAAATTTAAATAAATCTTATTTTCTACCACTTAATGCTTTTTACAAATATTATATTGAAGAATGTTTTGATCAATCAATCAATAAGAAATCGAAAGAAACAAAAATATCTACTTGTAAGTTTGTAATTAATTGGAAGTAAGTAACAATTTAAAAACGCACGGAACCAATCTAGAGAGAAAAAAAGAGTTATATTAAATCAGATTTTCAAAACTTCCCTTAAAATAGAATGTAATGATAACCATGAGGCTGTAAATAACATTTTTTTCAAAATATTTTAAAATACCTTTAAAAAAAAGGTTAGCTATTTGTTTGCATTTTGATAAAAATCATTTTCTGTTTGAGAATCTAGTCACAAGCTGAAGCAAAGGTCTTCTGTTTTCATGATCAAAACAAAGTTATGTATAAAACGACAGCACTAGAGAAATAAACATTTCATCATCACATCATAATCAAAAAACAAATTTTAATTAACAAAATAATAACTATAATTAAAAATCGATGTATTTAAAAACAAAATGAAAAAGTAAAGCAGCATATACATACATTTAGTATAGAATATACATTCACTTAACAAAATGCCAATATTTATGTTAACATAATAAATTTAGTCTAAATATTCAGATAAATAAATTTTAAAACTTAATATACATAAAATAAGCATGAAAACAAAAATCAAAATATCGAAACAAATTATTATAAAATTAACCTACTTGAATGATTACTTCTAGAATGAAAGATTAAAAATTAAAAATAAAAAAAAGACTTAGGGAATGGATGATTGGAATATTCAATCGAGCTAGCATTAACTTAACATCACAAGTTTTGATTAAAAATAAAATAAAACAAAAATTAGTTAACATTAAAAATATAAAATGTGATAAACAAAAAAAAACAAAAATACGTTTCGTTAGGAGATTTTGTTCTTATGTCTTTCTTGTTTTAAGTTTAGAAAACTATTAGCTTGTTTTTTCAAATAAAGTTATTTTTCTTCATGTTTTTAGTTCTTTATAATTTAAAAGTTATTTTTTTAAATAATGCTGTTTTAAGCATATGGTTAATCTTGTATAACATTTGCTTCAATTTCATTTACAATAAACCAACAAGCTTATAGAGGAATTTTTAATAACTATAGGAATTTAATTTTATTTGTGTTTTTTTTATTACAATCGTTTCTATTTCCATATTCTATCCTGAATCTACTATAGACATTATAATATTAAAATTATTGTTTTTTTATATAAATATAAATAGTATATATAATTTCCCCGGTATATGTAAAATAACCTTGATAAAATAAGATTAATAAAGTGGATGAGTTATAAATAAAATAAATTAAAAAAAACGTGTTTTATTTAAAAGGAGAACCAGTTGTAAAGGGTGTTTTTTTAACTACTTTTGAAGTTTCGATCGTTGTTGTCTATGGTTTGACAGTTTAGAAGGTCAAATTGTGTTGACAATTCGCCAGAACAACCCTTCCAAAATGTTGAAATTTAATTTAGAAAATAAATTATTAAAGAAGATTCCACCTTTATGTATAAAATATATAGTAACGGGTTGTCCATTTTATTTTGTGGTTTCAAAAGTATGGGGCTGGAGTGTTTGCTGTAATACCTTTGACCTTTTATTTTAATTTTTTGTATATAGCGACAAGAACACATAAATACAACCGGAATAATGTGTTGTGGTTCCTAAGTTTGTAAAGTTGCAAAATAAAAATATTATTTAATATAAAAAAAAGAAAATCCTTGCCCAGAGGAAAATCTAAGTTGATTCTAGTGCAAGGGTCAACTGATGCAAAGCATAAAACGAAAGAAGAAAAATTGAGAACATTAACCCTGTGGCGAGATTACTTTGTGGTGATGAAAATAGCTAAGTGTATCCCTGAAGTTATTTGTGCATACTTTGAGGTACCTGGAAAATGTTTTTATTTTTCTTCTTTTTTTTTCGTTTGAAACCATTTGAAATAGGAAGGTATTCACTAAGGGAACTCAACAATTTTTGTTGGTATTTCTTTTTTTAAGTATGTTTCTATCAGGTGTATTTTATGAAAAGAGGGATTTAAATCAATGGGTTGAACATTAATTTAAGTTAAGCTGGTATTTTTTCTTAATACCTTGAGTTTTAACCGAAAGTGTTTAAAAAGTTATTTACTTTAATTTTTAATCGAAAACCACTTGGAATTCGCATGCTTCAGAAACAACAACACAGGGGTAGTTTTGGAGCTAACACAGAGAGGAATCAATTCTTTGTTTGCTATTTATAGTTCTTTTCGAGCTAAGCATAGACGATTGTCAAATCTGTCAGTAAAATTTTTTTACAAATGTCTAACAACTAGTTAAACATGGTATTTGTTGTAATAAAAGTCGATGTCAACTATTAAAGAAATTTACTAGTATCGATTGGTCAGCTGTCAAAAAATTGACTTCCAATCATGACAACTATTTTGGAAAGTTGACTGGAAAGTTTGTCTAGTGGCAAATTTAGACAACATAAAGTGCATTTATAGTCATTGCAAAAATCGGGTAAAGGTATAGTTTTGGGCGACAATATTGCCAGAAACGTCATTGTGAAACATAAAAGACGATTGCTTGTGTCATTGTTAGCCAACTGTCAGAAAATTTATTTTAAATCAAGGCAAATTTTTGTGGAAATATGAACGGAAAGTTAGTCAAAAAGAATTAATAATCCGGTTCAGGAAACATAAATTACTTCTTATGCAGAAAAAAACAACTAGTCATTTTTCAGGTGTCATTAATTTCAAGCTTTGCTTCAGTAATCTTTACCTTCAGCTGTTTTAATAAAAAAAAATATCACAACATTACCTATAAAATAAACTTCTCGCACAAGCTACCAATTCCCTATTTGTTGTGTTTTGCATCAAAAATGTATAAGCTGATATTTTTACACAAGTGCGATTCACTGCAAAGTAAGAGTAATTTTTCTTGGTTTGTTTTCCATGTAAACTTTCCATTAAAGTTCCATTATTTGGAAAGCAATTTTTTAGCAACTTATCGATCAAATACTAGAAACTTTGCATACCTTGGCCTGAACCTGCCCAATGTGTCTTACTATTAAGTAATTTCTAAATATAATAAATGTCAAAATATCACCTGATAACTGTGTTTATTTAACTAAAAACTAATGTCAGACAACTTTTTTAAGCTATTGGGCTAGTTCAGACGATATAAGGGACTTAAAAGTAAGGCAACTTTCTAGTATCTAATTGGCCCGCTTCCAAAAATTTGCCTTCCAATTATGGCAACTTTATTGGAAAGTTAGTTAAAAAAAAAATCTCCCTAACTATCAAGTGAAGTCTACATAATGTCAAAATGGCAATTGTTCATGTTTTTTCATTCAACTGCAAGCTGAACTTTATTACTATATGATTTAATTATTTTCTGCACAATTCCATTTAATGTTTTATTTAAAAGGTTTGCTTATCAAATTTGAAAAGAAATAAGTAGTAATTCTCATAATACAAAATACAATTACTGATCAACTGAAGGTAGAAATTAGTAAATTAAAGTTCCGAGTTTGCAATTTTTGACACTCAAAAAACTATCTAGTTGCTTTTGTCAAAATGAACGTTCAAGGAATGCAGTTGACTGCAAATGGAGTCCCTTATGTTGCCCGAACCTGTCTATTATCAACACATTAGCAGCAGCTACTGTCAAACCACTTAGAGATCTATAAGTAAAATCCAATCCAGCTTCTCTTCCGCAATTTCATCCGCAATCCATCCATTGTTTTTTTTTTCTACTGGGCATATTATGTCTTGCCATGAGCAACTTCGAATGTCACTATTGACATTAGAAATGGTTAATCTGTTGTTTACTTCTTTTTCATTTACCTTTAGTGTCGGTAGTTATTGGTTTTGGGTGAAACAATTTCTCGAAGTTAGGGAACTTCATGATTTGGAGGCGAACCTACTCAACGTCTTACTTAGGGAGGGCAATACAGACTATAAGAATTTTCGTAGAATGTCGGTCGACAGGTTTGAAGCTGTTCTGTGCCTAGTAAAGATAACTTTGAGGCCGATAGTCCTGTCATCAGAAATGTTCAATGGAGACCCCAAGTAAATGTTGTAAGAAAAAACGTGTGTACTTACCATAAATCTACATGTGCAGTTTTTTGCGACAAGTGTTTCCGCATACAATAATTGCCTTGTAGCTAAAATATTTCTGCTCTTTATTAGTTTTGAATAAATTTAATTAAAGATTTTATTTTATTTGATTTTTGTTTCTTCTATTTCAGGTGCACAATCGAATGGTTGTAAATACAACAAAAAACCGCAGTATCGATATTCCGGCTGCCATGCATATGACACATCTGCGTTCAATATTGTCCTAGGATTAACCTGGCACCTAGACGATTCCAAATACTCGCTGCCTGGCGAAGACAACAACATCTTCTATCAAGAAACTCTCGAGCAGGCTACAAAAATTCTTGAAAACCGACGTCGCAACAGCAGTGAATCCTCAGACCATCCTTTTGCGGATGATTGATTAAGACTTGGCTCACATAACCACAAGAGGAAAAGAAAATCCACTTTACGCAACAACAAGACACACAAAACTAACTATTTACACTTAAGTCGAAAGGTTAAGTATTAAAGATAATTTTAAAAAAAATAAAATAAATAAAGCTATATAATTATAAAATAATTATATAATTATAAAATAATTATAGAGGATAAATTAAGATTAAAAAAAAAGAAGAAAACAAAAAAGTGATTTAAATTTATTATGCTTAGGATTCGCATATTTATTTTGTTTATCTTATTTTATACTTATATTGTTATTTATTGTGATTACAATATTATTTTCTTTTTGTTTATTATATTTTTTATTTTTATATTATACCTGAATGAATTTTGAAATTTAAATAAATCTTATTTTCTACCACTTAATGCTTTTTACAAATATTATATTGAAGAATGTTTTGATCAATCAATCAATAAGAAATCGAAAGAAACAAAAATATCTACTTGTAAGTTTGTAATTAATTGGAAGTAAGTAACAATTTAAAAACGCACGGAACCAATCTAGAGAGAAAAAAAGAGTTATATTAAATCAGATTTTCAAAACTTCCCTTAAAATAGAATGTAATGATAACCATGAGGCTGTAAATAACATTTTTTTCAAAATATTTTAAAATACCTTTAAAAAAAAGGTTAGCTATTTGTTTGCATTTTGATAAAAATCATTTTCTGTTTGAGAATCTAGTCACAAGCTGAAGCAAAGGTCTTCTGTTTTCATGATCAAAACAAAGTTATGTATAAAACGACAGCACTAGAGAAATAAACATTTCATCATCACATCATAATCAAAAAACAAATTTTAATTAACAAAATAATAACTATAATTAAAAATCGATGTATTTAAAAACAAAATGAAAAAGTAAAGCAGCATATACATACATTTAGTATAGAATATACATTCACTTAACAAAATGCCAATATTTATGTTAACATAATAAATTTAGTCTAAATATTCAGATAAATAAATTTTAAAACTTAATATACATAAAATAAGCATGAAAACAAAAATCAAAATATCGAAACAAATTATTATAAAATTAACCTACTTGAATGATTACTTCTAGAATGAAAGATTAAAAATTAAAAATAAAAAAAAGACTTAGGGAATGGATGATTGGAATATTCAATCGAGCTAGCATTAACTTAACATCACAAGTTTTGATTAAAAATAAAATAAAACAAAAATTAGTTAACATTAAAAATATAAAATGTGATAAACAAAAAAAAACAAAAATACGTTTCGTTAGGAGATTTTGTTCTTATGTCTTTCTTGTTTTAAGTTTAGAAAACTATTAGCTTGTTTTTTCAAATAAAGTTATTTTTCTTCATGTTTTTAGTTCTTTATAATTTAAAAGTTATTTTTTTAAATAATGCTGTTTTAAGCATATGGTTAATCTTGTATAACATTTGCTTCAATTTCATTTACAATAAACCAACAAGCTTATAGAGGAATTTTTAATAACTATAGGAATTTAATTTTATTTGTGTTTTTTTTATTACAATCGTTTCTATTTCCATATTCTATCCTGAATCTACTATAGACATTATAATATTAAAATTATTGTTTTTTTATATAAATATAAATAGTATATATAATTTCCCCGGTATATGTAAAATAACCTTGATAAAATAAGATTAATAAAGTGGATGAGTTATAAATAAAATAAATTAAAAAAAACGTGTTTTATTTAAAAGGAGAACCAGTTGTAAAGGGTGTTTTTTTAACTACTTTTGAAGTTTCGATCGTTGTTGTCTATGGTTTGACAGTTTAGAAGGTCAAATTGTGTTGACAATTCGCCAGAACAACCCTTCCAAAATGTTGAAATTTAATTTAGAAAATAAATTATTAAAGAAGATTCCACCTTTATGTATAAAATATATAGTAACGGGTTGTCCATTTTATTTTGTGGTTTCAAAAGTATGGGGCTGGAGTTCGACATCTGTCAAACTAAGTTGTTAAACCAAGTTTTTGTCAGTTTAAAGTCTGATATTTACGAAAATGGATCGCTTAACTATGGCACAACGCATACAAATTTTTAAAACCTACTACAAAAATAGAGCCATTTATCGTGCTTTAAGAGGAAATTATGGTTTACATAATCGTCTATCTAGGCAAGCAATTGGAAAAATTGTGAAGACATTTCAAGAGACTGGATTGGTAACAGATATTTTAAGGGCAGTGCATCAGAATCCTCAAGTAATTGAAGATAGGCCCTTACATCTCTTTGGTCCGTAGGTGTAATTGGGCCTTACTCCTTCGAAAACGACGATGGAACGACTGTCACCGCCAATTTGGAGAGTTATAGTCATGTGATAACCGACTTGTTTGTGTCTGCTATTAAGGAAAACGACTTGATTGTTCCTTGCCGCATAATTTCTCGTCGTAGCGATGTCAAATGGCCACCAAAATCATGCGATTAGACACCGATGGCCTTTTCCTGTATAGCTACTCGAAAGACCGTTCTTATTCAAATAAACCTTAAACTCTTGAGCACTTAAAAATTAACATTCGTCTAATTATGGATGAGATACCGCCCAATATGACTGTCAAAAATTGGTCGAATTTTAGCTCAAAAGAATCGATGCTTGCAACAATTCGCGTGGTGGTCATTTAAATGATGTAGTGTTTCACACATAATGTCAACGTTCAAAATTTATAATAAAAAAGAAATATCATACAAAAATAATATTATATGTGTTTTATTTACGTTTACTTTTTAAAACGCAAAATGGATAACCCTATATTATAGTTGCCAAATTATAAAGGGCGACACGTTGTGGCTAAGTCGAGAAAAATCCAAAAATTAAGTTCTAAAACATTCTCCAAATATCCGCCGAAACAACAGAAGAGTCAGATGACATCAATAGAGCGTTGGCTAAAAGAAGACTTGATTCCAACAAGACGACCGCAATAAATTTGTTACCAAGCACGCTTATCAATTTACTGCAAAATAAATTTGAAGATAACTTTGTTTTCAGTAGTGGTATTGTGAAGAGGCGACTTAATGCCTCTGGAATTATTTTGTATTGAGCTATGCTAAGACATTGGTTTCTGCCGACAAACTAGCACATTTTGAAGCATTGGAAGCCAATTTTCAAGCCATTATTGACATCATACGGTCAGATTTATTGAAAAAAGTAGTGTAAAATTGGATCGATCAATTGCAATTTAACGCGGTGGATATATAATATCAGAACCGTTATCATTTCTGTTCTTGTTGAGCATATGTATCTGTCAAATCAAATTCGTTACATATTTTGCTACTGGTCGGAGTCATACGAACTGCCCCTTTTTGAAATTTTTCTATTTATTTTTGTTCGCAGATTTAGCCATATTTTTCCACAGAGTTTCAGTTAAAGCTATTATTACATTTTATGACCGATCGGTTATTCAAAATGTCTATCAGTAAACAAAATGTTCCTCATTGAAATCAAGTCCATAATTTAATGCATAATATAAAATAACCCTTCATAAAGTCCACCAGTTATAACAATCAGTGAAGCCAATAATAGGAAATATTTTGAAAGTTTATAAAAAAAACCAAAGATGGCACAAGCAGAGATTGAACCCAAGGCCTCTTGCAGGACAGTCCAACGCACTAAGTGACTAACCATTATTATAAAAAATATTCCTGATTGAAATCCAATGTAAAATCTTTTTTCTGACCACAATATGTCATTCGAATTCCGATAAATTGAAACACAAATCTGTGGAACTATTTGGTTCATTCCATTGATATAAACCAATCAGCTGTATAAGAAATATATTATTTGCTACGAAAACAGACAACAACATTTGTAGCAAACAAAAATATAAATATTCAATAATTCATTTTCCCGCATTTACTTTCCCATAAAAGAAATAAAATTGTTGTTATTCAAAACATCTCAACATTCCCTTTATGCAACAAACCTTCTATATCAACCCATGTAGATCTCTACTTAATATGTTCGTTTGATAGTTTGACATTTTCTACTTATAAGTAAACATTTTTACAAACAACTGTAAGAACTTCTTGACAAAAATTTCAACTACCAAACAACGCTAATATGTCAACTGCTGTCATTTCACAAATCACCTGAAAAATTTCGATTTTGGTTCTAGTCGGTGAAGGAGGCATGTTTTTGCAATAAATTAAAAAAAAAAAACAAATCGATCAAAGCCTACATCTTCATTGTTATCTAATAAATTATAAACGAAAATGAATTTCGGAAGATTGTATCAGCTCAAAAGCTCTTGGCGGGGGTAAGTTTACTAAATTTATCACCTAAATACTTCAAACTAACCTTCTACCCGACTGACGAAATCCGACACAGAATTTCCAGAACCTTTACCTCATCGTCTCCATACCGCACATCTGCCCTACCAAAGGACAATGTTAACATACCATCTGATAAGATCGTGACGAACTTGCCACCACTCACTAAACCGCTGTCCGACTTACCAGAAGTCGAATATGCCAAGCCGAGCAAGGACGACAACATAACTCAGGTGACAACTCTATCAAATGGTCTGAGAGTCGCTTCCGAGAAGCGCTTCGGTCAGTTCTGCACCGTGGGATTGGTGATAGATTCAGGGCCACGTTATGAAGTCGCCTACCCCAGTGGGGTGTCACACTTTCTCGAGAAATTAGCTTTCAATGTAATTTTTTCAAAGTGATTTGTTGTAGTGAAGTTTAAATTCTATTTTTGGAACAACAGTCCACAGTCAACTTCCCCAATAAAGATGCCATCTTGAAGGAACTTGAGAAAAATGGAGGAATCTGCGATTGCCAGAGCTCGCGGGATACTCTCATCTATGCTGCTAGTATCGATAGTCGTGCCGTAGAGTCGGTCACTAGGCTTCTAGCCGATGTGACTCTACGTCCCAAGCTCGAAGAGGAAGAAGTGTCTATAGCTCGACGAACCATTCAGTTTGATTTGGAGACACTTGGCATGCGTCCCGAACAGGAAACCATTCTTATGGACATGATACATGCAGCCGCCTACAGGGAGAACACTCTGGGTCTTCCAAAACTCTGTCCCTCGAAAAACTTGGAACTGATTGATAGGAATGTGATCTTAAACTACCTCAAGTATCATCATGCTCCTGAGAGAATGGTCATCGCAGGAGTTGGGGTAAGAAAAAATACATTTTCTTGGGTATGATTTCAGTTTATAATTGTAAACCTTCCCCCTTCTTACTCAAGGTGGATCACGATGAACTGGTGAGGAACGTTGAAAAGTTCTTTGTGACTCAGCCGGCCATTTGGGACACAGAGAAGATCACTGGCTACGGAGCTGACTCCGTTGATAAATCCATTTCACAGTACACTGGTGGATTAAGAAAAGAAGAATGTGATATTCCCATCTACGCTGCAGCAGGCCTGCCTGAATTGTCTCACATTGTCATCGGCTTGGAGGGATGCTCACATCAGGACAAAGATTTTGTGCCCATGTGTGTTCTTAATATCCTGATGGGAGGAGGTGGTTCATTTTCCGCTGGCGGCCCAGGCAAAGGAATGTACTCCCGACTCTACACAAACGTCCTCAATCGTTATCACTGGATGTTTAGTGCCACCGCCTACAACCACGCCTACAGTGATTCCGGAATATTTTGTATACACGCCAGTGCTCCACCAAACAACGTTCGCGAAATGGTTGAAGTTGTTACCCGCGAGTTGGTGAACATGCAATCAGAACCTGGAAAGGAGGAACTGAGTCGAGCGAAAATTCAACTGCAATCTATGTTGCTGATGAATCTTGAATCCAGACCTGTTGTCTTTGAAGATGTTGGCAGACAAGTTTTGGCCACTGGACACCGGAAACGACCAGAACATTTTATAACTGAAATTGGTAAGATTTTTCTAAGTTTTAAACTTCTGAAAAAATTAATGAAGGTGAATTGTTTTTGTAGAAAAAGTGACCGCAGAAGATATTCAACGTGTTGCTCAGAGACTTTTAGCGACTCCACCATCGATGGCGGCACGAGGAGATATTTCCAAATTACCCGATCTTAAAGACGTTCAGAGTGCGCTGAGTAATGGCGGCAAGTTTGCCTCCAATCGGCGGCTTTCTTTGTTTAAGTGATTTTTGCGTTGAATTAACGAAGCGGGAATAAAAAATTATTTAGTTATCTTAGCCAATTTTGTTGATTCCTATGGGAACTGTCTTGAATCTCTGAAGATGAAAAGTTTAACGCCTAAGAAGGGTGGGTCACGTAGAGCGCATGAAAACGATCCCCTCCAGTCCTCAAACTCTTCGAGTCTACCCTCGCAAGACAGCGTAGTAGGAAGGCCTATGATTATGCAGTGCTCACAAGTGGAAACTTTGAGTAGAAGGATTTAGCTAAAGACCGAGGAAGATGAACAAGTAGACTTCAAGGAATGGATTAAATTGTTTATTTATAACTTATAACTTAACTTATGGTCAAAGAGTCACCCTTAAGTACTAATTTCTCCAGATTCAATTTCCGACGATGAAGAAACGTCCTCCACGTCAGCCAGGGTTGAAAATGGCTTCTGTTGGGGATTCTTCTCATTGAGATCATTAGTCGCGGTTTGGTCTCTTTCTGGATCAGCGATCTTGACTGCATCTGTGATCTCTATGATGTTCGCAGATGTGGGAGGTTCAGGATCCAAAGCGATATGGTCTCCTAAATCATCTTCGGACAGAGGACTTAGTGAATCGTCGATAGCAGCAGGTTTAGCTTGTCGACTTTTTTTAGCCTTCGATTTATCTTCCTTTCCACTGCCATCACTGCAAGAGGACGTCGTCCTTTTCGTGCTGCTGCGTTTCCGCTTCTTTTTGTGCTTCTTCTTTGGTGAGTGGGATTTTTTCTTCTTCTTCTTAGGCTTTGAACTAACGTCTGATTCTGCATTGCGCTCATCATCTTCGTCGTCGGGAAGCTCATCCGACGAGATGTCCTCCCGCAATCGATACTGCTTCGGCAGATGAGATTCATCCAGATCGTCGGTGAAAAACTTCTTTGGAGGCTGTTTGAATGTGTCCTCTAGGTCGGAGTTCACGTCCCCAGTTTGTCGCTTAATGCTCTTGGCAATGACCCTCTTCTGGTGATCGAGTTGCGGGAAGAGCTCCCGAGAATTCTCCAGTGCCTGTTTGGCTGCATTCATTTCGGCCTGCTGAATGGTGTGACCGGTGGCTGTGGCCAATCGCTTCGACCTGAAGTACACGGCCACGGTATAAACACGGGTGTTCGTTGGACCGATGGATTCGACAACTTTGTAGATGGGAATGTCTGGCTCGCCACCTTCCATTGTTCGTAAGGTGAGGCAGCATTGTTGAAGTTTCGACTTGGGATCATTCCAATCCTGGTTCATGATGAACATCTGGAGCCGCGGGAAGAGACAAACATGGCAGAACTGCTCGCAGTACATAAGTCCTTTGTCGACGTACAACGCCCCAAGGAATGCTTCCAGCAAATCAGCCCGATCCTTTGTCTTCATATCCGCCTTGGGATTCGAGAAGACCGCATACTGGGTCATGCCGAGATCATCGCAAACAACGGCCTGAGTTCGGTTATTGACCAAAGACGAACGCAACAGCGACAAATGACCTTCGTGATGCTCTGGGAAATGGCGGTACAGATATTCGGAGCAAATCAATTGCAGGACCGTGTCGCCAAGAAATTCAAGCCGTTGATTGGAACCGAGAGTAAGATGCGTAAACCCAATACTTCGGTCGGTGAAAGCCCGAGCCAGAAGTCGAATGTGCTTGAATTTGATGCCGATGGAATCCTCAAACTTTGTCAGTTCCTGTAGAACTGGATAAGAAGGTATGCAGTGTCGATCCCCGAGCGGTTCCTGCTCCTGCAGTGGGTGCTCGGATAAGTTCTTCCAGATCTCTCTCAACGACTCATCACCCATGAACAGGGCATTCATGAACACTCCGTCGGCTACGGAAATCCCACCGTCCAGCAGCAGAGCTCCCATGAGGGCCTCAAAGCAATTCGCCATTGCATGACGCAGTTCCAGCTCGTGACACAAATCCGAACCGTGAGCATACAGCATGTACTCTTCCAACTGGAGTTTCTTCGACAGCACTGCCAGATGCTGATTCTGGACAATAGCCGCTCGATAGGTTGCCAAACCACCCTCCTCCAGATCGGGAAACATAAAGAACAAGTGAATGGAACTGAGGAATTCCACCACGGCATCGCCAAGGAACTCAAGTCGCTCGTTGTGGGTGATATTCGACATGGTTTCGTATTCCTTTCCAAACCTGGACATGATGTTGATCAGAGTGTTGATTCCTCGCTTCCGCGTGTTCATGTAGTGAATCTTTCGATCGCCGTACTCTGGCTGGCGAATGCCGCAGTTGGTCAGACTGTTCCTGGCATGATCCGGATTTGTACCAAAGTTCTCCTTATACGATGGATGAGTCAATGCAAGTTGCAGGAGATATCTAGAAATCAAAATTACTTGAGGACATTTGGTCATGAGACTCAAGTCAAGAACTTACCTGTTTTTAAACTTGTAGCCAATGTTCTTTTCGAGGAGGTTCAAGGCCTGATGGAAGCGCAGATGACCTGTGAGGACGGGGATCAGCATGGCATGTTGAATCACATCGCACATGATTCCAGTTCTGTAGAATCCCTTCGAGCTTATGGCAACCGTGATGTTCCTCTTCATTCGGCCCTGGGTACGCATTTCCTGCAAACGTATTTCCTTATCCTCGAGCTTCCGTTTGTCCTTGTACGATGGCTTCGACATGTTGGCCATCAAATGACGGAACTTCACATATTCCCTCCAGGCTTTCTGGTACTCAGGGTTCCCGGCATAACTGAGCTGCGGTGGACGGATGCCAAAGTGGACGATAGCCGGATGGATGATGTTTTCATTGTCCTTATCTACGCAATCCGGAATGTCTGGGACGTTCCTATCGAGTTGATCGATTCTCACGGAACACGGCTTCTGTCCGGGCTTTGTGACGACCATTCCCTTGATGTAGTCAACATAGTCCTGCCAGTCAGTCTGGCTAATGTCAGACATGGACGACAAGCGATCGGGATCCACCAGAGGGCCAGAGTTATCGAGTAAATATTTGAGCACCTCACTCATGGCCAGAACCTCTTTGCCATTGTCGGCCAGATCTCTAACAAACCGGGGAAGGAAGTGAAAAGCCGGACACGACGACTCGGCATTCACACTCGGAAGAAGACTGAAGTCAACCAACTCGAGGAGCTCACGAAAGAGGTACTTAGCTGAAAATAAAAACATACTTCCATTTGAAGGATCAAGCATAACCAAAGAATAAACTTACAAAACAATTCAAGTTCCTGGATTGTGAAGTTCTCGGGAATCTTCTCCGCAATGTACAAGATTGTGTACTCAATGTTGAATCGGATGACCTTGCAAGTGGGCAACTCGTCAATGGGCGAATGTGAAAAAAGGGAGAACCCCTCGAAGAGGAACTCATGTTCGTCATGTTTTATGATGGTTGGAGTTTTGGTGAGAAAGTTGGTTGGCGGCGAAACCGTTATCCGGTAGTGGTAGAGTTTGTTGGCGTTGTTCAAATTCGGTATGCACTTGGGGATTCCCACCTCGCCGGGGTAGATTCCATGCCGGATGCCGATCCGTCGCGATTTGGCCGAACAACGACACAAAGGGCCGTCGTTCATTTCGCCGGGATCGTTGTGCCACAAATCGGGATGCAGGCGGTAGGGATGTTGGACTTTTCGCGATAGCTCCTCCATGCAGCAATCTTGTTCGACTTGGAATTCATCGTCTGAAGAGTCTGATGAGGATGAGCACACCTCCGACTTGTGTTTGCATAGTCGACGACGATGCTTGCGTGGCGGTGGAACATAGGGTTCCATCTTGGCCTTAGCTTTTTGGGCTCTCTGAACGAGTTCTTCTTCGAAGAGATTGCAGAGAGCTTCAAGGCGGGGTGTGCCCTCAACTTCGTTGCCATTATTCGTGCGACGATAGTAGATGTCTGCTGGAGAGGAACGAATCCACACGTCCTTCTCTTCGTTCTCCTCCAACTCGGCCAGTTTCTTGGCAATCTCTTCGGAGGTTTCACAAAAATAGCTTCGCCAGTTTTTTAGAAGCCGATCCCTTTCTGTTTCCTGCTTTCTGGGGGCCTTCTCCGATTGATGGTGACTGGAGTAGCTTGAGCTGGAGGAGGAGCGTCCTTCGTACGAAGAACCTCGGTCCATTGGTGGACGAGTTGAGGGAGCTCTGTAGCTGCTGCTCGAGGGGTAAAAAGGTTTTCTTGGACGATAGGTGGGCCTATGCTCGTGGGATGCCGGAGGCGGTTGGGTGGAGGGACGAATGGCTGGATTTCTGTAAGTCAAATTGTGTCGTGGAGCATACCAAGTGCGAGAGTGACTTGTCACAGGAGGCGGTGGAGGCGGTTTTGAAGGATAGTCAGGGACAGGCATACCTGGAGGTGGTGGCTGAGGGGGATAGGTGGCGTAGGGAGTGCTCGCTGGAGGCGGTGGGGGAGTGTAGTGCATGTAGGGCCCCGCTGACTTATGAGGCAGTACAGGTGCGGGGGGATCGTACGGTGGTAAGGGAGGAGCAGCGTAGTATCTATGAACTGTGTTTGCAATAGGCGGCGGTGGAACTGCAGGATTGAAGGTCGTAGACATATTTGCAGCTGGATAGATGGGACTAGGAGTCCCGACAGGAACAGGATAGACTGGTGCTGGAGTGTAAGTGGTCTGTGGCCCGGTGGGGACGTATGGAGTCGGTGTAGGCGTATCAGGATATGTTCCTGGTGGTGGAGGTATCGCAGGCTGATGTGAATTTGGAGTTGGGTAACTCATGTTTCGAATTTTGTTATTTGTGTATTTATTTTAAAACTTTTCTGCAAGTCTTATTTTTCAAAGCGAAAAGTTTAACTTAAATTGTCACTTTTTTCAGCTGTCACCGACGAGGGTCAGTTTAGAAATGTTTACATTCTTAAATTCGTATGATTCAAGTGGACAGTTTGGAAACTGCACTTAAGTCTGTACTCCGATTTTCTGCAAACTCGTATCCATTTAACACAAGAATTTTTAATATCTGCAGATGATAGCTTTTACATTAATAACATGAAATTAATATTTTTAACACGAAAAGGTAGAGATATTTTGATGATGGTTGATAGTTTGGCAGTTGACAATGTCAAACCGTGTTGTCATTTCCATTCAGTGAGGTTTGGAAATCGATCATGAATAATTTCAATATAAAACCACTCTTTTAAGTTCAAAATAAATCTCCTCACAAAGCTCATACAGCACTTCGACCGCTTAACAGTCAAAATAATATCAACAACGAATAGTTAAATGGCTTCTTCAATAATAATCCCCAAGCCACTCACAAATCATCTTAAAAAATAAATTAGGTGGCGCAACAGTCCGTAGAGAACCAGGGCCTAGTGACTTACAACTTTCAACTATTCCTGTTTGCGAGTAATTTCAGGGATGGAGGGGACCTAAAGTTTATATTCCCAATCCGAACGGCTAATTGAGGAAGCACTTTTTCATGACAAGAATTACTCTTGGAGAATTTGTCAATTCATCGCAAAAGGCAGTACCCGTGAATAAAACTTTAGGTGGCACAGGCAGGGATCGAACCCAAGACCTCTGACATGACAGTCGAACGCACTAACCATCATGCCACGGGCACTACCGAATCATCTTACCTTTCATTACAGTTTGATTTGTTTCACAAGCTGAGGACATTATAGTTCCCTATTTGTTTCGAAATGAGCTAAACACCTATGACATTTGGTTGCAATAAAATGTTGTAACTTAAATATAAATGTATTGGAAAATCAGAAAATCCAGAAGTAGTCCTGTAAACTGCTCTCTCATTCATCTGACTTGACGCATTATGTAGGTTACTTTTTATGGGGCTATGTGAAGTCATTTTTTCACACCGAAAAACCAGCAAATATTTAATTAATTATTGAAAAGTCTTATTGTAAAAAGTATTAAAAATTTGACTGATCAAATGGAATATGTAATTTGCAGCCGTTGTTGATTCGTATTTAAAAAATAGATTCCACTTAATTATCTACCAAGTTATAGAAGTTAAAAATTCATTCTTATAACATTCCTGGCTTCTATTATAATTTAAAAGTCTCAACAACAAAAGGAGCAATAAATTTAATCAACAAATAATATGTTTTATTATTTTTTCGTAAGAGCTAAAGACTTCTTCACAGAAATTAAGAAAAAATGAAATGACTTTAAATGCCCGTTGTTGTTCTGTTTATAAATAGCACTTTGTTCATGGGACGCCCTTCTTTCAAGAAAAAATCAAACAAGTCTTTCAGTGACACTCGACATTGACATTTCTTATCAATTGTTGTCATCTGCATGTTTGTTTTTTGTTTGTTTAAAATACAATTATATTCAGAAAAATATTATTAAAGTATTTTCACTTTCTTAGGATTTATCAATGTTAAGAATATTAACGAACATTGGAAAAACAATAAAAACTTCTTCCTTTTTAACTCGCTCCCATCAATTACAACAATCAATGCCATTTTATGCTGTTGCGGCCGGTTGGGAAGTGGGAATCTTCGATACGTGGTAAGCCCTTTGCCAGTTGACAATAAACAATATAAATTATTTACATATGTTTATTTTATTTATCTAAGGGCCATATGTGAAAAAAAAGTGAAAGTGTACTCCAAGCCAATTTACAAAAAGTTCAAGACCAGAGAAGAGGCAGAAGCATTTCTTAAATCGCATGGGGTAAGCGTTCCTTCAGCTTCATCCTCATCAAGCGGCTCGTACAATCCTAAAGAAGATGCGCTTCCATTACCCAGAAAAGCAAAGAAGAAGAAAGACTTTAGTACTGAAATGAAGAAACTTTTAAAGCAAAAAAACGATAGCACAAACTACCGAAAATGGGACTCAACTTCAGAGGAAAGTGGAAGTGAAGATGAAACAAGACCACAACCTGTTGCTCCAGAAATCAAGGAAAGTTGGCCAGAAGATGTGGAATGGGAGGAAGATGACGAAGATATTTTGGTTCGTTAAACAATGTTTTACCTTGCACTTATTTATATGTTTAAAAATATTGTATCCATTTTTAGCTTGCTGCTGCAGCCGAGGTAGAAGGAATACCAGAGAATCCTCTAAAAAGAAAAATCCCCATCGAATCTAGTTCAGGACCGAGTAGTTCAAAGATCTTGAAAAAGTACTCACATGAATCGAAGATTTGGGAACCGATAGGTTTGAAGAAAATTGGGGATTTTGAATTTCCCATTGACTCGGAGGGTTTTGTGATTGTCTACACAGACGGATCTTGCATAAATAATGGCAAAGCCAATGCCGTTGCAGGTTTCGGTGTTTACTTTTCTGAAGGACATGCTCTGTGAGGAGAATCTTTAAATGTTATTTTCACTCTCCATGAGTTATTGTTTACTTTTTTGTAGAAATGCTGCAAAGCCAGTTGTCGGGAGAGTTACGAATAATGCTGGAGAAATTCAAGCTGCCATCTACGCCATTCGTATTGCTAAAGATTTTGGCATTAAAAAGCTATGCTTAAGCACAGATTCTCAATTTCTTATCAATGCTGTGACGGCTTGGATGAAAAATTGGAAAAGAAAAGGTTGGACATTGAAAGGTGGTGAACCGGTAAAGAACAAGGAAGATTTTGTGATATTAGATGGCTTGCTAGATAAAAGCATTGAAATTAAATGGGTAAGGCTTTTTTAAATATAGAATTGAAAAAATACAAACTAAAATTATGTTTTGCTTTTTCAGAACTATGTAAAAGGTCACAAGGGAATCATTGGGAACGAAAAAGCAGATCAACTAGCTCGTCAAGGTTCAGCACTCTATAAATCTATGATAGGAAAATGATATGACTGAATCGTTTTAATTATTGGACCTATTTACATTTAAAAGCATGAAGATCTTAACGTTTATTTTATAAAGCTGTTTAAGAATTTAAGAAATAAATTCCTACTCCACATAGATTCTTATTACATTTAAATAAAAAGCTAGAGTATTAAAAGAAGTTGTCATTTGTTTGAGTTTTCTCCCCATAAATGTAAGAATTAACACTACTTTTCACTACAACGTCTTAACATTCTAAATAACCAACAAAGAAAGTTGGAAGTCTTTTTGTTATTTTGTTTAATCAAAAGAAAGAAAATATCTGTTGTTAGGAACGTACATTAAAACTGTACCTAGTATTCTCTCAATCGAATTCAACTCCAATTAAAATTCTAGTGGTCATCATATTCTTTTGATTGACAGATATTCGACCCTTAAATAACCTAGATAATTTCGTTCAAATCCAATGCCCTCTACCACGCGATCAACGATCGCTCCACTTACCATATAAAAACAAAGCCTTTTCAATTTCCCAATTCATGAAAGCACTTCACTTTGACATGTAATTTCCTTTAACGAACGTTACCAATCATAACATTGGGCAGGCGACATTGGGGACTTGAAATTAAGGCAAGTTTCTAGTATCTGATTGGCCAGCTGCCAAAAATTCGCCTTCCAATTAAGGCAACTTGATTGGAAAGTTGACTGGAAAGTTAGTCAAGAAAAATCTCCATAACTGTTAAGTCAAGTCTACTTTTTCCCCATCATTGTAGCGTGTACCAGGCGGTACTTTTGGTGAGAAAAGTCTTGTCCTGGCTTAAAGAAAACGTGATATCAACATCTGATATCTGAAATATGTCTCTACAAAATCTTTAACAGTCTATAACTATTGATCATCTCCAATGACACAACAATTTAATATTTACCTTTGCTGGTTACCGGACCATAGACATTTCAAAAAATAGTATGGCAGATGATCTAACTCCAGAAATGGAACAGTACAACCCATTTTACCACGTTTGGCTAACACTGGCATACCAATCGCTACATGCTTACACTAGATTTAAAGCTATCAAGGTGCTTGCTATCTCGAAGCAGATCGCATATAAGCTCGATAATCGGTGTCATAACCGGACACTGTATCATAGTAAAACACGCCACGCGTTTAGGCGGATTTTAAAAATATTATTGCATAGTTGCATGAATGAGAAAGAGGAGGAAAAAGTTGTTTACCTCCTATATAGATTTAGCTTTAGCTTTTCTTTCAAAAGTTTTTGAAAGGATCCTGAAAAATCAAATAGGTGAGTTCCTTAAGGCGAACAATCTTTTAACTCCAAGACAGAGTGGCTTTCGAGAGAGGCATAGCTGTGTTACGGCTCTGCTTGATGTCATAGAGGACTTCCGTCAAGCATTGGATGGCGTTAAGTTTACTTTTTAGTCCTTCTTGATTTTTCGAAGGCATTTCATAGCAAACTCGCAAATAAACTTAGCCAGCATTATAACTTCTCCTCTGAATCAGTAAAACTTATTTTTCCCCATTTATCTGGAAGAATACAGCAGTTGAAGTAGGTAACAGGTTGTCTGACTTTCTTCCAAACACTAGTGGAGTTCCACAGGGATCTATTCTGGGACCATTACTTTTTTCTTTTTATATAAACGACATTCCCTCCGTCATTTTTACTCGTATTTTGACATGGGATATAACGCATGCTTGGGGTCTCCTAGGCTTACACGCCTATGAAGACGCGTGCAATGCTTGCAAAAAGATTAATTCTTTCAATTTTGGCCTATGGCTGCAAAATTTGTTCGAGTTTTAATTTTGCACGCAAAAGTAAGCTTAACGACATTTTCAACAGCAACATCAAATACATTTATGGGCTTCGACAGAGTATCTCATTTTTCAAATAGTTTACTTTACTTCGCATGCCACTATAGAACTATTTTCAGTTTCGTACCTTATCATTGTTTTCCGAAGTCCTGCTTACACACCAACCACCCTACCTTTTTGAGAGAATAAGAAGGGCTTCTTCAATTAGGTCTGACCAGTTGATTCAAACCCGATATGCCTTCCTAACACCTGAGCGCCAATTTTTTATTAATGCTACGCGTAAGTGGAATTCTTTGCCTCGCCATATCAAGAGAATAAACAACCTTACAAATTTTAATCATATTAACACAACCAGTCTTTCACGTTTCGTAAGGGACTCAAACAGGTTTAGCTTAGAAGAAAGCCTCAAGAGTCATTAAGCTGCCCTAAGAGTGTCCTACTGCTTCACAAACAGACAATTTAACCTAACCTAACTATGAAAAGTGCTTCCAAGATTACTCATTTAGACTTGACATAAAACTGTACGTTTCCTCAATCCCTGACATTATATACTTGTCCTATGAATGAATCATCATCAAATTTATTAATTTTTGTCTCAATTCATTTTCCAGGTTGATTTCAGTGAACACTTTAAAATAATATTAGCGACTTCTTTTGCAGTCAACTGAATTCTGTGAACGCAAATGAAGGTGTCATTCAAACTAAGAACTTAACTTCAGTAAAACTTGCCTTTAGTTTTTCGTTTTTTTAACATTATTATTATCTATAAAATACTCCTTACACAAGTTAAAGCCATTATTATGTATTGTGGTTAAAATATCATTTATTTTACAAAACTCTAAATACAAAATTTAATCAGCTGACGTTTTGACAATCAAAAGAGATTTTACTTGATGAAGTTCAAGTTTAAATTGTTGCCAATAAGATATTATACTTCTGAATCAGCCATAACTAGCAGCGAACTGCCTGCATTTTAAACTCAGTATTCAAGAAACTCAATTTTTGTGAAAACATACTATCCTTTAAATTAAATTGGCGAATTTATTAATGCATCACAAAAACTGGACAAAATTGCAAGTTCCCAAACAAACCTTTATCCACGCTCTAACGTTGGTGAGTATTTTAGCCCGAATGTTAACATTCCTGGCAATGATACATTTTGACACATCAATTCTTACAGTATATTCGTCTCCTTCTAGTAATTGTTTCAACCTAGTGTTAGAAAAAGACAAAGCTATTCCATAAAAAATTATCAACATCATCATCTCTTTCTCACTTGTTAGGGCAAAAGAAAACAGCAACACACAAACCACCAAAAACGAAAGAAAACCCAAAAGAAAATTGAGAAAACTAAAGGCGTTTTTTTTGCCACCACCGCACGACTTTACAACTTTTTCGTCGTCGTTTCGTTTTCGTTCGTTCGTCGAATAATAACGAGGTATGTCGTGTGTTCTTGTTTCACTGCTGTCAAAAATTAAACGCGGAGAAAATTTATTTGTCGCAATCGCAATCCCAACAAAAATTCCCATTCATGTGCTGCAACCTGAAAACTAATTTAATTTTCTTATCAACAACAAAACTTATTTGAAATTGATTTCTCCATCAAACAGTAAAGTTTATTTATCGGAAGATGTCCGAATATTAAAATATTGAATAACATCTTCAACTTATGCATAAAATAAAGAATTAATGTAGAAAAGGAATTTAAGAAAAAAGTGATATTTGCGGTGTGCGTAGTTCGTCGTTCGTCTCTCGTAGCTCGGATAAATCAAGAAGTGTGAAATTGTGAAGCACAACAATATTTTTGTAATTTTATTCATTTTAATTAATTTGTGTTTTGGTCTTTTTTTTAATTTTTAATTTTATTCCTACAGACAACTAATAAATAAAGAAAAGAAAAAGAAAAACGAAAGAATAGAAAAAAAAAACAACGACGATATTTAATAAACAACAAGAGATAAAAATAAATGTCGCATCGTGAAAATGTGCAGCTTAGAAATAACTCTCAAAGATTTGCAAGATTTATTAGAAATTTTCGAAAAAAAGGCATTCGAGGCGGGATTATGTGAGGAAAGTACAACGGTAAGTTTCCTATTCCATTGCATGATGCACACAGTTATCAATAACTGCATAATTTTATTACCAAATCGAATCCAGTTAGTAATAGACAACTTTTTGTGTGTTTTAATATTCTATGGAGAATTTATTTTAAACAATATCTAGGTACTTAAATTTTATTATTCAAGCTCAGAATTAGATCTAAATAGAAACTGGAAATAATAAACAAAAAATGTTCTTCTTCGTCTTGTTCTTCGTTTTGTTGTTTGAATTTGAATTATATTACGCAGAAAAGTAACCACCCAGTTGTAGAGTCCAAGGTCCAACAAGGGACTCGCAGTTGAACATTCTTATAGTGTCGGTAGAAGTAGGAAAGTTTTACTTAAGAGGTCAATATACTTCATGTTAGATTGGTTTGGTAGGCATGCGGGAGCTCTTGTGATAAAAATGTGTGCCTTGCACAAGAACCTAGTTGACCTATCAATGGGGGAAAGGTCGAAAAAATTCGGGTCTGTGAATGGAAAATTGGTAAAATTCGGTGATGAGCAAATTAGTTGCAGGAGTTAATTAAAGAGAATTATTTGAAGTTAAGTGTTTTTATTTTGACCTTGAACCCAACATCAGCAACGTGCATGATTTGCGCAAAAGGTAGAGATGATATCAATAAATCTGATCTTTAAAGGGCAATCCGAAATATAAAAAGCATTGGATTAGACTGAAACTTGGCGTTCATCAAAATGGATTAAAAAAAACACTTCCTTAAGGAAATTCAAATTAAATTAAAGTCAAATATATTTATCATGTTTTACTTTATAGAGTTTTTTAGATTTTGAGAAGGAAAATTTAAATATGTACTAAAAAAGGGTGTTTATTAGAGGAATAGAACTTTGAAATTTTTTTTTTGTTTGTCTTTACTGTGTTTTTTTTATTTCACTGTTATTCCACAAGTAGTAGTAGTTTCTTGTAAATAAAAGTTGATTTTTAAACGCTTAGTGCGGATTATTGTCAAAATGAAAACAAATTTTTAAAAATATCGTGGAGCGCGCTATTTTTTACTAAAAAGTGGTGAATCATGGCTCGAAATATCAAAATAAAAATTTCGAAAACTTCTGTGCTTAAAATCAATGAAAAAAGACTGACCTAAATGCTAAAAGAATGGAAAGGGAGTTGAGAAGTTGTGGATCCAAAACACCTTAGCAGGCGGTCAAAAACATAGACAAGTTAGTTAGTGAAAGGACTGCAAGCTAGACACTCAAAAGAATTGGATTAGCCGCCAAAGACGCCTCTGGTTTCAGCGAAAAATGTCAAGGCCAGGTTAGCTTTTGCAAAAAAGCACAGAGAATGGACCATAGACCAATGGAAAAAAGTCATTTGGTCCGACGAGACGAAGGTCAATAGAATAGGGACGGATGGTAGATCCAGTTGTTTGTCACGTCCTGGAGAAGGACTTCAACAACATCAAGTTCAGAAGACCGTAAAACAGGGAAGATGCTCGGTGATGGCTTGGGGTTATTTCTCCTGTAACTCTATCGGAACTTAAGTTAAAATCGATGGCATCATGAGCAGAGAAAATTATTTGGACATTTTGAAAACAAATTTTGCAACATCAATTGGTTACAATAAGTGTGAAATAGCTTTTCAGCAGAACGGAGATCCCAAATACACTTCGAAAATTGTAAAAGAATGGTTGAGAAATCAACAGTTTATGACGATGAGATGCCCAGCATAAAGCCCTGACCTCCATCCAATTGAAAATTTATGGTCAGTTGTGAATCGATGGTTGGGGCAGACCATCGAATATTCAGGATCTTTGGCAACGAATGGAGTTGGAATGGAGCCATATTTCAGAAGAATTTTTTTTATAATTTGGTGGAAAGTTTGCCTAAGCGTTGTTCACAAGTAATATAAAATAAGGGATTATGGACTAAATACTAAAAGATGGACACATTTTTTAAACGTGCAATTGGACAAGTCGAAAAATGAATTAAATAATTTTTGTTTTGTAAAATATATCCTTTTTTGAAAAAAAAGCTATGAATAATAAACGTAAGATCAATGCTCTAAATAATAGAAAATAAAAAGATTTAAATTTTATTTCAAACGCTTAGTTTTAGACCTCCCTTGCTCGTCACTGTAGGTATAGTTGTCACAATTGACTGTTCAGTTCTGGACGGCATCGTTTTTAAAGCAGTATTCACCAATTATTCCACTAACCTAAAAATTAATATAAACAGTTTGGATGTAACCGTGTGTTTTTTATTATCCCTCGATAAAAATGGGATCTTGTTTTGGGCTTATTCACCAAAAAAAGCCTACTAGGTACTACTAGCGCAACGAATGGGTAAGAAAAAGTTGTCACAAAAATGAGAGTTGTATGACAATTTGTCTTGGCTATAAGAACAAACAAGGATTCGTCATCTACAGAATCCGTGTGCGTCGTGGAGGTCGAAATCGTCCAGTGCCAAACGGTTGCACCTACGGTAAACCCAAGGGCCATGGTGTCAATAAATTGAAGACTTCCCGTTGCCTGCAATCTACTATGAGGAACGTGTGGGTCGCAGACTCAGTGGATTGAGGGTACTCACCTCCTAAGATCAACTGGCTTTGCAAGCAAGTCCACAAGCATCGTGAATTGCGTGGACTCGGCTGGCAACTATCCCTTTATCGGCATCCAAGTGAACCCACATGAATGAAATTAATATAATTTCATTTGATTTATCCTGTAATCATTGAAGAGATTGCGAAAGAGAGCACATATCCTATCCTATCCCTAAGACTTTAAACTGTGGTAATCCAGAATAGAGAATTTTTCTTTCCTGACACTTCTATCAAAAGCGTTCGACACTGTCGATCACTTAGACCTCCGCTAAAGACTTAAGCATGATTTCAAATTCTCTCGTTTTGCGGTGAAGCTTCTGCAAACATGCTTATTTAATCGGCAACAATGCGCTGCAGTCGGAAATCAGACATCTTCATGACAGTGCCAGCAGGTGTCCCTCAGGGTTCTATTCTTGGACCTCTATTATTTTCACTTTACGTTAACGACCTTCCTCGACTGGTTAAATGTTGTAAAGTTCATATGTATGTTTGCTGATGACGTCCAAATATACTTGGACACTTCTGTAGATAGCATAACAAATGCTACTAACTATGTTAATGAGGATCTAGTAGTTATACAACAGAGGGCTCTCAAGCACAACCTCACCCTCAATCCAAGAAAATCTAAAACTTTGTGTATTTACAAACGCGCCCTTGATAAGTCCACCTTTCCACCGGTTCTGCTGTGTGGCTCAGTTATTGAATTTGTAACGTCTGCTAGGAATCTAGGTATTATATTCAACGAGACTAACTTGGAATCACCATGCAGCTCCTACAATTGGCAAGTTATATAGTGCTTTGTGTCTACTGTGGACATCCCAAAGGTTTGTCCTGTCAGTAGTAAGATGTTGCTTGTAAGATCTCTTCTATTACCTATTCTGCTGTATGGATGTGAAGTGTGCTGTAACGTTGACTTACAAACAAAGCGAAAACTTAATGTTATATAAAACAACTTTTTAAGATACATTTTCAATATAAGATATTACGACCATATTTCATGCTATTCTAAACAAATAACGGGTCTGACTTTTGATAACCTGTTAAAATAAAGAAACAAATTCCATCGGTATCACACAATTTCTAGCTTTAAACGGCGATCGTTTTTGTTTCCCATTTGATATAGTTACAAAGAAAGGAAACCTCAAAAACTGTAATAACTGCCGGCGTATCACAGTTCTGTCCGTTTATCCGAAGTTAATGGCAACTATTATTCTCGAGAGGATTAAGTCCAGGATCGAGTCTACCCTCAATAGGCACTAACCACATCAACACCTTGCGAATCATACTCGAACAATCATCTGAGTACCAATTACCGCTATACCTAATGTTTGTAGATTTTGAGAAGGCGTTTGATCGGGTCAATCGTGAATGCATCTGGAGATTGCTTATTGCGCGAGGAATCCCTGAGAAAATTGTCGCTCTTCTTGAAGAATCGTACAACAACGCAAGGTGTTTTATGTTGCACAATGAGCAGCTTTCCGAATTCTTCGATGTGCGTCAAGGAGTGAGACATGAGATGTTTTGTCACCAATTCTGTTTTTGCTGGCGATTGACGATGTGATGACTGCCACGGTGGGTAAAAATGAAAGACACGGTATCCAATGGAGTCTGTTTTACAAGCTTAGCCACAAAGATTATGCTGACGATATATGTCTCATGGCAAATAACACGGCAGGCTTAAATCAGATCTGTCGTTCGCTGCAATTGAATGGAGAGGTGACTGGCTTAAGGATTAACACAAATAAGACCAAAGTAATGACCACGGGCCAATGCACACAAGTTATTTTAAGACAGTCCCCTGTGCAGTTTAATTATCTGTGAAGTTTTATAGCTCTCGATGGCCGAACGGACCTGGATGTTAGCAGTGAAATAAACAAAGCTTGTAGTGCATTTAGAATCCTTTCTCCTCTATGGAACTCTAGCAAAATATCGCTTCGCATCAGTGTTGTTATATGCTTCTGAAACATGGAAATGCTCTGCCAACATCTCTAGCAGACTACAAATTTTCGTTAATCGTTGTCTGCGCTCTATTCTGATGATCAGGTGGCCGCAAACCATTTCTAACGTTGAGCTGTGGAATAGGACCGGACAGAAAAAATTGGACGTAGACATCATGCAACGCAAATGGCGTTGGATAGGCCAAACACTCAGGAAACCGGACGACAATATAGCAAATAAATCCGTCCAATGGAATCCCCAGGGTAATAGATGCGTTGGAAGACCAAAGACAACTTGGAGGTCATCAATTTGAAGGAGGCTCGGTCTTCAGGTATTCAATCGTGGCCACAGCTGAGTTTAGTTGCTGTGAATCGGGATAGGTGGTTGCTGCCCTATGCTCCAGAAGGAGTTAAAGCGCTGCTGTACTTGCAGCCGGACAACATATATTTGATATAATTCAGGCACAGAATAAAAAACCATGGAAGATATTTTTTAAGATGATATTTCAGACATATCTTTTTTGACACTAGACAAAATCCTGAAAATTTCACCAAAATTCAGAATGATTTAAGAAGTTAACCCTACGTGAAAACCTCTCCCCCAAATCAAATCTTAATCAACATTCTAGGTCACGTAATGGATCCATAGAAGCCCGAATGAGATGTTTTCTCCTAAGCTAATACAAGACCTATTTTAGCCTAACTAACAACGTAACAAATACTTACTTGGTTCGACGAAAAAGAAAAGAAAACATTTTATTACTTGCTTTTAGCTCTTCGTGTCATTTATTTCCATAGATCTTCAATGCTTAACAATGAAAAGGACACTAAAACCTATTCCAAACCAACGCAATTTATTTGGAACCACATTCAAACATTCTCCTTACAAAATTAATTTACATGAAGATTAGTGAGAAAACCGAAACTTACGCAATGCGACTACGTCTTATATTGAACTTGGCGACCAAAAAAAGATTTTACGAGAGTTGTCAACAAAGAAGTTTTTGTCGTGGTTTGAGAAAGCCTTTAAATAATAAAAGTTTTCTATAAATAAAATTTTATGAAAATAAAAGCGAAACTAATAAATTTTAAAATAATCAAAAACATGACATTTTCATTACAAATAAGAAAATAAATTTTGTATTTTACAAATCAAAATTGTATGTCTTAAAAAATAACCAAATAATTTGGAGGACACTATTTTACACATATTTTTCCTCTCCAAAACATTTTTTGTCAAGCGTTTTCCCTTAACCGCTTGAGACTTTAATTGGTTTACCTTTATATTTAAATGCTGGCATGCCTGACCCTTCTTTCAACATCTTATTTGACAATTTTGCACCATTATTTGGAATTTATTCCTATAATGAAGTATTGCATGTACATACATACATAACATTCGAGTCAAAGTTCACCCTAACTTACTCATGTTAAGTGACGATGAGGCAGGTTACTGCGTCTGACTTTCTTCCCTGCAGTAACTTTTTCTTATTCTGTCGTAGAATAAAAAAGGTCAATAAACTTGTTTTGGCAAATGTATCCATGAAATAATGCGGTGTAAGGCTACAGCTACGGCATTGCGAATGTTACTAATGGGAAAATTATGCCGATTTTGATCTTTTAAGTACTGGATAGAAGAGATAGAAGACATAAAGCACCATTAGAGACATAAGCAAGTTACATTTTTAAAGAATATCCTTCTGACAAATGTGTAAGGGCACTTGTTAGACACATAAAGGATGTTTATCAATCCAAGGACTTACAACTAAACGATTGTTCTACTACACTACACCAAAAAAATATATTATGTATTTGAAAAAATTTATGTCAAGCTTCTCCCACTCGAAACTGCATTCCACTTAATGGAAAAGAAAAAAGAAATCAGACCAATTTATTGCACAGCTATCAGCCTACATAAAACTGGTGGATGTCCGACGTCGTCGTCAGGCGTTTATTTGCCTTGCCGTAAGTCGCGTCGTCGTTGCCGGCATAATGATTTTATTGTATGGTCTGGTCTTCAGTCTGGTCTCTAGTTTGACGAGATGGAGCATAAAGCATGGAGCTTGGAGCAGCGGCGGCGGCGGCGGCGGCAGCGACGACGGATTATCCAAGGTTCCTTTTGTACTTTCATTCGCTTTTTATTAAATTCCAATGTGTATACTGAACCCACAAGCTCAACATATTATATTTTTCGAACGAATCTCGATCTCGAAACCAAATCCGGTGCGGTGGTTTTTTTAACACCAACGACACCACGAAACGACGAATGATATTATTTGCTTTTGCTGCAGTTGTAAAATGGAATTGGAAGTTGAGTGTAAACTCATTCTCGATATTCGATAAAGATGTGAGAGACTAGAGACTTCCAAGTGCCCACCAAGTGGGCCATGCCCATGTGTTTACTATTTTAAAAGTTGTAAACAGTAAACAACAAAACGGAAAGCAAGAGAATGAAATGTTTTTGTTATTTTTATTTGCGTCACTTCGTATTCGTAGGTATTCTGTTTCTGTTGCTGTTGCCGTTTTTGTGATTGGAATTGAATTTCTGTTTCTGGTTTTCAATTCAAGTTCAGAGTTTGTTTGTTTTTGCAAAAATAGGTAGGTACCTACTTACTCCACTCCACGTCATATGTGTAAGCGCATAGTAAAAGGTACCTACGTTTCGAAAAAGTTTTATTGTACCTGTACATGCGAATAGATAGAAAATAATATTTTTTCAATAATAATTTTCCACCAAAGAGTTTTCTTGTATACCTAAGATTTAAGGTACCTAAGTACATAAGTGAAACGTGGTCTTTTTACAAACAAGAATACAAATTGTAGATGAGCTCATTTATGTGACGTTCTATAATACTACCGATTCGATCTTGACCTAAATTTATTCAATTTAATATCTACTCGCAGTAGGAAATGATTATTTTGTTTTTCTTTTCTAAGTTGTTGTGATTGCTGATTTATTTTTGGAAATAAAAATAAAAACGTGTATATATCTATTTACCTTGCCAAATGCGACATAACACACAATCCGAAAAGGCTAACCGGAATGTTTTCGTTTTCGCTTACATTATAAGTTCAGTATGTCTCTATGTGCATTTTGTTGTTTATGTTAAGAATTAAATTCATGTTAGGTACTTAGATTTTTTGTTAATCTATGATTTTTAAAAAAATTTGTTTGTAATGGATATTTGAATAGTTTTTGAAAAAATAAATGTGGAAATACCTAATTGGTTTTATTTTTTTAATTATTTTTGTTATGCTACTTCAAATATATAATAACTTCAATTACTTGTTATCGCTTAACTCTTATCGACACGTATCGATGGTTTAATGCGTTTAAACTTTAAATTGACAATATCTTTCGGCGCAACTGCTCGTGCAGAACATAGAGCAAGGGCGTACGACTGCCATTGAGAATAGAAGGGGAAAAGAATTTTTGCAATGAGGTAAGAGATAAAATATATGTAAATTTGGTGGCGTTACAGCTCCTGCAGAAACCGGAACTAGTGATTTACAACTTACAACTATGTCTTTCCCTACAGTTTATAAGCCGATACTGAACATCTTATTTGGGAATCATTTTTCATACCTATAATCACTCTTGGAAGATTCCCCAATGTCTAGAAGGATGCTGTCCTATATTAAGAGGAAAAAGTAGATCGTACTCATTCAACTTTTAATCACTTCCCTGCAGTCTCTGAGACAGACCA
Organism: Eupeodes corollae; assembly: GCF_945859685.1. Lineage (NCBI taxonomy): Eukaryota > Metazoa > Arthropoda > Insecta > Diptera > Syrphidae > Eupeodes > Eupeodes corollae. The sequence goes on along the minus strand of NC_079149.1, from coordinate 2,427,770 downwards.
CAAGGCATTTTCAAATATTTTAAAATGTCTGCATTTTATGACAGCCATTTCATTTGAAACATTTTACTTTTTTTTTCAGTGTTAAGCGGTCTCAGATAACCCAAGAAGATTGCTGAGAGTTAACAAAAGCTTTCATATTATCCAACATTTTCTACTACGATTTAAACTTATAACTTATAAGTTTCCAATACTGAGTGTTTGACATTTGACGAACCTAAAGTGGAATAGTCCTTCATCAAAGCCTTATCTATTAATTAGATTTCGATTAATTTTATGTTTTATTGATTTAAAGTTCGACTATCTATGACACTGGGCGTGTTAGGACCTCATGTGTGCTAATCCCTTATATACAGCAACGGACAAAATAATAGGAACATTTATCGCTTTTTAGTTTTTTCTCATTCAAGTAAACATAATGCGTCATTAAAATTCTATAGTACCTAATGGTTAATATATTGTCAATATATTAAATTAGGAATTTTAAAAGTATATAAATAATCCATAAATAGTGCATTAAATTTATAGAGATTCACCATTTAGCTGGTCAAAATAAGAGAGACTTAACATACAAGAAATATTATTTTTAATTTGGGACTGATTTTGAAATTAATTCTAATTAAAATACGCCACACACAAATTGGAAAACACTGCACATTAAACATCTTGAGTTCAATTAAGCCATGCATAATAGAGACATATCTTTAAGTGAGAAGTTCGAAAAAGTAGACCGTTCAAAATTACTTTAAAAAACATAAAAACTATTTTGCCATGCAAGTCGCACAATTTCCATAGACGGTGCAATTGCAAAGGAAAAACAGACATAAACAAATGCGAATTCGTTTTGCAAAAATATACTACATAAACTATGATGCCTTCAGGAAGATAAGAAGGGATCGGAATGGACTTCAAAGTGTTCAAAATAAATGTTCAAATGTGTTAACATAAGACAGAAGAGTTATTTATGTTGGGTGACTACACACATTTTTGTTATGGATAAAATAATTTAAAAAAATAGTCGTATATTTTGATATACTAAACAATGTTGCCTAAAAATATGCCTCCTAGTTAGTGTTTTAAGTAAGATAATAATTGTTAACGAGGTCCTGATTGCAAAGGAACAATTATTCTTCTCCATAAGTGGGCTTGAATCTCATTAGCTGCGTTCAATCCCGTGTTGGATAGGCTATCATGGATATATGGATTTTTAGATACCTTATTTAAGGAGTTGGGTACCTAGCAGGGCTCCCTGAAATTACGCCATAGGAAATTACGCCAAAAACTGTTTTGGAAAAAAAGCCCAAATAATTTTGGCGTAAAAAAATAGGAAAAAGCGACCAAAAACAAAAAGGAAAATACGCCAAAAAGTGTGGAAATTACGCCAAACTTTTGGAAAAATAGCCAAAATACTAAAATGGAAAAAACGCCAAAAAAATAAGAACTTTTTCGTGTAATTTCCAAATTAGTATTGAAAATTAAGCCTTTAAAGAATGGACAGAGCTTTTTCTGGCTTAATTTCCAAAATTAATTTGGAATTAAAGCCTAAAAAGTCTATGAAAGAATCTGAACGTACGACGTAACATGGAGCGGCGCTGTGCAACCCGCGTGGCGCGGCGCCGCAACGGCGAACGCGACGCGTACGCGTTGCCTCCCCCGCCGTTGATTATATCATAGGTACTTGTGCATTTGTTTTGTAGAACACATTTTCTTATAATTTTGTTTATTTCAATTTGTCAATTTTTGTATAGGTATTAAATGTAAACCTGAAGGACATCTGCCACATTTTCCCTCCCGACAACACGGACATTGGTCAACGAAGTTCTTTGCTTTTACACACAATCCATCACTTTTTACTTTCATTTTACCACCACAATTGTTAATATAACAAATGTAATGAACATCTTTTTTATACACACATTTTTTTTTGTGTATTTGTTTTTGTTCTGTTACGTACAAAAGTTTGCTATCAATCACTACTGATCACGTTAAAAAATTTAACAAAATATGCTCTTCAAAATTCGTGAAAAACATGTAAAATACTGTTATTTGCCGTTATATAATTTTGTATACCATATGAATACATTCGACAAACATGCGTTGGTCGGTTGAAAACTGCTTACTTCTTAACCCAAAGAAATCAAAGTGTCTCGTGGTTTCAAAAAACAAAATTGATGTGTCTTACTTTCCAGCAATCCTTTTGAATAACTGTCCTATTGCTTATGTCGACTCAGCTAAAAATTTAGGTGTAGTTTTTAACCGCAGCCTTACCTGGACACATCACATAAACAACACAATTGGGAAATCGTATGGTGTCCTACGCATGCTATGGTCAACACAGCACTTTATTCCTTTAACAATTAGAATTCTGCTAGTGAAAACGCTGATTCTACCCCTGCTTACTTACGGCTGTGAAATATTTTGTAAGTTAGACTTCGAGAGTAAAAGGAAATTAACGGTTGCATTTAATAGCGCAATAAGATATATTCACGGGCTGCGACGTTACGATAGAGTTTCGCAGTATACATCCCAACTTCTTGGGATGTCGTTTGAGAATTTTATAAAATTCCGCACAATAACCTTGTTCTCTGACATACTTCTAACCCGCCAACCTGAGGATCTTTACAATGAATTAAAATTTTTCAACTCAAACAGATGTCGTGATCTAGTAATTCCGCGTTTTCATTGTCTAACATCTGAACGTCAGTTCTTTGTCAACTCAGTAAGAATTTGGAATTCATTGCCGCGAGAAATCAAAAGTATTAATAACACGAAACAAATGGGAAAGGAACTTAAACTTTACTTTAATAATGCATAGATTAAGTTAAATTCGCAAATTTGTAAAAATATGTAAAACTTGAATTTAAATCAATTATGTACGTAGCTACTATACATTTTACAAGCTACACTATAAATAAGATATTGTATCTTAAAGTGTAAGCTAATCAAGAAAATAAATAAATACTAAATACTAAATACATGTACTTTTTTGTTTTTGATTTGGAAAAACGAACGGTTAATTTTCTGGCTTTTTTTCCTTATTTGATTAGGAAAAAAAGCCAAAAAGTTTGTTTTGTGGCGTTTTTTGCTTTAAGATTTGAAAAAAAAAACTAAAAAGTTTACTTTTGGTCGTTTTTTTCCTTTTTTGTTTGGAAAAAAAGTCCAAAAGCAAATTTTTGGCGTTTTTTCCAAACAAAAATTGTTTGGCCGTTTTTCATTATTCTAAAAGGAAAAAACGCCAAGAAATTTTCGGAAAAAATAGCCAAAAAATCCGGAATTAACACCAAACTCTTTGAGTTCTTTTTCCTAGGAAAAAAAGCCAAAAAATTGTATGGAGAATTTTTGGCGTTTTTTCCATTTTATTTTTTTGGCGTAATTTCCTATGGCGTAATTTCAGGGAGCCCCTAGCAGACAAACATTAAGAATCGGTTGTAAAATAAAGTTTTCATCGAATGTTTTCATTAATAAACTGAATTTTTACCAAAAAACATAACAATTTAAAATCAATTTTCAAGTTAATTCAAATTCAAACCGCCGCCGCCGTTCTGTCCGGTACCCACATAACCAGAAATTCTTAGATACCTTTGTTTTGACATTGTAGCTGTTCTTTTCAGACTTTCAAAAATCGGAATATTTACTTATATTTTGTACTTATAATTTTAATATACATACATATTCCTTAAACAATGAATTTTTTTTAAGAGTTCTACTTTGGTTTTCGAAAAAAGTATGGACTTATCCTCTTTTTGAAGCAAGGTCCTCAATTGTCACTAAAATGTGGTACCAAATTCCTCAGAAAAATGTCCAGTATCTAGTTACCTTCAAGAAAAAATAGAATCTATTTAATTAAGTTTAAACAAAATACAAATTTTTCAACTAAAATCTAATAAAGTAAATTGAATTTTTTTGCCAAATTGTATTATTGTTTAAGTTTAAATCAAAAGTTTCTCTATTTTTGGCTTGTCTTTAGTAAAACACCGAGAATGTTGAAAAAATGAAAAAATATGTATAGGGTTTGGCGAAAACATTAGCAACTTAAAATACCTTAATCTTCATATCATTCAAAAATTAATAACTTAAAGAAATCATGTTAATTTTTTTATAAAATTTAATTTGTAATTTTTTTTAACAAGACATAATGTGACATAAGTAGGACAGTTAACAAAAGCAATTATTTTCTTAAAAAAAGAGGAAAGTTAGTTCGTAAACTGCAAAATCCATTGCTCATATATGTGTTGGCAAACGAGTGCAGTTGAATCTATTTATTAGAAGTTATTCAGTTCACATGTAGGCTAAACAGTGTCCTTAACTAACTTTTGTAAAATGGCCGAAGACAAAAACTCTAACGAATAAAAGAAAAATTATATAAGAATCTAAAAGTGGAAAGAGACAATTTAAAATATCGGAAAAATTTTCCATTCTAAAATCAGTAATTTTCCGATCAATAAAATTTTACAAATCCAAAAAGTCATTCCAAACGTTTCATCGAAGTAGCAGACCAAGAAAAACAACAAAACGAAAAAATTCTGCAATAATAAAATCAATTAAAAAAGACCCTTTTATACTATCGAGAAAAATACGAACCGAACTCGACCTTACGTAAGTGCGAGAACAATTCGGAGAAAAAATCTTTCAAAGCTTTAAAGAAGCCTTTTATTTCCACCAAAAATCAAGCTGGCGAGATTAAAATTAAATTTCAAGCGTTCCGATGGTTTCCGTCTTGTTTCAAACCAGCCAAAGAAGCACTAAATCCACGCTAAACCAAAGCTTCTGGAAAACCAGAGGAGGTAACGTAATGGTGTGGAAATGTTCTTCATGGCATGGACTGGGACTGATACACCAAATAGATGGTACAAGGGATCGTTTTATGTACTGTGACATTATGCAAAACATACTAATTTTTTTTTTTTATAATTATTAAAAAATCGAGACAATTATTAGTATTACTTTTTAAAGATCACAAATTATGGAATCATTACAAAAATATTTACAATTGAAATAATACATTTGTTGCCTTATATGTGAGCGAAAGATATAATTACCGCACATTCCTATTATTTTGTCCAATGCTGTATTAACATTAAGACAAAAAAAAAACAATTGATAAAATATTGCTATTGATTTGTTTACCTCAGCATTTTTATAATTATAAATAAAATAATAGCTAAAGATTGGCTTAGATTAAAAATTGCACCTTGAAAACAATGCGATAAGAATTTTGTCTTATCATAAATAATACAAATTGATAACACGCTGTAAATAGCTGCTGCATGCTTAGAAAGTGTTTTTTTTTCAAAGTTCGTTTTTATCCCTTTTAAATTAATTATAATAATAACAATATGTGACCAAAGTTGACCTCATGACACACAAATAAGAAACCTTGTTAATTTAGCACTTTGTGATAGCAAACAAATATGTAAACAACTTCCTGCTATGAACTTGATGAGTACATGGAAACAAAAATTTAAAATCACAACTTTTATTTATATTTTTACTTATGTGCAACTAAAAGGGTTAAGGTTTTATCTTCAATTATTTGGATAAACCATCATATAAATAAATGCACTAAAGAAGCAGTGAACTTAAAAATATTATAAAACACTATTCAGCATTTTATAATTGTCCGTTGATAACCGATTGGCAGCATGTGCACTGTGCAGCTAAGCTCTTGAACAAGTCTATAATTAATTATTATTTATAAACCTTTGTATGCACTGCAATTAACGTAGCGCCATGAAATGGAAATTATAGATTATAAAAGTGAATTTTAATTTTTGTATTGTTGTTGAGTTAGAAACTGTTTCTAGTCTCTGTTCTTTTAAATGTTGCTATGGGAAAATTATAAAATTAAAAAAAAAGTAGAACTGTCCAGGAAGTTCCTCCAAATCAAGGATTGTACTAAATCAAATCATGCTAAATTGGTTCAAATAACACTTTTTTCCCCTTGAATTACTCTTACATTGTAACAAAAGTGTAGCAGAGTCATATTCATAATTGAACATCAAGTGTATATAATTTTTTCTTCAAAACCCCCATTTTCAATGAAATCAATTTCCTTTGATATTAAAGTAAACCCTCCAGCTATTGCTTGAGTTTTGCATATCCCATTCTCATGTCATGTCGTTGCTGGCGCTGAACATGCATTCTTCTCTCTGTTTCTGACTTTCTGGCTTATTTTCTTGTTTAACAAGGTGAGCTCAGAAAAACAAGTTCGCAAAACAAATACATCAGATTAAGAATGCATTATTACCTCTACGGTTTATTTAAAAATAATAGAAGAAATCGAAGTGCAATACACAGTCGGAGACGTCTATATGTCGCTCGTCGTCGTCGGTTCGGAATTATGCTCCATTTCTCCACCCTTCCCTAAAAAAAACCTCCTCAAACTGTTTAAGACACTTATTTTTACACCATCAACATCGATAGTGGTGCAACAGCAACAGAAGCAGCACACTGCTGTCGGAGATTTAAATAAAAATGTAAATATTCTTTATTGACCCAATGCACTTGCGTTTTTCGCTGAATACTTTAGTGCAAAGCTACTAGGCGCCCAGTTAAGTCTGTTACCATCAATATCAATGACGTTCTTGTCGCACGAGACATCCTACGGCAGCAGTTCTATATTTAGCCATCAAAAGCTGTCTGTGGCTGGGGCTGAGGCTGACGTCGTTGTCGTCTTCATCGTAGTCGTGAATAACAGGGCAGAAGGCACACATTTCTTATAATCGCCATGGAAACGACTTCACTCCCTCGAACTCTCGAGCTCGAGCTGTTGATGCAATAGCTTATGACGACCGACCGACAACAACGACGACGCGGACGACGGTGCAGCCGCAGCGTAAGGTTCAAAGTCAACATTGTTTCATTGACCTCATTGCTGAGAAGTTTGTGTGTTTGTTTCTTTATAAAAATGCTCTGGTGGGGTTGGCCGATGGTGCTCCTGCTACCGCTGTTTCTACTCTTAAAAGATAATATGAGGAATTCAATCGATTAACATCCGGTTGCTGGGAGAACAGTAGCAAGATGCATTTATTTTTCTAAAGGTAAAATTCTTCTTCTGCGTTACAGAGAATAAACAAAAAATAATCGACTGATAAAAAGCTACAAATGTGATGATGATGATGATGACGATGATAATAAAAACAATGTCATACTCGTAAATCGTGTTCTCATTGCTGATGTGAGAGTACTGCGATTGCAAGTGGTTTTTAGAGCTTTTCTGAGCTCAGAAATCATTTTGACCTTAAAATTTGCTCAGACACGTGCTTGGCATGGATAAAATTGTTTTGATTACGACATTTTATAATAATTGATGGGAGTAATATGGATATTGTCTTATTTATTTTCTATATGAATATCATTTGAAAAGTCTTCCTTTGAGGTTGGCGCTGAATTATTAATCATTATCGTCATCATTAACATTAACATCATTATCATTTATAAATATATCAGTAGGCAAAGAAAATCTTCGGCTTGTTTCTTACGTTTATAGTGAAATGATTATGAATTTTTATTGGAAAGGGTTTGCCTCATAGGTGCGCAAAAATGCAAAAATGTTAAAAGCATTTGTGTATGAAACCTTGGGTTGGATATGAAAGGAAAAATCAAATCAAGCTCAAATGAGCTTGTTGATTGTTTGGAGCTGAATCGTTCCTTAGGTAAGACTGTGTTTTTGGTGGACATTAAAATAGAAACACATTGGAACACAGACCTTAATATTTAACTAGTATCAAAAACATTAGGTTTTAATATTGTTTTTTACTTTTATAAAACAATAAGTTCACTTTAAGAAGTAAATTTTAAGTATTTTAATAATATTACAATTCATTCAAAAAAAACATGGGTCGCTGTAAACATTCGGCCCTATTCTGCTATTCACGTGAGTCGTATATTCGATTCCCTTTCACACTGCCTTTGCATTCTGCTATCCATCGGGTGAACTACATTATCCCAAACCAATTTGACATTCAAATAAACAGCTGTTTATGCAAAAATCTTGGGAATGTTGGATAAATTCTTTTGATTCATACAAAAATTAAGTTTATTCAGTCTACCTAAACAGAATAATTTGTATAATTTTTGAAAATGGGCAGTATTTTACTTTTTATTTCAATTGTAAGCAGAGGAACAAGAGAAGCTTTGGAGGTACATAACTTAAAAAGTGTCTTCCTTCCCCTAAAAATGTTAATATCCTTTTATTTATAAAAAAAAAAATATTCTAAATTTAGCAATAAATTAGTTTTTACTTACATTTTGCTTATAAAAATTGACATCAAATGAAAAATCCGCTGCAATTTATATGCTGACCGAATTGTATAGAATGAATGCTTTCACGTGAATAGAAGAATACCGCGCAGTATTACCGACATACACAGATTGACTTCGAATGAATAGCAGAATAATGATTAGTGAAAATTCTTTCTTAAAATTCCGCCTGATGGATAGCAGAATAGGGCTGATTGTTCCCTAGAAAAGAAAGCTGTAATTTTACTTCCACGATGTGAGAGAAAAACTTTCTGGGAAATAGCCAGAATAATGAGTAGATCTTTTAAGTTGGTTTGCGAAAGCAATATGACCAATGAGATCCAAAAAACAGCTAAGAAAACCAAGCAAAACAACCCCAAAGAAGACTGAAAGATCATTTACGCCTCAAAAAAAATCCTAACAAGTCTTCAAGGGAAATAAAAAACAAACTACAGCTTCCAATAACTTCCAGAACTGTTCGTAGAAGACTTGTTGAAGCTAACTTGGTCAGAAGGATCGCAAGAATGGTGCCCTTGCTAAGGAAATAAAATATAACATAGAGGTTTAAATTCGCCCACGATCATTTTGATTGGAGAGGGCCACAAGGAGACAAAGACTGGAGGAAAGTTTTGTGGATGGTAGAAGCAAAGATAAATTTGTTCGGAAGTGATGGCAGACAAACCGTTAGAAGGGCGTCCTTTGAAAGAACTAAATCCCAAATACTCGTACATCCAGAATACGGCCAAGAATGGTGGCGGAGTTTCATACTTTGGGGTTAATTTTCTTGGTATGACGTTGGACCAATACATTTGATTGAGGGTAAAATGGATCAAAATATGAGGTGAATATCATGAAGGATACGATGCCTTATGCGGACAAGAACATGCCTCTCAAGTGTGTTCTACAGGAGGACAACGACCGTAAACACAATTCCAAATCTGTTTAAAAGTATTTTAAAGACTAAAAAATTAGCGTATTAAAGTGGCCATAGCAATCACTTGACTTAAATCCCATATAATATTTTGTGGGAGATTCAAAATGCGCGGTTGGGAAACATTTTACAAAAAATAAAGCCGAACTGTTGACGATGGTTCAACAGGAGTGGAATAATATTTCAATTTACAGATGCCGCCATTATTTGACTCAAATTGTCCAAGCGCCAGGCTACCAGATATTAAAATAATTTTTAAATCCAGAATAGCTTTGCATTTAATTCTTTTAAATCTGTATCTATTTTAATGTCAACGAAATTTGTTTTTTTTTTTTACATGTATGAATTAAAAATATTTAAAGTTATAATTTTACTATAAATAATGGGTAGTTTCAGTTTAAACAAAAAAAATAATAAAATAAAGACCAAAGTTGGAAAAAAAACTTTTTAAGTCAATAAAAAGATTTTAAAAAGATTAACTTGTATTTTTAAATCTCTCTTTGGTGTTTTTATTTAAATGTCCATGTCTGTATATACTTGTTATTTTTAAAATTAGTAATTCTTATAGCTTTTTGAATATTGGTAACATTGAACCATTTGCAGTACCTACCTTTACAAATAGTTTTCAACCGCCCCTTAAAAGTTGTGGTAGATGGAAATGTTCTTTAATGACTCCAAATCATAGATCAGAAGTAGACAATCAAACAATCGCCCTAAATTTTTGAAAAAACACTAATAATATAAAATATTACATCCTACTTTTAAAAATATTATTTCTCTCCATAAACATGGTTTTGGCTTTAGACGATCTACCAAAAATAACCTTCACATGCACTGTTAAGGCATTACATACCTCCTTAGCCATTATTTATGAGTGGCACTTACAATTCGATATTCTCGGTATTTGCATAAACAACCACCTCTTATACGATGCAAGAAATTGTTGTCACTTACTGATCTGGCTTCAATCTTCAAAACCTGAATACTTCCAAAGAATTGAGTATAACTCCTATCTCTGGGCGGTTGATGCTCCATTTAGGTGAACCTTTTGGACTGTATTCGAAGAAGAGCTTTTAAAATTATTGGTGACATCATTAACTTAATTACGTCACTCGAACATTATGATTTACTTAATAAGAAACTAAATAAGTTTGGACTCTATTCTAACTTTTTGAGCTGGATTACCACATACTTTAATGGTCTCACTCAATCCGTCCGTATTAATAATTTTATCTGCTCCGATTAATGTTACCTCGAGGTGCCGCAAGGCAGTCATCTTGGTCTCCTTTTTTCTTGCGATTTGTTGATGACATGCACATTGCATTTTAAGCTTAAAAAATATGAAACTAAATCTAGAAGTAGCTAATCTCTCAATTTTAATTTCGTTTTTAACTTTCGTTTTTAATTTTTTCAGGAGCACGACATAACCAAAAAATGTGAGAGCCTCTTCAAAGCCGACTACAGTCTCATTGAATTGGACAATTCAAATGGAGCTCTCAGTCCTCGGTATCCTAGTCGGATTTTCATACCTGAATTTGAAGCCAGCCATTCAAATATGCCAAGTACAAGTTCTGCCATGACAAATGGATTTACAAAGCCCGTTATGAATGGACTTGCCAATGGTATTCAAGCATATGTAACCTTTGCCAACACCTCAACTAGCCTTCCACCTCAACAACAAAAGACCATCTACGAAGATCTTTATGATGCTGCTAAGATTCGTGAACTCATAACGATGGCGAAATATGCCAGATGTAGGCAGCGATTTACGGTTCCTGTGATAATGTATAAAGGAAAGTACATTTGCCGTTCGGCAACAATATCGGTGATGCCAGAAACTTATGGCCGAAAAGTTGTTGATTACGCTTATGACTGTCTGAATGGAGGTGGTGCCAGCACTAGTACGGGCATCACGAATAGCAACAGTAGCGGAAGCAGTAGTGTTGCTACATCAACAACAGAGGATGAGAATAATGATCCCACAGATGAATCCTTGGTCAATCAAGCAACTGAACCTTTACCCTTCTCCTACGATGAAGTAATTAAAAGTGACATCCAACTGCTCAAAGCATTAAACGTCTCGACCATTGTCGACCTAATGGTGGAACAACGGAAGGTCAAATACTTTATGACGTAAGTTCATCAATTCCTACAAAAAATCTTTTTAATTAACCTTAAATGTTCTTTTTTTCTTCAATTCAAAAGTGTTTCATCATCAGAAAAGGCTGACCCAGAAAACCATTACGAACAGTTTAATATACTTTCGTTGCCATATCCAGGCTGTGAGTTCTTTAAAAAATTCCGTGACAATAACTACATGGCAAAGAACCTCTTCTTCAATTGGAAACAGAGTTTTATTGATGCTTCGTTGAGTATTCCTTTGAATGGACCTGCCCATGACATCGATATCAATTGGCAGGAATACAAAAAATGGGATTTAGTTTTGATAACACAAAACTATTTGAAAGCAACACTAAAGTGTATTCAGGAAGAGACTTCGGGTGTTTTGATCCATTGTATAAGCGGCTGGGATAGAACTCCTTTATTTATATCACTTGTGAGACTGTCTTTGTGGGCGGATGGCCTTATACATCAATCACTGAGTCCACTGCAAATGACCTATTTTACGGTAGCTTACGATTGGTATTTGTTTGGGCATCAGCTTCCAGATCGATTGAGACGGAGTGAGGATATAATGTTCTTTTGTTTCCACGTTCTAAAATATATTCTCGATGATGAATTTAGTGCAACGGAACAAAGGTTAGTATTGGAAAACAAGGATGTTTTGTTTGTATTAATTTGTTTTGTTTTTAGTACTAATTACAGAAGGCGTACAAAGACCACCAGCAGCAGCGGTAGTAGTGTTGTTGTCATACGCTCAGATGGCGGTGATGAAGATACCCCCAAAGAGTAAGTCTAAAAGTTTTGATTTCGTTTTAATTTGAAGTAAAGTAAGAACGTAAATCTGAAAGCCAACTGGGACGGTATCAACAACTTCTTCATTAATTGGTCACTATTTTTTTTTTTTAGTAATTTAGACTCCAGTGCGTAAATGTATATTTTCGTTGTTATAAAGCAAAGTCCACTTAGGAAAACCGGAATAAGTTTAAACGTTACAACAAGCTAGAAAAAACTGTAACAAAGATAGTAAAATGTTTTGTAAACAAATTACGTACGTCTTCGGTTCCTACGCTCGTTTTCAATGACAATAGATCGATTGATAAAGCCGATTTCCTTGCCTCACAGTTTGCTGTTAATTCGACGTTGGCAAAGAGCGACCGGGCTTCTCTTGCATTTGAGAGCATAGCCGTTTTTATGGGAACAATGTTCTTTTGCACTCATACAGTTGTAAGAGTATTAAAAGATCTTGACATTTACCAACCCACTTTCCCGGCTAATATTCCTCCTATTGTACTGAAGAGGTGTTTTTAAACTTTGGCAAAAACTCTGCGTAAGCTTTCGAAGTCGATAGAAAACAGCATTTGTTCAGCCTGTCAGTAAAAAAAGCGTATCTTCTATTGAAAGCTACGAAAACGCTTATTGATCATCAGCTAAAATCATCAGCATCTCCAAGAACAAAAGCTTCTTAATGACCGGCAGTATGGCTTTCGTAGTAATATGTAGTTCCACTGGTTATCTCACCGAATAATGGAACGAATCTTAACATCCTTTTGGTGAAAAAAAATTATTGCAACTGAAATTTTAAAGTCATATGAAAGAGTTTAGCATCAAGCTCTCATAGCGATAATGCTTGCAACGAATTCCTTCTTGCTTAGATTAGAAATAATTTTGTTTTGAAGCTTTACATACAAGTTTTGAACGGACTTAAGTTTGAACCCTCTAATATAATAATGGTGTGCCACAGGGCTCTGTTTTGTCCCCAACACTCTTTCTCATTTTTATAAATGATCTCTGTCTGCAACTTTTAACCCACTTAATGACTTTGCTGAAGTAAGTTCCTCAGATCTTAATATTCGGTTGTTAGGTTCACATCCTTGTCCTTCGAATGTGGACTACCAGCGGAAGTCATTAAAAATTCAAAGCACCATCCATCGAACAGACTATAAACAGCTGTCACTTCTAGGTTGTACATCCCAAATCATATTGCATGGAGTGATCAAATATTTGGCATCGCCAAGTAATGGGTGACCTTTATCTAACTGAAATACTTGTACTGTTCTTCCTTGTTCGCTATTTTCATAAGCAATACTCTAGTGATAGCCTGTTGCTATCATCCCCTCAATAATTTCAACCGTAATTCTAGAAACGCTCTTCAGTTAACCCTTGAGCCCAATGTTGGACGTTATGTTAATAACAGAGATTCTATTTTGCAGCAGTGTGATACAAATGTAGTCATATCTCTTTAAGTGCGCAAGCAATTTAAAAAACTGTTTCAAACCTTAACTTTCATTAAAGCAAATTTAAAAACTTAAAAACGGTCAAGTCTTCATTTTTATTGTCATTAAATTAAATGAAAGACCAAAGTAGTGATTATGCTCCTGTGCTGTACTTTCAACTTAAACTGTTGAACTAGAAAGCCCCATTCTTAAATTAACATACATGCAGCTTTAAAAGTCAAGTGTCGTTATGTGAAACCCAAGGTTATAAATTTGGTAGTTGACTTATTGGCATTGAACATTATTCTAAAGATAGTGTGGCTTTTAAAATGATGAGTTCCAGACCTGCAAAGGCAGAACCATGTTTGTTTTTAATAAGCTTAAAATGCTCCTGATAGAATGGAGTTCATATGAAGTTATTGTAAGGTTATACAAAATCATAAATCTAATAATGACACATTTCAACCATGTACTTGCAGAGACTTTACCTTCGAAGACAGCAACGATAGTAACTCAAATCCTTCAAACTGTGATATGTCAGTAGCTGATAACGTTTATCCTGCAAACTGTGTAAACAATACTTGTAATGTGAACAATGCGAGTAATGCAAGTAATACGAGTAGTTCAAGTAATATGAGTGTTACTAGCAATACCAGCACTGCAAGCACTACAAATAATCCAAGCAATACAAATAATCCAAGCAATACAAACAATCCAAGCAACAATTTAACTAGTCGTTCTCCAAACCCGAAAAGGTAACTATTTGTAAATTTACACTTCAAAAACATGACTAAAATAATTATGGATATCTTTTCTATTAAGAATAAGAACTAGTCCAATATCTGTTCCCGGAAGTAATATTAATCGACAGCGACAAGAGTCTACATCATCTGTTGGTAGCTGGCAAATTGTCACCGAAGCGGGTAGCCTCGACTCAAATACAAATAGCAGCTTCGTTAGTCGGCAAGATGCATCCAATGAACCAAGTACTTCAAATGCTGCCACCGATCAAAGAGTCACCGTAACACCGTGAGTTTTATTTTGTTCACTTATAGAATTAAATTTTTAATAAAAGGCCAACAATAATTTATTTGTATAGTCGAAAACAACGCCTTAATGCTGTTCGCGCCATTTTTATTCAATCCTATGGAAAAACTATTGGTCTTAAATTCAAAGAAGGTTCTTCTATGAATTTGGCTTCATTCATCGGAACCCTAGCTGATCAGCTATTTATGTAGAATATAGAGAAGGTGCCACATTTATAAGAAAAAAAAAAACAAAAATAATCCCAGTTCCATGCTGTTAAAATGCCGAGGATTACCGAAACCGTAAGAAACAGAAAAACAAAAACGAAAAAATAGAAAACAAAAATGTTATTATTAATTTCAATCGATTTATTTTTATATACAAACAATACTGTTTTGTCTCATTATTTATTTTGTATTCTTCTTTTTAGCCATAAGTGATAATGAACTTATATAAATAATTTCTGTATTCTGTTAGATTGAAGAGTGTTCTTAAGGCTCTTCGTGTTACATATTATGATGTTAGATTTTGTTTAATTTCCCCACAACTTCCACTAACTTGTTTCTTTTCTTTTTTTTTAATAAATAAATACAAATATAATTCAGTGTGCTGATTGAAAAAATAAAAAAAAAAACAAAACAAATTAAATTAAACATTGTATACATTGTTAATTTTGTTAGATCAGTTTTTATAAATTTTGTTTGAAGGATAATTGAAAATAAAATGAACGATATTATTAATAGCTCGATATTTTAAGAAAATAATAAATTCACATCAAAAGTGCTGCCCAAGTTCTATAGAACTATTTAATTGCAATGCAAATGTTTTTTGTTTTTTTATTTAAATTAAATTACTCTACCATTGCAAACAAGAAACGAAACAAAACATAAAATAGTATTTTAGCAAAACAAAAAGAAAACGAAAACCAAAACGAAATTACACTAACAATATAAGAGAACACTCTTTTACGATTATACTGCGAATTATTATTGTTGTATTTTGTATGTAAATAAAAAAAACAAAATAATGGTTTTATTTTTTTGTAAGAATGAAATTGATTTTTTTCATTTGCATGTTTAATTTAAGAATTTTAGCAAAATTTGTTTTCGCCAAAAATTCTATTATTGACAAAAAAAATCCAATTAAATCCCATTGGTCAACCAAACGAGAACGGCTCATCGTCCCATGCTACTTAATTGAATCATCAATTGGAAGAAGGACCATTTTAACCATTCTAAGATGTTTGTAATATAGATACAAGCTTGGTAGACTACGATGGGATGAATATTTAGCTCGCATGAGTGAAGAAAAACCACCCCGGGAAGTACTTCATTGTACATTTTATGGTAGGGAACAGCGTGGCAGGCCATGCTAACGCTATAGAGATAGTGTAGACCAAGACACCACAAGCAACTAGATGGCGTCGGATTGAAAATAAATAAATTGGGTGCCTCCGTTGAGAACAAGGGCCAAAAATTACTGTTTGCGAGTAATGTATGTTGGCAAAAATAGAAGGGACCTACAGTTTTAAACCGAGTCCGAACGGCTAATTTGAGAATGCACCTTTCATGACAGGCATTAGTCTTAAAGGATTTGTCAATTCTTCGCATGGAACCCAAGACCTCTAGCATGACAGTCCTACGCACTAACCATCACACCACGGGTTTTACGATGGCGTCATTTTTGTTTCGC
This sequence comes from Eupeodes corollae, assembly GCF_945859685.1. Taxonomy (NCBI): domain Eukaryota; kingdom Metazoa; phylum Arthropoda; class Insecta; order Diptera; family Syrphidae; genus Eupeodes; species Eupeodes corollae. The sequence goes on along the minus strand of NC_079149.1, from coordinate 2,411,546 downwards.
CAACTTTTCGGTAGCCAGATAGAGCATTGTTTTTTTTTGATAATCCGTTTAGTTGTCCCGAAATTGCACAAGCGCTTCAAAATTATAGTTTCTTGTGCTACCCCTATTACAATTGGCGAGTCGAATGAATAAACGTGTGAACTGTGAGTGTGAGAAATTGGTATTACCGTTGGCGAATTGAGAACCGTTGATTCGACTTAAATGTCATTACTTTTTCGAAGTTTGGTCTCACTCTATTGTCATTATCGAATGTTCGTTGATTTGAACTTCATTCGAGTTATTTTTTGAAAAGATCGAATCTTATGTAAAAGAAATGTCGGAAAATAAAACAATGTAACATATGTTAATTTAATTTCTTTTATAAAATAACATGAATCAATGCATTTTTATTCAGCTGCAAGATAACTAATAAAAATCAGTACGAAAAGAAGTCGAACATAATCTAGCGAGAGGTGTTTGCTACAACCCTCAACTCACTTTGGCCACCTACTTGCTGGAGTAGGAAAAGAATGGCACAAGGTAATGTGAATTTGAAAAAAACTTACTAAATAAAACTTTTATTTAATCAACAGGTTTGGCTGGATTGTAAGCTTAAAATCAAAAGAAAACTTTCGATGAATAAAGCCGAAGTGGTGGCAACTGGTGGGGGTAAATACTCTCAAGTTTCCTTAACACCTTTGGAACAAGCTGTGGATGAACTGCTTCGACTTAGCAAGCTGTAAGTCCAGAAAGTATGTGCTTTGGTTCATCTAGCCAAATTTCTGAGGACTTAATTATCGGCTTACATGAGATTGAAGTGCTCAATGAAAAAGACCCTGGTGAAGCCGATAAACAACAATCATCACCGCCCCACCACCCGCAAAGAAAACAACCACAATGAATAAAAATTCTGAAATAGAACGGCTTAGCTTGATACAAGGCCAAACTGCAAGACAGACAAATTTAGTAAAAATCAAAAAAGCAAAAGTTAAGTTTTCTGTTCGACATCGCCAGATATTCCAGAAAAAGTTAAGAAATTCAAAGAGAAAAGCTTGCTGTATTAAAAGCAGAAGAAAAAATGAAAGAAAAAGAAAATTTTGATAAAAACCGTCGTCATGTAATTTTATTAAATATGAAAATTATCAATTGATGAACACAACAGTTTTTTTTTTGAAATTTAATGAGTTGACGTTTATTTATGTATGCCTGTTATTTATTTGTTTGTGTGGTAGCACTGAATTTGGAACTCGAATTGTAAAGTTCGCCCACCGTAGTGCGTCGAATGTTCGCTAATGAAAACCTCTCACGTCGAACGTTCGATTTGCCAACCATAATAGAGGTATAAAATAACAATGAAGAATCGTACCTAAAAGTCTTTAAGTCATAACACTTTTGAATGGCTAGCCACATAAACGATTCATTTTTTGGACTTAGCGTACACATGTTTTATTAAAAAAAACGTTAATTGGATTTTTTTCCAAAAATATATTTGTTTGGTATAACGTTATATTATAAATATAATATTCAAATTTAATTCAAGTCTCTAGCGTAATTGGTTCGTGAGATATATTGGGTTAACCTACATTTTCACCTTTTTTGAAATTGCTTTTGTAAAAAAATCACCGATGCAATTTTTTGGGAGTCTTCTCTGCATCTTTATGCATTATTATCTGTTAATTAATTTGAAGGCGATATCTCTACTGGTTGTTGAGGAATGGGTGACGAAAAAAACTTGGCGAACGTACGTACACACACATCTCTCTAAAAAAAAGGCAGGTTCAGACTACATTAGGCCTAAGGCACTTGAAAGTTAGACAAGTTTCTAGTATATGATTGGCCAGCTGCCAACAAATTACCCTCCAGTTAAAGCTATTTTAATGGAAAATCGACTGGAAAGTAAGTCAAGAAAAATCTCTTTAACTATCAAGTGACGTCGACTTATGTCACAATGACAATTGATCGTGTTTTTCATTCAACTGAAAGCTGAACTTTATTACTCTACGATTTATTTATTTTCTGCACAGCTTAAATCAATGTATTCTGTAAAAGGGTTCCTTGTCAATTTCAAAAAGAAGAAACTAATATTTCCTTACAATACAAAATAGAAATCGTGATGGACTTGTACCTTGCCTGAGGAGTGATTTGTAGACAATAATTTTGTTAGTACTTTTTCTACTATGAACTTAAAGTAGAGGTTTGCGAAGTAAAGTTCTGAATTTGCAAAACTAATTAGTTGCCTTGGTCAAAATTTACTTTCAAAGAAAAAAGTTGATTGCAAAAAAAGTCCCTTATGTTGCCTGAAGCTGTTTAGTCTTTTATTTCGATTCTAGGGACCTTGAAACATTGAGAAATGTCAAAATTGTCAATTCGACCGATTACAATAACTTGATAAAAGCATATCATGGTGCTCACAAATGTCCCATTAAATGTTGACGTGGGAACTCTGCACTAGGCTTTCAAGGACTATTACAAAGAAATGACGACAGTTCATCATCTTGCCTAAGCCTTTTTGATAAAATTCCCATGCCCTATTACCTAATACCTATTTTTGTTTGTTTGCAAGAAGAAATATAATGGGAATAGTCGAATAATTTCTGCGTTAAATAATCAGCAGTGGTTGTTTTGTGTAAATAAAATGTATTTGACTTTCGACTAAAATATCGATCTAACATAAAATATAAAACAAATAGCAATACCAATTTCAATTGGTATTCAATCCCCCCATCAAATTGACCACACGATTTTTGTAACGCTTTGAAATTTCCTTTTCAATTTTGTCTTGTAGAATTTTAGTTTGTTCGATAAGTTTATCCTGGACTGGAATCAGTTCTACACTTTCTTTCAATAGTTCCTCGGACTTTATTTTAAGAGCCTCCTGATTCGCACGAACCTTCTCGACAGCCACCATTTTTTGCTTAAGTTTCGATGCCAGAATTTCGGCACATTTAGGCGAGTGCTTAAGCTGGAAGAGCTGTTGTGTATTTTCGTCTTCAACCTCAGCTAGAATGTCGTTGACACTGTCAGCCATTTTTTTAACACTCGCTGCGTCATGGGTGGATAAGGATTCCATCATTGAATATAACATATTGCTGGCGTCATCCTCCTGACTGAGTTCAATTAGACGTCGTTCAACAAATGCTTGCAATTCGTAGAGTTCGTTTCGGAATCTTTCACGATAGTTTGGGGAATCCAGCAGGGTGTATGCCTCATCACCTTTGGCAGTTCCTCCATCTACACCAACACCTGGAATTAACATTGTTTATGGCACCATATTCAAAAGAAATTATATTGAATGTTGTCTTACCTTCAATGACCATGCCATATTCTTCGATAGGAACATCGAAGTCAATCTCTTTTTCATCCGCGGGCGTACTTTCTATACCCCAATCGATGTCACCACCTGATTCTGCAGGTGTATCGATCTGCAAGTCCCCAAAGTCAATCATCTCCCCTGATATGGTTGAGGAGTCTCCGTTGTCATCATTCCCAAAATCAATTTCATTATCACCGACAGGTGATTCTTCTTCGACCAGATTTAAGATAATTGGATTCTCCTCCACAATCAACGGCGCCTCTTTATGCACATAATGGTAGACTGTTGTGTTTCCGAATTGCATGAGATGTCTGAGAATGGGAAGACACTTTTCGTTTTTGGAAAAACTAGCATACATATCCACTGCTTCCTGCAGTGTTCCGATGTTTCTAAGTGAGTGTGTATAGATTTCAGGAAGTTTCTGCAAGGATTCAGTGATCTCCCGTCGCAAACTTATTCCCTTCAATCCCAACTGCTGAAGAATCGACGAATGTTCATTTAAAAGTGAGGTTTCCTGTTTTGACAGCACCTTAACGCGCTTTAACGCGTCCTCACTTTGTTGTTCCAGTCTGGTTATGTGCTTCTTAGCAGCAGGAATTTCATAGTTGATGTTCCGCACATACATTTGAGCGATTTCACCAAGATAGATGTTTTCTTTCTCATACAATCGAATTATTTCTTGCCAATCCTTCATCCTTTGACTGCCATAGCTCCCAAAGAGACTTTTTGTGTCTTTCTCAGTTTGTTTGAGAATCTCAACAATTTCCTTACAATGGTAGTAGTTTATGTCTAAAAGATCAATTAGAAACAGATTCTGTAAAAAGTGAAGAACTTAAAGAACCAAAGGTAAGCTTACGTGCACCAGAAAGCAAAGCAATAAGTTGGTCATTCGAAGGCATATCCTGTAGGGCATTGCTGATTTTTTCGCGGATATCTTTGATGTAGGGTTGAATGTTTCTTGGAACTATTCGACGACTGACCAGCCAGTCTTGTAGCTTCAAAGTGTGAATATCGATAGGAATATCGGCTTCCTGAGAAATTATTTACAAACAGTTTTGTCACTTAGTTATGGGAGGATGTTTTGAATTACTTACATTCATTCTGGCAGCCTGTTAATTGCTGTTTTCTTTAAAAAATAAAGCGGATTATTTTTGTTGTCCACGTAGCAAAGCAAGACTTTAGAACATGATGTATTTTATTTTAGTTGTTTTCTACGTCTTTCACTTTTTGACAGGTGAATATTGAATTATAATTATTTATTATGGCTAATTCACAATGGAATTTTCAATAAATCAAACCAGTTCAGGAAAATGGGATCGCAGATTTTGTTCCGCCAAGAAACAAACCGAATTGAGACATCTTGCTCTGGGATACCTATTCTGTTTGAGATTGATTGGATCTAATTTTCCGAAGAATGTCCTATCTTTGATGTATTAAGGTCTATAGTTTAGTAGTTGAGAATATTAAACTGTGTGGGCAATTACCTTTTTTAACAAGCCTCTACCACGTAAAATGGATTTGGCATTATTATAATCTGTAGATGATTTTACGTAAATTACTTTATTAATATGACTTCAGACATATGTTCGCTTCGGCAACAGATACAAAGTAAGTTAATTCGATCAATCTAATTTCTTACTACTTTTTCCAATGAATCTGTCAGAATGACGTCGATGGTAATTTGTTTATTATTATTTATTTATCGGCATAACCAACGACATCAAACCATACAACAGTAAACGTGATACATTGGCTGCGTTCAATCGCAGACAGATGGGGTATCTGGATACCTTTTTGTAAGTGTTTTACGTGTAAAATAACAGCTGAGATGTCAAAGAAGGAATCCAAAGGTATCCAAGAATTTCTGGTGTATATAGGTATCTGACAGAACATCTGATTCAACATATGGTTGAATTTCAAGGAACTTGAAAATTGATTTCAGCTTTTTGTATTTGTTGGTAAACAAAAAGATAGAAAATGTTAGTTAAAGTTGTATTTAAGAATGTGCTGTACATAATAGACGATGAAGAAGCTATTTGCCTGCGGTGAAGACAAATTTTTCAAGGAATTGCAAAAGTTCTTGAAAAACACGGGTCAATTTTTGATGAAAAGGGTTAGAAATAAAAATTAAAAAAAATTAACATTTTGACTTCGAAGCTTAAATGTTTCTCTGCTTTTTGTGAACAGCTGAAAGTTGTTTTTATTTTTGATAGCTATCTCTATACAGCTATCCAACTCTTTCAACAAGGTATCTAAAAATCCTCCCATCCAAGATACCCTATCCAACACGAGATTGAACGCAGCCATAATGTCACACTAATGAAGGCCCAGTTAACAAGATCACTTCACCAAACTGTTCTGGCATTAAATTGATGGTTAATAGCGCTTTATAACAATAGTGACGCTGTCTTAGAACTAACAATCAAATGTCAATTCAGTTAAAACATTTTTGGAACACAAATTCAGTCAGCATAGATCGATACATTTAATATGTCTTCGTTTTTCAGTTTCAAACTTTTTGAAAATTTTGGAATTAAGTTAATACTTTATAATAATTTTTTGGGAGGTCATAAAATCTTAACGATCTTATTAAATGTTTTTTCGCTAACATTTTTATTCAAGAATTATTTGGTTTAAGGTATATAATCTTCGTTGAGTTGTGGAATAGGACCGGACAGAAAAAATTGGACGTAGACATCATGCAATGGAAGTGGCGTTGAGGAAACTTGATGACAATATAGCAAAACAATCCGTCCAATGGAATCCCCAGGATAATAGACGCGTTGGAAGACCAAAGAAAACTTGGAGGCCATCAGTTTTGAAGGAGGTCGCAAGGTATACAAACGTGGCCACAGCTGAGGTCAGTTGCGGTGAATCGGGATAGGTGTAGGGATCTTGATGCTGCCCTGTGCTAGAGGAGTAGTTAAAGCGCTGATGTACTTGCAGCCGGACAACATATTATATATATGTAATATTCGTGAGAGCCATATGGTAAATTTGTCAAAAAACGAATATCAAAAACTCACGACTGATCTAATATGGAAACTCTGCCCGATTGTACCAAAATAGTGGTCAACCAATGCAAGTTGATATGAAGATATGTAAATGCTTAACTTTCTTTTTAGTCTTAGTAGATTGTTTCAAAAGACTTTAGACGGTTCTAGTTTAAAATTCAAATAAAATAAACACAAATCAATTTTCTACAAAATACTAACATTTATTCCCACATCTCTAAGTTGTTGCCAGTTTCTTAAATTTTCCCTGAATAAATATACGCGGAACGTCAATGTTTTCCTTTGGGTTAATAGTTCTTCTATGGACGTATGAATTGTTTACGACTTCAAAACCATGTTTGCTGAATAACTCGGATAGCTCTTGTTCAGCAAAGTAGTAACTTCTCGTGCCATCTTGTCGCATATACAAATTCTCACCTATTTTATGTCCAGGTTTGAATCTTAACTGTGCCATGTCGTAGAGTCCATAATCACGAAAGAGAATCACACCACCTGGCTTCAAAAGTCGCCATAGGTTTTGCACTACTTTCAGAAACTTGTCCGGATGAATGGCCGATAGGACAAATATCATCGTCACAATGTCCAGAGTTCCCTCGTCGATGTTGTCGAACACAACATCTGTTGTTATATCACAATGGAAGGCTTTCATCTTTGCGGGATCATAGAACGGATTTGATTTGACGAATTCTACAGCGCGGGGAGAGAAATCACAAGCATAATAAAAGTAATTGTTGTGATTCTCTTCGATTAGGGGGAATATGAGATTGCCAACTCCACAACCCACTTCGAAGAGTGTTTTCCGAGTGTTCCCGGATTCGGAGAGGAGTTCCTCGAATTCCCGAGTTGTCCAGCGCCGATCTTTGAAAAAACGTGTCTCATTGCGTTTGTAGAAGAGATCCCAGTTCCTTTGGGCATTAAGTTCCAGTTGATTTGCTTTGAATTCGGGCACCAGTCGATTATTTTGTGTAATAAGTTGTTGCTTCTCCTCGTCTGTGAGACACTTTTCATGTTTTGTAAAAGTTTCTGCGATTAAATTATCCGGGGGAAGCGAAGAACGTTCCATCTTTTAGAAAAGAAAGTTAAAAACAAAAAGGTAAACAAATGCGATAAATGCAAGGGCCATAGAACTGTCAATTTGACAGTTTCTATTGTGAATACTATTATATCGGTCTTTTCTCAGGGGTCAGTTAAATCGTTTAATAGAATAACTTATGCTGAGCACACACTGACTTGATTTTTCTTGGTGCATCCCTCTAAAATAAGTATGGCTGCATTCGCCTTTTCCGATAGATTTATTTAAAGGGTCAGTACTCAGTTGTAGTTGTCATTCGTTTGAATTTAAAAAACCAATCATTAGAAGTTTTCGAGAGTTAAGTTATATGTACATACATATGTATAGCTACAATTTAAAATTATTCAAACACAAATCAGTGGATTTAATTTTTGGACATAATGTTTTGAATAATTATTTTAAGCATGGAAAATAGAAAAATAAATTTGAAGGAACCTATAGCTATCATTGGTTTTCATCATTGAAACCCTCCATTGGAATTTTTTTGACAGTTTAAAGCGAGCATTGAAAATTTCTGTCATTAATTAATTGAAGTATTTTTCCAGTGAAATAAAAAATTTCCAATGATAAAAATCAATTACAGCTTGTAACATTTTTTGAGTCATGGTGTCAATTAAAGTATATTTTATTGTTTTATTTAAAAAAATAAATTTATTTCCAGATTTAAGCGGTTCGTAGGTTGACCTGGGAACCTCTAGTTACTACTTCACTGGAGATTCCCCGGTTGATCTCATGACGTGATGTTCCTGGGTTGCTGTATATGATGCCTTACACCACTACCAGTTGTATAAACTAGTGGTCGTGCGGTCCAGCATATTTTTTTGTTTTTCTATTCTGTTGCTCTGCATTACTACCAGTTCTTAACTGGTAGGCCCTAGTGCGAGTACCATGGTGGCTGTAGTTGCCGTATGCGGAGCTAAATGGTGCTCTAAGGGTTCTGTTTTACACCTATGGCCCTAAGAATACAAGAGGTGCAAGATAGACCTCACTCTTCAACAAGGGGTGCAGTTCATGCCATGGGGTGTTGACCAACACTTTTCTTGGTCCTGATATTGTGGGTAGGCCCACCGTGAAATGAGTCCTAAACGAAAGGTGTTCACGTTAAGCATATCAATAATATGTGTGGCTATAACTCATTCAGCAGTAGCATCATGGGGTGGGGTTGCTATTCTTGGTTAAGTGTTAGGCTGCACTTCCAATTACGTGATCCCCACGACCAAGAAAACATCATCATAATATTTTGAAAGATATAAAACGCCATTCCAATAAGTAAATGCCAAGAACTTGTGGTGTGTATGTCATGTCGCAAAGAAGCAGTAAATAAAGAAGCCATTCTGGCTATTTAAGAAACCAAAAAACATTTTTTAACATTTTGAACACTCCAAAGCGGAAAAAAACAATTATGACTGAAACACGAATACGCTTCAGCTTCGGCTTCGTCTGCGTTACGATGGGCCTGCTTCGAGGTTGCTTTGAATGGCATTTTTAATATGACATTTCTAAAATGACACTTCTATCATTATTTTTTGTCAAAAGTTTGTTTTGATTTTTCTTTCAGTAAAGTAGCTTACACAGCCTATCGTGGGTATGTTCAGCTCATGGAGCAAGAAGAAGCGCAGACTGAGGGACGTTGGTAGTTCCGGGAGCTCAATCTACGGAGTTCTTCAATCTATGAGTAGTTCTTGGAAACTCAATTTCTGTTTTACAAAAATAAAACGTTTTTAAGAAAAAAATGTATAATTATTCTATGTATATTTCCATAACTAACCTTTTAATTTTTCTAATAAACCTCTAAATCCAAATGTATTTTGTTTGTTGACTTTTTTATAGCGATTGAGCTGTCAGATAAAGCAAATGTTCAGCAAATTTGAACTAGAGCTTCCGTTTCGAGTTACATTACGTTCTTTTCCTTACGATTGTCAAACGAAACGTGAAGTCAAAGCTTCATTGTGATAGCATGCATTGAATTCCTATGGCTGAACTCGTAAACATCAGGCAAAGCCGAAGCTGAAGCGTGTTTGTGATTCAGCCATTAATTATTTTAGAGAAAGCCTTAATCTTAAAAAATAATAAAGCACTTCCTCTATTATTTTGAATAGCTGTGTATATTTCATGAAGGGAACAAATAGTAAAAATCAGACAAGCTAATACTTACACTTTATATGACTTTGCTTCAATCCTTATTTGAAAAATTTTAAAGAATCATCTATCAGTTTTTGATTCTGATTACTTTATTGCTTAGAATCAGTTTAAAAAACGATTTTCAAAATATTAAACATTTTTTCTTGTAAAATAAGGATATATATTTTAAATTTCACAGCTACTCATGCGAAAGTCTTGAGTGTAATAACTGTCAATCTGATCACCAATTTAATTTTTTGATTTTCTATCCCGGATTTTAAAAATAAAGCTTGAATTTTAAGAAATATTAAGTTTAAACAATTTCAAAAAAATATTTTATGAACTCATAGCATAAGAAAAGCAATCAAATGTATTCAAAACAATATGGCAGCTTATATTTCATGCACAACACTGTCTTAAGCTGTTTAACCAATCACTAAAATTAAGTTGTTTTAATAAACATGTATTTATCAAAACCTAACAAGGTATCAAGGTCAATTTATTTAGTGTCTAATTAGTTCAATGAAACAATCAAAGAAAGTTGTTGTATCGTACAAAACGCCTAATTGGTAAAAAAAGTTAACCATTCCCTGACCTATCAACTACACTTACATACACACATATCAATACATATCAACAATAAACGCCCTTAACAATATCCTTCATTGCAATCAGCAACAAGAAATCCAACTACAAGACTTCCTTTAAATTTCTCCGAGAGCCAAAACTAAAAGTGTAAAATTAAAAATTACTATAACATCGGTTTTCGTTGACCCAATTTACACTGAAATACACGTTTTTCTTTTTTAGTTATTTTTTTAAACTGTCTTGCGTATAATTAACTTTCCAACTTTTCATTCAAATTTCTATGTTCAATAGGCCGTTGAGGTATGGGAGCACATACCTATGTACATATAGAAAAATATGTTAGTTTCTAGCTCCAACCTTACCTAGCTTCGATACTTTAGAAAGAAAGGATAGATAAACACCTTCGAGTCGAGGATACTCCACAGTTATCGATAGTTTCTTCAACTTGGTGGACGTGCCCCAATCCTAAGCAAAAGTCTAGTGTCTAGAGTGAAATAAGGATTTTCTCAAAGTGTTAAGGATAGTAATGAAACCGATTGTCAAGTGCATTGTTTAGCTCGAGGATGAATATAAATTCAAATTCTATTGCACGTTAAAATCTAGTAGTGAATGAAAAGACGGATATAATGTGCAAACGTTTTGTGTGATGGTTTTTGTTGTTGAGTCGTCTATTGGTTTAGTGTAAAAGTGCAACAAACTTTACCCTCTGGTAGGCTATTGATCCTTATTTGCATAACAATCGCCAGTCATGCAAATTATTTTAATACGATAACCCATATGCATAGAAAATATGTGAGTTATTTTTCTTAGCCATTGGATATAGATTTTGTATAGGAACGATACCATTTTTAATGAAGGCAAATATGATAAGTCCACTTATCTAACCGTTTTTTTAGTGAATTTTTCAGTAATTCTTAATTCTTATTTTTTTTATTAATATTAATAGTTTTCGGTGAAATAGTTTTTAAACAATTGTTTTAGGGTTTAGGCTTAAAAAGAATATGTTTAAAGAAGTTTTTGAGATATAAAATAATCGATATCCGCTTTTTATTTTTCTGAAAACATTAACATGTCTCTTATAAACATCTCGATTTAAAGGTCCGAAACTTTCAAAAAACTCTTACTGTAGTAATGGCTTTTATACAAAACGAAAGCTTTTTAAAAAAAATATAATATTATCAACTAGAACTTATGTTTTTCGGAAAAGAAACCATCATCTTAAAATGTCGACTTAATTTTGAAAAACACAAAAGTATTAGTGTCTTAAAAAACTGAATTTTTTAAAAACTGATCTCTTAACATCTGTATCCAAATTGGACATCTGCATATTAAAATGTTTTCAATTTTTTTCTAGAATATTTCAAAAACCACCACATTTTATAAATAACACTGTTAAACAGCCTTTAAACCAAACCCGAATTTAAATTCCTTTACTACACCCGGTTTTAGAGATATCGCCTTTTTTATTTTAGGAAAAACACCTTATAAGCCTTTCTGAGACCACATGTGCATGTTATTTTATGAACCACGATTTCTGTCAATGTAATTTGTGATAGTTTTCAACACCAAAAATTCTTTTCTGTTTAAATATTTTTAGAATCAAATTTTCTGAAAAAAGGAATAACAAGCTTATTTTGCACAAGCAAACATGTGAAAAAAACGTAATGATTAAGAAATCATAAAGTAAATTTCGAAATAAGGATATCTTTTTCACTTGAAAGAGTATTTCATGACTTTTGTAACAGAAAAATTAACAGTCTATAATATATAAGTCCCGTCAATGAAAATTGCCTTCACCTCAAAAAAAATCCAACAGTTTTGAAACTTGCAAAACTTACTAAGGGATGTCTGGTGATCCACAAAAAAAAAGTCCCCAAGAATCTGACGTGAGCTCTAGCGACAGTTAAGAGAAACAAGGTGTGTGTTTCAGTTTTTCACGTTTATCTCGAAAACTATTTGTCGTATCAAAAAATTGTGTTCCACAAAATTAAATCTCATTAAATTTCATTAAAAAAAACTTCTATGTTTTTGTTCGTATTTGTTTTAGTTTGAAAAATAAGGAAAACATCTGATGGTTTTTTTTAAACACGTTGATGACGATTGTGTACCTAAAGCCCTAAAAACGTTTTTGGAAACTCTTATACTAACGAAAATGAACATTGAAAATAGAAAAAGGAAATGCATCTCAATAGGGCATAGTATTATATCAGTAGTGCGTCCCAGATCATTCATGTCTCCAATACTAAGCAGCCTTGCCTTATTTATATACAGAAAGCTTGGTTCTAAGAAGTTGGTAAACCTTATATCAAGCTTAGGCTTTTGTTCTTCATACTATGAAGCTCAGTTGTTAGAAATATCAGCTATTTGCCACACGTGACCAGATTTAAGCGGTTCATTTAACTAATTTGTATTTGATAATTCGGACTTTAATGTCAGAACGTTAGATAGACTAAATACATTACATTCTTTGGGCGGAATAAGTTGTATAGCTGCATCTACTTCCATAGGAAAAGAAACCGACAAACGAAGCCAAAAGCTGAAAAAACTACCTTGTGCTTAATCAACTGGATAACTGGAGTACTTCCTGTGGAAACATTTATTAACAAAAATATAAAAATCATGTGAAAAACACGTATTTTGTTAATTAAAGCTGATATTCTAAATTCCCTGATTGAGAAATTTTAAAGTCAATTTCGAAATCATACCTATGTAGGTATGCCGAATTTTGAAAAGTCCTTTTTGCTGCGCTCTTGTTTCATTCTTCCGGTTTTTTTCTGTAGATTTCTACATTTCAAAAACATAAAACAAAAATGTTGCTTCAGAACGATGCATGGTATACAAACCATATTTTTCATCAACAAAGTCAAATTTAATTGGAATTACACTTTTTACGGTAGCGAATGTTAACCCTTTAAACAAACTCCATGCCGACAATTTTTTCAAAGATTTTAAGTAAAAGCAAACAAATCTTTGAGGAAAATGCATATCGTATAACTTCCTTCATCCTTATAAAAAACAATGGACTTTTGCATAAATTTAAAGGACCAAAACAGGAAAACCTCTGCGTGGTTCTTCATATTTGAGATTCTTAAAATAGGAACTTCTCAGAATAAAGAAAACTTACCAATTTAAGCGGATGGTTGTAATTATTTCTGATATTCAACATTTATTAAAAGGGAAAAGAATATTTGATCCAAAAAAGTTAAATTTTGAAATAGAACAATAAGTTTTAGGAAGGAAATAATAAGCTCGCCCTCCAAGTTGCGTGTTAGCAAGTTTTCATTACCATATTTTCTAAATGAACTTCCCAAGAAAATGGCCTAATACAATAATAATTAATTAAAAGGCAAACCAAACTGGATTTTTGAATATTTATAAATAAGAAAGTTTAGTCTTATTCGAAATGTGTGAGATAAATAAAAAACATGAAAACATTATGCGGTTTTCTTATTAAAAATTATGTAGGAATGTAACGAATGTTTGTTTTAAAGCTTTAGAACTTTAAATAATAATACAGGACAAGAATGTTATCAAAACTAATTTTGTATTATTTTAATTTGTAAGGTAGGTACTATCGTTTGCATTTAAGTGTGATTTCCGGTATATGTTTGCCAGGGCTTTGAGTTGCAACTTTTTCAAATAAATTTTGACGTACGGAGCTAATGGCGGATTGTATATTGGCTGCCAGTGCTTCGAACGAGAAGGCCAGTTAACGTTTTCATCAGGCATGTTTATTTAAACTTTTTACGGACAATTGTAGGACTTAGCTCTGAGTTTGTATCATTCCTTTGGGCCGTAATTAGTGCGTTGGACTACCATGTGTGTTTGAATCCAGCCTATGTCTGTTTTTTTAAAATATAAATTAATTAAATAAAAAGTAATCTATGATTAAGGTGTATTGTTCTATTCTAACTTGTCTATTCCGTAACGCTACGTAACCCATCCCATTAATTATTTTTATTTATCTATAAATTTGACCTATTTTCACTTAATATGCATTTTCTTATCGAAGTTTTATTAAAATTGTCAACAAAATAATTATTGTCGATTGAAATTAATTGCTGTCATTCAACAATTAAAAAAATGTCTGTCCTATTTTTAAAGACCACGAATCTTCTGCTTGGCAAAAAGAGACAAAAACAAAAAACGACACGAATTTCAAACCTCCAAGTATCGAACTCCATAACTCTTCACCCTTATACCACATTTGTATAGTGTCAGGTCAGCTTTATTGGTTTTTCTTGCACTAAATAATAAAATAGAATTGAATTCGAATTTTATTGATTTGGTTTCCCATTGTGGTCCTTGTAGTGAATGTGATGTTGAAAATGTATATATAGGTAATAAAATGCGCTTTATATAGACTTAGACGTTAGATATCGCTTCATCGCTGGGCGGGCGTCCGTCGTCTTCGTAGTCGTCGTGGGGTCCTCAACTGTCTCTTACAGCCTGTATTAATCGCATGTCCTTTGGGTCATGTGTTGTACATAGCTTGTCCTGCTGCTACTGATGTTATAAAAAAAAATAAAAATATGAATTGTCCGACGAGGACTTGCTACTATAAGGACATGCAATGCAATCATTATTAAAAATTCATCAATATACTCGAACTCGCACTACCTTACCTATACTGCTGGTAGGCTCTCTCTCTATTGGACTCGTAGTTTCGGTCGGTCAAATTGTCTATGAGATTGCACGATAGACAATCAAGGATTTAGTGCTTTTCCAAGAGCGATATAGTGAATGACTTTCCTGGAAAGAACTCCAGACTTCGTGTTCGTGAGCAATGTGATAAATTTAAGTGACAGTCTTCTACAAAAATTATACTGAAAGTACTCGTAAGTGCGGCACTGACGACGACGGAGCGCGACGCGAAGGGTGGTGTTTGGCGGTCGGTGATTCGATCAAAAAGCTGCAATTTTTATACTCCTGTCATTTTGCAAAGGACACTGGCCATTTAGTTTGTTTAGAAATGTATGGAGTTTTGGAATTTCACATCCTATATTCATCATTTACATGCATGACTGGAAATTTTTCGAACATGGAGACTTAATTATAACTCCTACACTGCACAGTGCACAGTGCTTAACAAATACCATACTCTTTTTAGTTCAGTGCGGTGCGGATTTGTGTTGTTGACTTGGCTTTTTGAGTTTTGAATAAAGCTTTAATTAGTGAGAATTTGTGTTTAGTTCCAGTTGCGGGTCAGAGTGCAATAATAAAATGCCACCGAAAAGGAAAAAACGTTTTCATGGATTGTATTATCATTCTTCACCTCCCAGGGGTAAGTTCAAATTTCTGTTTCTTTTAATTTATTTGGGTAAAAGTGAAAACAAATATAAATATTTAAAGTTTTAAAAATTGCTCATAATATTTAAATCAATAAATATCTATTTATTAATTTAAAATTAGCAAACAGAGCGTGAAAGATGGGTTTAAATTTATTAAAAATGTTGTGAAATAGATTAAATAGCTTTCTACGACGAATCTGTCTTTCTTTTAAATAATTTAATTTAGGTTTTTTTCAGAGAAACTATTTTGCTTTTTTAGTCGAGTAACTGCTTTTACCACTTTATTAGTTTTAGTCATGACCCAGTGTACCTATCCATAGTTAAAATGAGGATATTTATGTCATATGATTATGAGCTATATTTTTGTGCAGATTGTTTAAGGGATTCAAAGATCGGGATCTCAAATAGTTGTTATAAAGATTCAATCAAACTTCAAAATTCATTAAATTTGTGCGAAAAACGACAATGTTAAGTTTTTGGTTATTGAATTTACTCCAGAATTTGTATTCCTTAGTCAAATAGTGAATTTGAATGAAATTATCTTCAAGACTTAAAACTTAAACAAAATATTATAGAGCACTTAGATGTAGGTATTCGTAACGCTATCACTACGCTAAATTGTTACAGGGCTTACATGATTCGTTATTTTGTAAAAGAGTTTAAAATACCCTTAAGTTAAAGGTTTAGTGAATACTCGTATCTCATTTGTTTGTTACACATTCATTCAGATAACATATTTTGTGATATATTACCGAAATATTTGAATGCTAACAAAGTGGTATTTTGAAACATATTTGAGGCATTTTAGTATATACCTGTTTAAATGTCTTCTGTTTTAAATTAGAAAGATTGTAGATTAAGAAATGTATTTCAATTCGATTTGTTGACTTTTTGTTTCGTACGTTTGGGATAACTTTTTTTGTTGGCCATATATCTGAAGAACTTAAAAAGATATCGGCTTCGAAAAATTTTGTTTGACAGAAATTAACATAAAAATACTCAGAAAGGAATTTCAAAAAAGGTTTCCTAAAAAATCAAAAGAAATTTTTGTTGAACCACATATATCCAATCAATAAAACAATAGCCTTCTATTTCACATTGTGAGGTAATTTTAAATTATTATGAGCCTAAAAACTCAATTGACATTTTTTTAAATCAAATAATTGAAAAACAATATTTGTCATCTCGAATATTTTACAAACCAAATAAATAAATTATTATTTGATAGTTTTTTCACAAGCAAATAAAATGAAGATATCAAATTAAAACCTATTTCATCTTTTAAAAAAATTGATGTATACATTTCAAATAAAAAAAGAGGCTGGGATGCGACCCACACTGATAACTTCATGTCCCTTCTGTCGATTTGTCTTGTTTAAAAGCTATTTGAGTCGAAAGTAAATTTTTACCAAGTTTTAGTATTGTTTTTTGTTAGGTTTTATTTTTTGTACAAAAACTGTCAATTAGATTTGTCTCAAAATTTTACTGAATGTTGACAATAATATATTTTTAAAGATAAAAGTAGTTTAAAGCCAATATCTCAAAGTTTTAATCAGATATTTGAGTCGAAAACCAATTTTTACCAACTTTTATTAGATTTTCTGTTTAGGTATTTATTGTTTGTAAAAAAACTGTCAATTCGATTTTTCTCAAAATTTTTCAGAATGTTAAAAAAAATATTTCTTTTAAGTTAAAATTAATCTCAAATTTTTGAAAAGATATTTGAGTCGAAATTAAATTTTTACCAACTTTGAGTAATGTTTTTTTTTAGGTTTTTATTTTTTATAGAAAAAACTTTCAATTCGATTTTTCTCAAAATTGTACCAAGTGGTTAAAACGTTATTTTTCGTTGCACGAAATTGTTTTGGTGATAAAATCACTTTGCATTCGTACAACTTTCGAGGTGACAAATTTTTATTTCAGTTTTTTGATTTAAAAAAAACGTAATTGGATTTTTTTCCAAAAATATATTTATTTGGCATCACGTCGGAATATATTATATACAATTTAATTTAAGTCTCTAGCGTTTTTGGTTCGTTATATATTTAGGGTTAACCAAAATTGTCACCTTTTTTTAAACTACTATTTCTATTTCTATTTCAATATTATTATCTGTAAAACAAAATTTATTTGAATTCGATATCCTTACTGGTTCTTGAGGTATGGACGACAAAAAAACATCGCGAATGCACCGACGTACGGACGTACCAAAGTACGTACACGCACAGATATCTTTTTAAAAATCTTTTATTTCGACTCTAAGGACCTTGAAACTCGAGAAATGTCAACATTTTCAATTTGACAAATCGGACCCATTACAATAACTTCCTATGAAAATTTACTGTTGTCAACTTTTGGTAAATCTTTGAACTAAATTTAATCGACAGTTTTTCTGACATTTCTAGGTTCCTTAAGGGACAATTTTAAATATTGCAAAAATAATTAACACCTTCAATAGAAAGGTATTAGTGTAGGATGTATCCTAACCTCCTTTTCAAAATTACTTTTGTACGGATTCAAGAATCTCTCGTTTTATAAAAAATTGCTTAAGATCAAAGCACAATTTAAAATAATATTATTTTCTCTTAAAAACGACAAAAATAGTAGCATATTTACTTTTTTTTTAAATTGTCCTTCAGTTTTATTTTTTTTCATAGAGAATCCACAGGTTTATTGCGTTCTAGGAAATAAATATTAAAAAAAATCGAGTAATCTCTTTCTTTAACTCTTAAAGAAATTGTATAGCAAGCAATTAAATTATTTTAAACATTTAATGAAAATAATTTGAAAAATTAAAATGTAAAATAAAACTAAAATATTTGTTTTCCTTTAAATTTGCTTGAATCATAGTTTCAATTTTTTGAAGTTCAGAATAAGTGCTTATATTTTCTTTAAATAAAAAAACCCAACTAACTTGTTGCTACCTATGCTAAATGAATTTATAATGTTTTACTCCAACATTACAAATTTATTTCTTTTTGTTTACCTTTTAATGATTGATGGATCAATAACATTTATACTTAACACGCTTACAAGGTGTGGCAAAAAGATAACCTAACGCGTGTTCAATCAAGGATTACAATATAATATTTCCTTCCATTTATATCTTTCCTTTCCGAAATTCTTTTGCGTGACAATCGCAATATGAAAGTCAAATAAATACGAACACTTCGTATCCAATTTGTTTTCGTTTGTTTTTCAATTGATTCACGAACGAGTTTTTTTTTTTAAGAAGGGGGTCGTGTAGTTATCCAATTAAATTAAGTGTAGAACGCTTAATGTTTTCAAAAACTAAATGAATATATAAAATATGTCCTTGAAGTTAGTGACAGAAAATGTCCAATCGAAATTAATAATAAAATTTATCAAAACATGTTTCAGTTATTGTTTCAATGTTGTCTCAATAAATGTTGATTTTCGAAGAGAGAGTTGTTAAACAAATTATTATGTCAATAACACAAATATCTATCATTAAATTAAGTTATATAAGGTCAAGGTTTTGAAACTTTTTATGTCACATCTTTTAGAACTCGTGCATATTCAAAATAGAAGCTTTCACTAACTTTTTGGACAGAAACAAACAAAGGTTTGATTGACTCAAAAAGACGTACCAATAAACTATATGTCTAATGTTCGCCTTTCTATAAATACAACTTCAACTAAAAAGGGTTCAACGAATGGCTATACAACACCTATCAGTCAATACTCTTTCCATGTTTAACCTCATTCATTAGCCATTAAAAGAATTGAGACATGATTCGAGTTCCAATGTGTGCATATAACATGAACTGAATATACGGACACTGTTGAATATTTATTCAACTTCTAGATAAATATCAATAAATCGATAAATTGCTTAACGATTCATATTATTAAGAAATTATTGTCCTTGTTATATTTTTTTTCTGTTTTAATTGATGTTAGCTTTTACATATGTTCTTATTTACATATGTACGTGTCAAACGACAATACTCGGAGTTAAGGAATTTGAATCATCCAAGGGAGAAATATCGAATTAGTGCAGTCGAAGAAGTCAAAGGTATCGGAAGGTTAACTTGTGTTATAAAGATTTCTTTCTCCAAGTCAAGGATAATACAACATTTAAGCAATACAGCGAAGAATTCAATTAAACAAAACTTTTTCAAATAATTTAATTCAATATTTGGAACACTATCAAATTCAATCAACCTGGACAAATAATAATTTGAAATATTGCTGTTAGGAAAATCTAAAGGATCAGAGAATTTCCTGTATACAGACAAAACATTTCGAAACAAGAATTCAGGAGTAGTTACTTCAATTTCTTACATTACTTCTTTAAATTTCTCTACTACCATTGAAGTTATTTAGGTAATAGTTTTTTGTATGTTATGGATTCGAGGAAAATATTCTATCGAATTATTTTTCAGGAAAAACAAGAAATTTAAAATAATATCTATACAAGAATTATGTAATACAAACTGTCTTATTTTTTAACAATCGAGATTTTTAGGACGTTAACCAGAGAGACCTTTAGGATATTAAACAAAGTGAAATTAAATAAATAATTCAAATTTGATTTAATAGATATATTTATTTGATAAAAATGGAGACAACATTAATCGGGAATACAAAATGTTCAAGTAAAAACAATGACAAAATTCGAGATCATTACATTAACAACTTTTATCAGAAACACGTCGCTATAAATCTAGAGCATTGAACTGTCATAGTGGATAAAGAGGGGAGTATGATGGTAATTGACCTCCTGCTTTTTTTTAATGAAAAGAAAGAAATTAATGTTTTTCACGTGAACTAGTATCTGATGTCATAGTATATTCATACGTAGTGTTTTTCTATAAGCTTTTGTAAACCGAATTTATTTGTTGGTTTTTGAAGAAAATCGTTAATTTTGTGTCCTGTTATTTATGTGTTTGTTGCAAATTTAGTTGGAATTTCTATAAACAATATTAAATTGTTAAAAATACTTTCTACAAAAGTTAATAGGGAATTTTATTTCGAGTAATCCATATGAATAAATATTATATAACATATTATAAATAAATGACTGATTTTCTCAGGGATCAACATTCACATAATTCCGAAGTATTATAAGGTTTCTCTTTAGCACACAATAATGATATTACTAAGTTGAGGAGATTGCTAGAAATATACTACCTACAGAATTTTAAGTTCTTTTAAGTTCTTTTAATTCGATGACATTAGTTTCAAAACCTTTTAGCAAGATTTTATTTTTAAGAGCACATAGAATACAACATATCAATTAATAGATAATAGATTTTGTTGATTAATAAAACATCGAATCAAATAATTATCTTTAAATTTATGTTTTTCTTACAGTCTTACCAATGAACGCTCAGGCACCAGTTGAAACAAAAAAGAAAAGCGCTGATGGTAAGATTTAAAAAATATATATAATACAATTATTGTTTGTTTTCTTACTTTTAAATTATTGTCATGTTTCTTATTTTTAGTATTAAAAAAATCTAAAAAATCATAAGTTTCTAAATGTCATGGCACCTTAAACTGTGCCCCATTACTCTTGAAGAAATATTTACAAATTCATAGTATTATGAAGTAATAGGATTTATTGACTTTTATGCCATAAAATAGCAACGCCAACGCTTAACATGTGAATACAAATATATCATCCCCCATGGGATGGGGTGTGGGCTGCCCATCCCCATGCAACGTCAAACATCATATCCATATTCAAACTATTAAAATCATTTTCAATGTCAGAAGGCCAATCTATACTATATAAACCTTTTGAAACTAAATCTAGTATCAGTCACTAATGTGCACGAATTATTTTCCACTTACATGAGCTGAGCATTCTTACTCCATAGCCACATCCCCAAAGTTATTCAAAAAAAGTGACTTTCAAATTTTATTTCCAAATAAAAAGAATTTTCACTCAATGAAAACCGATATAGCAGAATTGCATTATAAAGCATTTTATTGCTGCAAGAAATAAGTAGAACAAAAATCTATCAACCTCATCGTTGCATTGCAGCACGGCTACATTACTCCCAGACCCAGTCATCAGTAAGGATATAAGTTCGTGGCATGACTTATATATTTTATTGGTGCAACGATGGGCCCACGGATTACATTCTATTTGTGATTCCAATTTGCCTCGTATTTATCCTGAATAATATATGAACACGAATTCAAATTGATTTTGATTAAAGACGTGTGATTGTTGCAATTGCAACATGCACATCAAATTGCAATTATATTCATTTCGACGTGCGTCGTGAAAAGTTTAGCCCTGTAATTGCTGTTTCCTTTCAGATTTTTCCATAAGATTGTCCACCATTCGGATATGGATGCATGAAAAAGATATTGGAAAATTGACAAGGGTCCTGTGGGCGGGTCAAGGAAACCGATTGAGACAGCAGGCGAGTACGAATCCGAAAGTGAAGCGGTTCTTAGCAGCAGTCCCCTATGTGATGGTATGCGATCTTTAACTGATATGTCAAGAGTGTGCCAAAGCTTATATGGTTCCGATTTTATTATTATTTATAGAATTCGATTAAGGATGTCCATCAATCAGTTGTGGACAACAGTTTAGAAACTCTTCAAGCTACAATGGAATCGAACGTGCCTCCGACTCTAATTACGTGTAAGGATGCAAATGGTTTGAATGTGATGCATAAGGCAGCCGGCTTGGGTCATACCATGATGTTGGAGTATTTACTGGGTATTTGGCCAGATGGCGCTCATGAGACAGATATGACGGGAAAGACAGCTTTACATTGGGCTGCTAGTGCTAAAAATAATATGCGATGTTACACTCTTTTGACACAAGCTGGCTGTGAAGAAGATGCTTTAGATTATGTAAGAGTTCATTAATCTTGTTTTCATAAACCATTTAACTTAATTGAATGAAAATAATTTGTAGAAAATGAAAACTCCGCTATATTACAAGCAAAAACACAACGAAATTGAACGGTCCTTCCTGACACAGGTGCCGGAAGCACCACGTGTTTCACAGGACATCCCGGTTGATTGGGAAGCTTTGGCTAGTGATGATAATAGTGATGATAGAAAGGTATATAACTATTTTTACGAACAATAATAAATATTATTATATCACATTTATATTTTATTTTATTCAGAAACCTGAGATAAATATTCCAAATGGAAGAAGGAGGTCTGATATTTTGGGAAATAGTGTAAATCTTTTGACATCTCGTTCAGAAGCAAACAGTATTGAGAACACTTCAGAGCCGGATCTTTTTCAAGGGTAGGTTTTTTCTTTAAATAAAAAATTAAAATGGAATTACAAGAAGTAGTATAGGTTAGCTAAAATGATTATTTTACACTTCTTAAAATGTAGGCGTTTTTAAGTAGTAGGATGATTATTTTATCCACCTAAGACAAGTTCCATCTTATGATGCATCCAATAAAAGGGTGTATGTAAATGAAAAGGACACAATTTTGCTCGAGGGAAGAATGTTCTAATTAATTGCTCAAAAAAGTTATTAGAATAATAAATATTGGTTTTCTAAATTTCCAAAAATAAGGATTTGGTCTAAAAAGACATCCTTTATGAAGTTTTCACTCCAAATAAATGGAATCCATAACATTGAGCTTTGTTTAAGGCCGTCACTAAAATTGACCTTTTATATGTGTAGCCTAAGCCAAATTACATAAAAAAAGCTTTACGATAGGTAACACTTGTTTGCTTATACGAATCCGATTAGATAATTGCAAGTAACTATACATCAAATATTTTAGAAATTTAAACAAAATTAAGCTTTATGCACAAAATATTATTTTGATGTTTAACAATTTTTGAAAATTGAAATTAAAAAGCGACAGTGTCAATGAAGAACATCCCGAACCAGCTCTCGAAGAATCGGAATCCAAAGATGACCTAGACCAAGCCATCGAAAACGGTCATATGACAAACAGTGAAGTAGACATTTCAGAATCTGATCCTGCAAGTCCATCAAAAACTCCTGAAGAAACCTCGAATCTTGACAATGAAGTCGAACCCGAAGACGAGCAACCTGAGAAACTACCAGAAAAAGAGGTAATAATTTGTATTCTAAATTGCACTGCTTTGCTTTTAGAGCTTGAATTTTTAGTTAACAAAAACGAAGCATGTTTAAAATAAAATAAATAATTTATTATTTAATTTCGCTTAGCATGATAACTAGGTTTTTTTAGTAAAAATAACAAATTATTTAAACAAATCAAATTGAACCATTGTGAGTGTTTGTGCATAATCAGGTTGAAGGCGTTCAAATTTCCTGCAAAATAGTTAAACAAAACAAAAAAGTAAGCCATTGTCGGCGAGGTTTTTTCATTTTCCATTTTCCAAAAACTTGCTTTATCCTAATTTTTGTTTGTTAGTTCATTTATTTTTGTATTAGTTTAAATTGGAATTAAAAATTTAACTGTTTGCATATTTAATGAATGATGAAAGTTGATTTGATCGCTTTCGAAAACCTTTGCGGTGTGAGTTTTTGGTATTAATTTTGTTCTTAAAATAAAAAATTAAAAAAAATACATTACATAAAAGATATAGCAAAAAATCAGTCGACAATTGTTTACTTTTACAGAATGTTGGAAATGCTTTGAATGATCATAATAACAATGATGAAAATGCTGTTAACGAAGCAGAACTCAAAGAAAGTGAAAACAATGATAAGAGTGATGATAATGAAGAAAGAGACAACAATGGTGATGAAGGTAACAGGGTTAGTGAAAAAGATGAAGAACACGAAAATAATGAAAAAGAAATTGGTGAACAAGAAGATAAAGAAGACGAAAAAGAAGATGAAGAAAAAGAGGAAATAAAAAAACAAGTGGAAGAGAAAGAAAAGGAGGATGAAAATGTAGAAAACAAAGATGAAAATGAAGATAAAAAAGATGAAGAAAAGACTGAAGTAACCGATAGTATTAAGGACAACAATGAGAAACTTGATGAAAAGGATATCAATCCTGAAGAACAAATGCAAAATGGAAAAGAAGAAATCGAATCAGAGGAAATTCCAAGTGCTGACGAAACAATCCCTAAAAGTCCTGAAAAAGGAAATAATGAGGAACATGAATCAGCATCACCTTTGACAGAAAAGACTCAAGGAAATGAGATTCAATCAGATGAAAATCAGTCAAAACCTACTGTTTCGGAGGAACAACCATTAGCAGATGCAGTTAGTAGTATAGATAGTATTTCAAAGTCAGAAACACCAGTAAAAGAACAAGAATCACCAGAACCAGAAACTCATAAGACTTCTTTTGAGCAATCTTCTTCACCAGAAAATACTAAATCAGAGAATTCTCAACCAGAACGCCCACAATCAATCAAATCTGTAACTGGGTCATCTCATTCAGATGACTCTCAACCTCAAAAATTAGATGCGAGTCCCCAAAAAACAGATGAAATCCCAGTTAAAATGATAGATAAAGAAAACAAGGAATCCAATAACGAGAAACCTAATGAAAAAGATAAAAAGACGGACGAAGAAGAAGACGACGACGATGATGATGATGATCAGGTACAATTTGGAAGCCTTTAAACAATCTCATCGATTTCTCGGATTCCTTTAAAATTCATAGTTCCTGATGCAAACAATTTGTTTCCACTTAATAAATTATAAAAAAAAGAAGAATACCATACAAATTGCTACCTTTACATTTGTGAAGTCCTAAATATTCTCATATATATTTGCATTATATAAAATATTTCTTTTCTTTGCACCAAGTTTAAATTCTAAAATAATATTATGTATTTCGAAAAAAAAATCAAATGTGAACTTTATTTTGCATATTAATTGAGAGTTTGTTTCTAGTGGCAAAACTATAATCATTGTTGTCCATTTTTTTTGTAAATGTTGAATTGAAAATAATTATGTAATATACGTAAGATTCTACTAAAGTGGAAATGTTTTTATTTTCTATTATTTTTAAACACTTTTTTCTAATTTTCGTGTTTAAGTGTATAATTGTTCTTTTGGATATTTCAGAAACATATGATTTTTGGAATTGTTCGATATCAACGATTTGTAACGTGATGATTACCTGGGGATAGTTATAGTTAACAGATAGTTGGGCATCCAAATATTCTTTAAACTGAATTTCGAATAAATGCAAAAATGTAACATTCAATTTAAATATAACCTCAATCATGGTTTAACTTTGGTAGAAGAAGGAAATAGTCAAATTACGTCACTCAAGAACTACGTGGCATATGTTTAGTTCCCCAGTTGGTTTCAACAAAAAAGGCAGAAACACAAAAGTTTTTTGGTTCAGTAGTTTAGTTTTCTCAGCGTACTTTGCAACCAATTGAAAAAACTTAAAAACTAATAAGATTTGCTAAGGTCTCACATGTAAATTTGCATATGTAGTTCTGTTTCTCATATTAAAATCAGGGGTTTCTGTTGTAAAAAAGAGGAATCGCAAAATATTCAAAAGAAATCACAATACATTCGCAAGACTCGAAAATGTTTCAACATTGTTTATTATTTTTGACCAATTCGTAATTTTTATTTCATCAATGTTGAGTTGGTTCTCCATCTTATTTATTTATTCTTTATATCAATGAAAATTGGGAATATATTGCCAACTAGATTTTGATTGCCAAACTAAATTTCTAAAAGCCGATTTCGCAACAAAATGCAATATCTGAAAACCTTGGATAAGTCTAGTAAAGCGCTGCCGTCCTGCAAAGTAGTACTCTTAAATTTGTCAAATTCTTCTAACCATGAATTTTCATTTTCTTTGTTCGGAAAGTTCCTTTATCTTTAAGACGAAATTATTAGTTTTCGATTGACAGGGGTATAACAATTATATCTGAAGTGATTCGCCACCGTGTGAATTTAGCATATGGGGCAAAAAACAAACCGAATTAGTTTGCATAATTTTTATTGAAAAGACATAAGAAAACATGTGAAAACATCTGTTTTAATTCGCACATTTGGACTTTGATGTATGTAGTGTGTTGTTGGCTTATAATAATCCTTAATAAAACACAAATCACTTCCAATGAAAGTAAATAAAGATATTTTAATAAAAAAAAGTTAAGTCAATAGATGGATTGCATATTAAGAAAGGTTTGACGTCACGCAACATTACTTCTTTTAGCTGATATTATATATTCAAAAACAAAACAAATTTGATATGTGGATACGTTTTAATTCAGACGCTATCATTCTACAGCCCAGGTTTTCAATAGCACTACTTATCCAGAAGCAGAACAATTTTTATATGCAGAATTTAGTTTCTGCAGTACGATTCTTATTTAAATTTTTAATAAAAAGCGGACAATTATGGGTCTTTTCACATTTCGTAGATTGCAAGAAATCCCGAGGGAAATTTTATTCCCAAAAGTCCTTAATTTGTCTGGCTTAGATTATTGTTAGCATTACGTTTGCAGTTATTTTCTGATTGAAAGTGTTCGACAGGGTTTTATCTCTAGCTTCCAAATTGCTCTTTTCCAATGGGTTTTTAATGTTAAAAAGGTTTTGACAAGCTTTTGAAGTATATTAAAAAAATATACAATAATGTTGCAAACGGGTATTCTCAAAATTTAACCAGATATTTTAATTCTTATACATATTTTCCAAAACTTTACTAGCAAAGGTTTTTAAAAAGTTTATTTAGAGTCAGATGAAGACTAATAAGAATTTCCAGAAACTAAGTTAAAATACTAAAATGATTTGAACTGTATCTAGAAGACAACTATTTTTGCTTTACAAAATCATCATATAATTTATTGTTGAGAACTATGTTTTGTTTTACTTAAGCTTTAAGAACACCGTTTTGGTTGTTTTTAATATTTTTAAAAGGCATATTTTAAAAGCCTGGTGTGATGGAAAAATTAAAAGAAGAGACTCGAATTTGGTACAACTTAATCTTTGAATATGTACAGTGTTGTTTGTGGGACAGAAAAAAAGTTATTTTGTCTACCGGTGATAGTTAAAGTAAGCTACTCGTGCTTTTGATAAGATGCTACCTTTATCTGCCTACAAGAATTCAAAATTATATTAAATATGTTGCTTAATGAACGTACCTTCAAACAATTGCATGATGTCAATAATAAAGTAGCTATAATAAGTTCACAATATGCATTGAGAAATCCTTTTAAGAGCTTAGATTAGTTTAAAAAGCTGTTTTAAATGTATACTTACCTAGTTTCCTACAATTTTGTTTTGTAAGTTGTATTGTAGTTGTATTGCAAAATATATGTCGTTATTTTAATTAAAACTGTTTTATGTGCCCAGTTGCAAATAAAAAAACCTTCTTAAATCTTCCTATAAACGTCTATATGCAAAAGTAAGTAAAAGGCTTGATTTTAAATTCCAAAAAATACCTACTTTAGGATCTAGAGATTAAACGAATAGACACACCACCACCCATCAACCATCACCAACAATCTCAAATTGACGAAAATGAAAACAATCCTGACTTTGACGATAAGATGATCTCCGAGTCACCAACATCATCAATGGCTATCGAAGGATTCATCCGTGGTGATTCTGAGGATAATCAAGTTCAGTCAGAAAGTGCAGCTTACTTAGATGATGAAGTATACATTTTTATAACATTCAAATTAAATATGTACTATTTTTTGTTTTATTTTTTTATTTATTGTAAATGCTTTGATTATTTTTGCCACTTTATAATTAAAAAAATACACCTTGTGTGTTGTGTTTTATACATTTTATTTTTGTTTTATTTTGAAAAGCACTGTGGTTATGATTGATATGATAAAACATTGTTTTTGAGTGAAATATAAAACAAAAACTGTACTTAGGAACGATATATTGAAGCAATTATAAATTCTGGAGACATGGAACAGCTTGCTGCATTGGTTTTGAATGGGGATGGTAAAAAGATTATGAATAAAAAATCTTCTAAGCCAGAAATTCAAGCATTTTTGACAAATGTTCCAGCTTATATGGTAAAAAGATTAGAAGGACATTTGTTTGAAAGTTAGTAATTTAATGGTAATGGATGTTCACAGGATAAAATATCACGTGTTCATGAGGCGGCTAGACAAGGAACTTTATATCAATTACAAGCTGCATTGGACAGACGGAAATTTGCAATTGCTAAAGATGAATCTTCACCTTGTGGAGCATCACCACTTCATGTTGCTGTCTTATTTGGACACTCAGGTAAGTTAAAATTTTTAATTTTCAGTCCAGTCAAGTTTGACATAAAATCGCAAATCGATACAAATTGGTACAGTCCCTTAGGGCATCGTTTCGTTTGTTGTGAATAGATGGTGTTATGTAGATTAGCTGTTTTTCTATGTAAAACACATTTTTTCTAAGATTGTGTTCTATTTTGAAGTTACATACATATTTGTTTGTCAGATAGTTGCAATTCAAGTTATTGAACAACAAAATAATGTTACTCAGAATTCATTACTTTAACCAGATGTTAACAAAAGCAGTGATAATGATTGTCTTAATGTCTTCAAACTCTGGCTTAGACCAAATTGGTTCTGAAAATGTAATCAAAACTCTCTTTTGTTGGGTTTGTCATGGACTTCTTTAAATATCAAAATCTTAAAGCTATCTTAAAGTTAAACAAAAATTCTTAAAAAAACTAGCGTAAGTTTCAAAAACTTGAAAAAAATATCTTACCGGCCCTATGCGGGTGCATAGTTATTCAGTTAATCCATTAGCTAATAACTACTGCCTTTCGGCCTAAGAACAATTTTAATATTAAATAACAAGAAATTATTCTAAAACCGAGAAAATTAAAAAAAAACTTATCATTGAGCCCCTTAAAACTAACCAAAACCAATAATAATACTTAAAAATACTTAAAACTAGTTAAAAACTACAACAGCCACAGTAAGTTTTTTTTGTATATAATTTTTTTTGGTGCCACTCTGATTGTCCCTAACCTAATCCTTAGACCTATGTAAGCCGGCCAGGACCAAACGCCCTAGACAACTTTAAATGACATTTTCAATTTGAGAACCACCAAAACTGGTTCTCCAGCTTCACCCTATCTCTTCGGTTCCTATCGGAAACAGTCCTACTGAACCGAAGGCACTCGGCTGCGTCCAGTACGAGGACGTCTCGACTGTAAAGGAGTCACCTAAATTGTATTACTGACGTGGTATAGATAGCGGAACCGCCTCCCTATCCTGAATCAGCCCTCGATTGTAAAGCACTTAAACGTGCACTATCGTAGTACTCATTGCTGGGGTAGTAAGCCGAAAAAATTAAGCTGTTAGTCAACGACATCGTTCTCGCAATGTGACCCTTACCAAGCTTCAGCAAGAAATTATCTATTCCGTTTATGTTGGCTCTGCTGTATAGAACCTGGTTGGAATGATAATGTTTTGTACTCCGACCGGGCACCCATAGAAAATCATCGGCCGGATAAGGGCCATGTAGCAAATCACCTTCACCCTGCTGTCAAGACGGCTGCTAAAAAAATAACCGTTTTGTTAGGGCAAAGGCTCCCCTAGCTCTGGCCAGAGCAGCACTCATACGCCTGTCGAAATAAAAATACTTATTCAACCAGATGCCAAGGTACTTTACTGCAGTGCAGTGGCTGTTGATTTGGTCCAACGATCACTAAATTTTTCCAGTTCTTTCTCGTATAACTTGAGGCTCCATACAGCGGAGTCCTGAACAGAATAGTTTCGCATTTCTGAATGTGGATTTTCAACTTCCAGTCATCTTGTCGAAGTCACCCTGCAAGTGTGTCTTGTTAACCTTAATTTTTGGGGCCGTTCTGTGCGCAATTAGATCGTCGGCGTACGCTATTGCCTGATTCAGACTTGCTATCAGATCACTGGTGTAAATTCTAAATAAGATCGGCGAGTTCACCGCTCCCTGTTGAAGACTATTTTAAATATCAAAGATTTTGGTAGATGTTACATTGCAAATTTTGACAATAAATGGTCTACCATTAAGCATGTCATAAAGCATATACAACAGTGGTTTACTTATGCCAAGTCTGTTTAACTTTAGATACAGACCCTCTAACCATACGGTGTCGAATTCGTTCTCCATGTCAACCAGGCAAGCACCCGTACATTGTCTTTAAGATTTCTTCCACTGGATATCAGGATCAAGCTTAGACGCAGCATGAATAGTGTCATGGCCCGCCTTAAAATTGAACTGATTATTCGGAATTATTTAGTTGTTCTCAGCCCACTTGGACAGAGCTCTATTTATAACCTCTGATACTCTTTTTTTCTCTTTTTTTTTTTGCAAAATCTATAAAATTAAAATTAGCAGGAATATTTTGATAAATTTAAAGTGTCCTATAAGGAATTTGAAAATAATTCACTCCTAAAAACGCCCAATTTTCTGATAATTATCAAGATTATAGTTCAAACCTTTTACAGCTACAAATTCCACCATCTAGAATAAGTTGAACATTCTTTTCTTAATTTCGGTAGCAAACGTATCAGTTCTACCTGGACTTGCATTTGAGTAACTAAGAATGTAGTTCAAAGTATTTAACAAGCATGCAATAAACTAATAACGAAATCCCCAACATAACCTCTTACTTTGAATTAAAATAGAACTCCACTAGGTCCACTATCATTATAATAAACTTTTTTTGTGTTGAACCCGGTATTTATTCCATAACGTTCATTTAAAGCCAAAACGAATACGAGTAATAATTAATGCATTGGCCCCAATTTAAGAAAACCCAGTTATATAATTCTTAAATATTTATAACTCTAAATCGATATAGTACATTTGTGAATAACGTAATGTATCATTAAATTTGTCAACACTTTTCCACCCCCTCACACAGATATCGTTCGTTATCTAGCTGGACGATTCCCGGAAACAACTAGCGCCGTTGATGATGATGGCCGAACGGCGCTTCACTATGCTGCAACAATAAACGATAATGGACATTTCTTCAACCTCCTATCGCATTTGGGAGGCAATCCTAAGGCAACTGACAAAGTAGGTTAAATTTTATATTTTCAATTTTATTTGTCAAATGAACTCAATTTTTGTCTACGCGACGCGAACAACGATATACGTTTGTCTTTTTAAAGAGTGGTTATGTGTAAAAATCAATAAATTCGTGACCACATCGATTTGTCCTTTTCTACCACCTTTGATGCATGTGGTCAGGACTTCAGGTCATTGTTAGTTAAGCAAAATTATAAAATTTTATTTCTAGAACTTTAAAATTCAATTTTTTGTTTGTTTTTGGTCATTAAGTTAAACCAACTTTTGTATATTCGTATTGCAGTTGGGAAATACAGCAGAGTTCTATATGAACGATGAGCGGGCCAAGGATGTCCTTACGTACAGGCAATTGTTGAAACGATTCGGTTCAGAAGAGCTCGAGGATGAAATGCTCAGCGATCAAGGTATGGTCATGCGGCTAGGATAAATAAATATTTAAGGACTGTCGTCCTCGTCGTCGTCGTGAGTGTGTGTGTGTGTGTATGTTTTTTGTATACTTATATGGTGTGCGTGTGTGCATGTGCTCTAAAAACAAGCCAACACTTTACAGAGAGAGGTTGGCTTGCATTCTTTTGTATAACTCAATTGTCACTTTGTGAAATAACGTCAAGGCATTCGCTAGCTTTATCCTTTTTACTAAAATATATATCACGATTAATGCGTGTTTAAATTTAATTAATTTTATTTTTGAATTGTTCAATCACTGCGTCTAAGTTTTATTATTAATTTTTCTCCTTTCATAATTTTCATTGAATGTGTTGAAAACAAAAAGAATATACAAATGTGGACAATTTGTAAATCTTGTGATTGTTAATTTGTCCAAATGAATGACGTAGATATTTATTATACATTAATTAACATTGTTTTTATTTATAATGAGTATCTGTGCTTTTGAAGTGAGCAAAATGGCGGATTAGTGTGAATATTTAACGGTTTTTCTTAGTTCATATTTGTAAAAAAATAAATAACGAAATGTCTCATTCTATTGCAATGGCAAATGAACAATTATTGCAGCATTTAATCAATAATATTGATGATGTTTTTGGTATGTACATATTTAGAAGTGTTGATAGTTTTTAATGTTCAACTCTTTAAAATGTTTTACATTTTATTTTTTGGTTTAAGTTTTTTGGCATGGTTGCACTGTTGTGGTTGTTTTTATTCATGCTAAGTTTGGTTGTTTATGTTTTGTTTGTGATTTAAAATTGGAACGAGAAGTAGGTTGGGTAAATAAAGATATTTTTAAATTAAAATACAAATACGAAATAAAAACTAAGCATAATTAAGAAACGTGCGAATAAAAATTCAGTAATATGGCCCAGACAAAAATATTTACTTGTAATTGAAATTTTAATGAGGTCTAATGATTTTAAGTTCGCGAATAATAGCTACTCGTAAATTACAACTGGAATTTCGAAAATTGAATGATTTTGAATGACGCAGCAGTGAACACAGTGTAGCGTGTACAGAGTTCTCAAAATTCCTACAATATTTTTTTTTTAATTTTTAGTGTTTATTAAAATAATAATAAATAAGTAAAATATTATATTAAAGATTATAAAGCATGTCTTTTAAGATGCCGCTTTCTAAAAGAAAATTACATTTCAGTTAATTAAACATTTGTATAAATTAAGGCAAACAAAAATTAAATATAGAATTAAAAAAATTAAGTAAAAAGTTAAGTTTAATTATTTAAACAATATAATTTTAAATTATTTTTTAACTTCCATCCATACTATCCATTAAGGACACTGACAAATTCTTTTTATTGTAATAAGGTCTGCTAATTTCTTTCAAAATGATAAACGTCTTCATTTTGATTTTAGTCACACAAGTCAAAAATAGGGTTAATATCACTTTGAATTTAAATATAGGGCTCATATAAAAGCGGAAAGGCCCCTTCTTAAACAATCGGTTGCATGTAGATTTAAATTTAAAGTTCTATACAGGACCTTGGTGGCCAGGTAATCGCTCCTCGTAAAGAAAGAAGATGCCCTGGAACCATCCATCTCAAAATGGTTAGTGAACGCCGTGAAGTATGTGCTGCGGCTCCATCTTGTTGGAACCAGACTTCTTTGTGGTTCCTAGTAAAGTGATTTAAGTTTGGTTCGAGAAAGGTCTCAATCATATGATAGTAGCGATCCGCTACTGTAACTTTTTGCCCATTTTCTTCGAAAAAATCGGAAATTTTGTTTATTTACAGTACCCGATAAAAGGAAATGGGCCTCTTCAGACGAAATTAAAACAGCACCAACTTGAATGAACAGCTCTGCGAGTTTCAAAATCTCTCTCACTTAATTCTTGTGCGATCATCAATTTGTAAGGATGCATATGAAGATGTGTGTGCAGAATTCACTCCTACCAGACAATCCAAGGGCAGCTGCATGTTTAAATGCTGAACGCCTCGGAGATTGCTTGATAGACGCACTTACACGTGTGACATTATCCGCCGTTGTTGCGGTTAAAGGTCGGTAATCGCAGAACCACTATTTTCTTTATTATATATTTTGCCATTCTGCTACATTTATTGTACTTAAATTGAAAGGGACACCTTATTCCTAAGCATTGCCAATTCTTTAAAGGAGTATAATCTCATCGAGAGGAACAAGGAGTATTTTTTTATAAGTTGTTGTCAGTTCTTTTCATAACTTTGGTCAAAAAGTCAGCATTAGCCGTCAGGTTTTGTATTCAAATTAGATTTTATCAAACTCAACATAGATAGCATAGTTTGGAAAATTCGAAGGTAATTTAAATATTCTTATGAAGAATTTTTGTTTTCATATTGGAATACTAATTTTAAGTGTAGTTTTTAATGTATGTACGTCTAATGAATTAAAAATGAATGCGTATGAGTAAAAATTCAATGAGGGGATTTCGTGGTACTTTGGGCGTATTACTCCAGGTTAACTGCTACGTTGATTCCAATTATAAAATTAATTATTAAAACTTCATTTTAAATAAAGAACAAAATCCGAAATTACATTGTATAATATATTGTAAATTTTGTAGAAATATTCTTTGACCCTTTCCTGTTTTTCATGAATCATTCTAATCAGCCTTTGCAAAAACGATACTTCAACTACACAGATACTATTTTTATCTTATATAAATTTACTTCTCAAAACAAAAACTACTACCCATTCCTTAGTACCGGATGACTTGCACAGTTCTCGTAGGAACATACTTGACATTGATGTTGCAACAACCTTAGAACGATGTTTTTCGGTAATACAGGAATCTAGTAAATGTCTCAGCAGCGCAACAGCTTCAGCTGTTGCAACTCAACGGAGACCCAGAAGCGCTTCGTCTCAACCACTAACAGTTACAAGTAACTTAGGTAAATTTCTTCGACGAAGTGTGTTCGATAAAATTAAGAAACGCCAAACCCGTCTCGATCATAATTTATTTGACGTGATTTGGCCAGCAATGCGGAAAGTCACTAGAGAACGAAGATTTGACGAAGAGTTGAATTCTGGTATCATTGCACCCGATTATGATGTTTATGTAGTATTCCAGGAGTTTCTAGTGCCACTGATAAAGGACATGCATTGTCTCAACATAAGTAGTGATTTCAAGCCGCATCCAAGGATTTTTTACTTTCCCCTTGCCAATGGTGAGCGTATGACCAACATACCATTTGTACTGAACGACGAATCAAAACTGATTACTCAGTGTTCGGTTGAGTGCTCAAGGAACCTGGACTTCCTTGAACTGCCGTTGAATTTGAATGTGGCACAAATTGAACACGCCGAAAGAACTATGATGGGGAAGATATTTACAACGAACTTTGCCAAAGCTATCGGTGACCGGGAAACTGGAAGCTATTACACTCTGAATGAGGTCCTTGAAGACAACTCAGCTATAAGGAAGATGTTATCGGATGCTGGATTGTTGATATCGAATTTGGAGGTGAAAAATCGGGCTGAGGAAGCCGAAAGTCAAGCCTACAATGGTCAGCTGTGGCCGTATGGACGAGGAGTATTTGTGAACTCAGAACAAAATCTAGCCCTCTGGTTGAATTGTCAAGAACACCTTAGGATTATCGCTTCGAATGGTAGACTTGAAGCCTCCAATATTGGAAGTGTTTATAGTAAAGTTGGGCGAGCGGTGACGTTTCTCGAGACTCAGTTGCATTTCAAAGAGAGCTACCTCCTGGGATATCTTGCTGCAAGGCCACATTTCCTGGGAACTGGTCTTAAAATAACTACAACCATTCAATTGCCAAACCTAATTAAGGAAATCGATAATTTGCGACATTTGTGTTCAGTCCGAGGACTGCTAATGATGAGTAGCGATCTCAAAAACTCGGTTCGTCTCGTAAATATGCAAAGTCTAGGTGCTACCGAATTGTTACTCTTCAAGGAATACTGCACAGCTGTAGTGAATATCATTTCATTAGAGAAAGACATGTCGTTGACAAATTCAAAACACATCGCCTCAATGTTGGTCAAAATATTTAGACGAAAAAAGAACAGTTTAATTGATAGGACTTAGAAACAAGAAACTATTTTAAGCTAAAGGTTTTTTGTTTTGTTCTTGTTTGTTTGTTTTTTTCATTGTTGTAGTTTTAAAATGTTATTCTTTTAATGCGCCTTCAGTTTTTTTCTTTAATACATAAATGCATTGGTCTTGTATTATACAAAGTTTTATTCCTATAAACCTACCAAACAAAAATTATATTAAATACTCGTATATCATTTTAAAAAAATGAAAATATCGCCCACCGCTTCTGAGATGTGAAATCAATTAGCAGCTTTTTTAACGGTTAGTAAGATTTATTTCTTATGAGTAACAAAAAAATGTTATATTTTATGTTTGTACAGATGTAGTTAGTTCAGCTTATTTTAAATTTTATGTTTTGCAATTGCTTGTAAATAAAATATATATATACCTAAAATAGATTTGTGTTTCTATCAGCGGCGCGCGGCAGAAGTTTTGAATATATAAAAATACCAAATAATTTGTTTATTTTGTGACCTTTATTCTTTTTGTATTTATAGAAAATATTTAAAATTAAGTTTAATATTACTTCTGTTTTGATTATATCATCAGAGATCAGAGTTCCAGGTTTAACTTTTGGCGATAAAAGAAGTCTTGTCCTGGCTTAAAGAAAACTTGATATCAACATCTGATATCCGTATTTTTATTCACCTTTGCTGGGTGCCGTGCCAGAGACAGATGAACTCGCCAGGAACGGTACAGTGCGGCCCATCCTACCACGTTTGGCACACACTGGCATATCAATTGCTACTTGTAAACTCTCTCCTGGGCTCTCCTGCACATTCCCTGCTCCAGCTGAAAATGCAAGAATAATTTAGAAAAATTCTTCTATAACGATCTAAACGATCTTAATTTTATTAACATAGTCAGTCTCTCAAGTTTCGTTAGGGACTCAAACTGGTTCCATTGAGCTTAGGAGGAAGCCTCAAGATTCATGTGGTATCACGATGGGCCATTAAACTGGCCTAAGTGTGCACGTTTCCATCTTTGACAGCCACTTTAACCTAACCTAACCATCGGGTTTCGTCGGTATTAAATAACTTTTTAAATACAAAATATATAAAAAGCTACATTTTATGAACTTATTTTGATTTATTAATCATTAAATATCCTTCAGACAGATTTTCAAAATACCTTCTTAAATCATACTTTAAAATGGTAGAATGCTCTGCCCGCGAGTACTGGAGATTTTTTTTTTTTAAAGGGGCCAGTTCTGAATTTTGGTTAATGATGATATTAAAATATTTAAAACCATTATAAACTGAAATTTTCTCTTATTCCCTTTAATTCTTCTAAATACTCAAACTGTTTGTGTCCTCGGCATATTAAAAAACCGTATTTGAATTTTTAAACAACATTCACAGCCCCTCGATTCTTGAATGCGCTCTTAATAAAAGTGTATACAATCTTTTGCGAATGCAATCTTATGTGGTTTCAATTTCTTTCAAAGGAATTCACTAGCTTTGAAAGAACGCATCGTCCTCAAATGATTGTGAGAAAATATAATTTCAGTCTTTTCAAAGACAAATGATTGGTGTTTACAAAATTTGAAGGCCCAATATCTAGGTGAGGTCAATGAATTTAATAAATGATTGGAATACTGCATTCTTTTATAAACCTTGTTTTAAAGTGTTTCGCTCAGTTTCTATAAGTTCTTACTGTTGACTCTTTGAATTGTTTATGTTTTCTGTCTCGTTTTGTCTTCTTATTGATTGTAACTTCTCTTATTCAACATTTCTTGTGTAACTTTAAGATCGGTTTGAATTTTTTAAATTGTATATTTAAGGCTCATTTGCTGAAACAAAACCAACTTACGAACAAATTGTTACATTCGGTGCATGTGCAACCTGTCCTTCAAAAATGATTGTTCTTATTTCCATCATATTCATTTAGTAATTCTGTAAAAATTCTATTTTATTTCGAGAATTTATGTTGCAAAATGCTTTTTTTATGGTTTAACAGTCTATGTCCGTAAAAATCAAATACAAAATTGTACAATTTTGAGTTGAAAAAAGATTTAAAATAATTATTTTGTTCATATATTTTTAAATGCAGGTAAGGCTGAAAACTATTCTCAGAATGCAATTTTTAAAACTGAACAAGGAAAATATTTGGCAAGCAGTAAGTGTTTAATTTGTCTATCCTTTTTTTAATTTGTTAATTTTTATTTTAAACTCATTTTATAGGCTTGGGCGATCCTCTTATAAAAGGACTAACTGAAATAGCTGACAAGCGACCCACAGATCCTGTGGCATATTTGGCTGGTTTCTTGCAAAATTTTATAAAATCTCGCAACAACACTAACAACAATAATAATAGTAATAATATTAG
Source organism: Eupeodes corollae (assembly GCF_945859685.1). NCBI lineage: Eukaryota > Metazoa > Arthropoda > Insecta > Diptera > Syrphidae > Eupeodes > Eupeodes corollae. The sequence continues at coordinate 2,373,411 of NC_079149.1, read as the reverse complement.
TAATAATAATAACAATCGTGACAACGATACTGGCGATACGAATTCCACAGCTTTGGCAAATTCAGATGCAGAAATAATAGCAACACCAAATAATGTCAATGGATTGGATTCACTATCAGCACAAACTGAAGAACGTTTTTCCTCACCAGAAACAACTCCGAAAAAAGAAGACCGCGACGAACATGGCCAAAGTATGTTACACTTTGCTTGTGCCCGTTCACATCGACGCAATGGACTTTTGAATTTGATTGAAGAGTCCCAAATCGATGTGACCTACAGGGATGAGCTTTATCGGACAGCAAGAGATGTTTCACTCCAAGCAAATCAGCCTGGAAATGCCAAAGAAATCGATCGATTTGTACTTTCTTTGGCAGTTGTAGGTATGAAGTTTTTCAGTTTAAATTTTAAGTTAACTCAAATACTGATATTTGGAAACAATTGATTTTCCTTAAAGGAGATTCAAAACCATTCGAACATATGGCAATTGCTGGTTATGATCATATTCTAGATGTAGTTGATGATGAAGGAACATCTATTTCGGATGTAGCCGAATCGAGAGGACATGATAAACTGGTTGAATTCTTCAACGAGCTACGGTTTTTAGAGGTATTGTGTTGTTTTAATATTGGTTTAAAGAATAACTAAATATGTTTGGTATTAATAAAGGAATCTCGAGAAGAACTTCATCAGGCAACGAGAAATAATGATTTTGAAAGAATCAAAGAAATAACATCATCTCGGAAAGGAAAATGGCTAATTAAAGCCAAAAATTACTATGGTAAAGTATACATTATGCAATGAACTTTTAATAGTTGTTAAATTTGTGCTAAATTATATCATAGTAACAATCAGAGAAAATTAAATCATTTCTGAATCATTCAATTAAGTTGAAGTTGAAAACATCTTTTTATTTGCTTTTGTTTACAATACGTCTATGAAATTATTCACGTTTGCGTGCTAATTTCAATTCTAAGATAATTTAATTAATTATTATTATAAATGCATATAACAGTAAACCTATAAAAGTGTGTTTTTTATAAAACGAACAATAAATAATAATCTTTCTTTCTATTTTTTCTGATATCTCGTAAAATTTGTATGTGTACCCCATAATTGAGATAAAAATTAAGTTGCAGAAAATATTAAAATTTTATTTAACCGTTGCGTATTTTGCATACATAGATTTTAAACTCAAAACATGGTTACATTTTTATTTTGAGCTTATTAATAATCTAAGTAAATATAAGCTGTTGTATGCTGACGGAATCATTAAATTAGTGCGTTGTCAAAATGTCAAGATTATTTTAATAAAACTCCTTAAAAATTGTGCATACGTAGCCTCTTACTTAAAACCATTATATTTTCAAGTATTTAATTTATCATCAAAAATCGAACAACTTCATTTTTTAATCTTCAATTAATAATCGGTCAATTTTATAAACATTATTTTCACTATCACTGATACTTAAATGTACTTAAAAATGTATGTCAATCATATTAGTTAATGAGTGATTAACTTTTCACGTCATTGGAAATAATAATATTTTTTTCTTATTCTAAGGCCGAAATGCTATGCATATTGCCGTTCTGAAGGAACAAGAAGAAACTGTTGAATACTTTGTCAACACTTGTCCGGATGCCTTGAAAATTGGCGATAATGTAAGTTTGATCAAACTTTTAGCAGTATTAATTAGATATTATTAAAACTTAAAGTTATTTTTTTATTCTATTTTTCTAATACTTTAAAATACTTTTAATATGTATACTTAATATCATCCTTCATATAATTTCTTAAAGCTGGAGAGAACACCATTGCATTATGCTATGGGAACAAATTCTGTAGAAAGTGTTAGTCGAGTTTTAATACGTAAAGGTGCCAAGCGAACAACAAAGGACTTAAAGGGACGTCAGCCAAGCTATTATTTTATAAATAAAGCAGATATACTGCGATTACAAGAAGAAGAAGACGAACATCGTTAACTAAAACAAATAATTTCTATGTAATTCATATATTAAATTCTAAAATTGCTACAATTGTTTTTAATGATAAAATTTATACACATTAATTTATTGTTCTTAGTAGTTTTATAAGACCAACAAAAAAAAAAGAAGTTATTAAGTTCATCAGAACTTAAATGAGAGAAATCTTGTATTGTTATAAGTTTAAAACAATTATTATTAAAACCCAATTATTTTCAAGTGAAAAATTCGGATTTGGTTTTATTTTTTAAACAGTTCAATGGTTTCCCATGGTTGAAAATTAAAAAAATGGGTGGAGGGCCAAAGAAGACGAGGATTAAAAGACTTATCCCAAAATAGCTGAATTTTATTATATTTATATATTTAAATACAACATATTAATCTATATTGGAAATATCAATCTTCAAACATAAGTAGTATTTTTTCGTATCTATAACTTTATTTATTCAAGATAAACAAATCAAATCAAAACGCAACTATGATTTCATATAACTATGTAAGTTAGCCATAGGCATATATATTTTTCTGAGCAGAAAATAATCGCAAAAAATATCTTTATCTTTTCAACTATTAATTATGGTATATAAAATAGATACATATAAGAATAATTCCGTTCTTTGATTTAAAGTTGATAGTTTTTTTCCTCTGTCTGCGATATCTATTAACTAGTGTGTAAGAAACTTTGATATGAGGCTATCAAGACATGGAAACGTATATTAAATTTTGTAAACACCATAAGTGGGTAAACAAAAAAATATTCCGGCCCTTAAAATGTCTTCAATTGAATATTGTTGATTCATGTTTTTTGAAAATTAAACATTCCTTAGCATAACATTAGGAATTTTTCAGAATGTATTAAAAACAAACAAAATGGTTTAGTTATTTATTGAAATAACTTTCAAATAAATTTATAAATTACTAATTTAAGGCATCTGGGTAGCCATGACATATTATGATGCCGTTTTTAGTCTTACATTTTTTTACATATATATAAATACTAGCTTTTACCCGCGACTACGTCCGCATTAGATAGTTTTTTTGAATAATAGTATAAAAAAACCTGAGGTGTACATTTTTGTAGGCCATACCAAGTGTGATTTTCATAGATTAGGTTAGGTTAGGTTAGGTTGATATTTACATTTTAAGAAGAATATAGGTTACTGCAATACATTTTTAAATACGACGTTTTGGCCAAAAGGTAAAGATTTTGTGGGTTTGAGACTCGTCAGCACGCTGCATATAACTGTCCATGGGAAAAACAGTTTTTTTTTCCAAATTTACAGCGTTTGCCCCTGAGTTTTGTTGTGCTTGTTTCAGAGGAAACTGCACTCTTACTGAAATCGGTTGGAATTATGGGAATGCGGGGAATTAAAACATTTTTTCCTTTTGCTATTCCAGTCTTGATTATAGCTTTTATAATATTTTGTACTAGGTAAGTAATCTGTAGCCGTAGACCATTACATAGCTTTGGTGCGTCAAGATTTCTCATTGATATGACTGAAAAACCAACCTTCAATCTCAATTATGAGAAGGCACCCCTGATAATTCTACTCTATGGATTATGATGGTACTTGCTTCGTGTCCATAAAGTTGTATATTGAGAGGTACTCGACGATATCTCCCTCCATGTCTGACATAATTTGTTCGTTTATCTGGCTAACTATCTCATTAGTTGGAGCTAAAATTGCCTTCTCCTCTCACATAACCACTTCCGATTGCCCATATGTATGTGGAAGTTTGGATGGACATTACTTTTTAATTCATCTGTACTACAGACAATTTGACAGAATTCATGCCGCAACGTAATCGAGCCGTTGAGGTCAATAGTAACTCATGTCTTTTCTTAAGTCTCAAACTATCTCCTTACCAAATTTTATTTAAATCTGTTTAGAAGCTTAGCCTATGTCCTTTCTGGGGTATCAAATTATCTTCATAGCAAATTTCATGCAAATTAGTTCAGTAGTTTGGGCGTGATTGTGTAACAGACATACAGACAGGGTTACTTTCACATTTATAATATTAATAAGTATCATTATAGGTATTAAATTAACATATTAATCGTTATTACTCGTATGTACATAATGTTACATACAAAAATACTTCAATTTTATTGGTGGCACTTAGTCAAATTTCTTTAAACTTTTGGTGGGCGGATGTGGCTGCTTTTATTTAATTTATAACGTTGGCTATTTATAGATGAGTCTATCTGACGGGAAACAGGACAGTCAACAAAAATAAGCCATATTGTAAGCGGTGTTACACAACTCGGACATATGCATACCTCGCCCTAGATTTATTCATTAGTGTAATAATACTACTGGATTACGGGTTGAAGTTTTCAATTTCAGTTTTCCCATTTTTCCGCAATGTTTTGTCTTTGAATATGTCCAAACGCCTTTTCAACAGATGATGCAGTTTCGGTTGTGATACAAGTAGTTGCATAAGGAGAGATGGACATTTATTTCTCACATTACATAATCCCTTAAGTATACTAAATTTATCTGTTAGAATCAAGGAACGCTCAGTTTTGAAAATTTCAGCTAGATCGGTTGTCTGCATATTCGAAGCTGAGCCTGGTGAATAGTAAAAGTTTGCACGTCAGGTTGATGTTCTACTATCGCATAGGTACACTAAAGGTCTTCCTTTTGCGAACCATCGGAGTAAAAGATTCTGTCTGCTTTTATTTCAGCTATTAATTCTGCATGAAGCTTTTTGTACAATGTGTCTTGTGTTTAATTTTTTATATTTGGAGATACTGTTCTTGATTTGGTGATAATTGCTTTTCCATGGTGGAATATTTTTCGGGAACTCGAAGCATACCTATATCGGAAATAATTTTGGGAATCATGGAGACCATGTTTTCCAGCGCAGATATTCCAAGCGCCTTTTTGTATTTTTGGCTGACGTTAGAAATCCACTATTTCGTTTTAAATTGCTGTTAAAATAGTTCCAAGAATTTTAGTTTCTTTCTGCAAGGGAATAGTAGTGTTACGTAGCTGTAGTAGTTAGCTGCTTATACACTTCTCTTTCTTGCAGAGATACAGCATTCAAATGTTCGTTGGCTGTATGATGGCACCTATTTTCGGACCAACTATGATTTTACAAGTCTACTTGTTCAATAGTATCTTTAACCTCATATGAGAGGCCTGATGCAACGACATCGATAAAATCGAAAGTTTTATTACCAAGGAGTCAAATATGTGCATTATAAAAGATGACCGAAAGTGGGGAACCTGACTAAGAAAAAGCATTCGATAGAGCCACCACAGTTCCAGTAATCGAGAAACGTCACAAATAGTTTATTTTAATCTAGTTCAAAGCGATTTGTTTTCAAAGTAAGCGGTAAGTTAATGAGTTGCCAAAAATGCTTACAGACAATTACTAAACCTTTTCCTAGAAATATCTTGTCAAATTTGGAGATTAGAAAAATAAATAAACAGACACGCGAGGTGCTTAGTGATAATAATTTATCTGTGCCAATTCTCAACCAATACAATTTAAGCACTCCTGCAGAATTTTTTATATTGCCTTTAAATTGTCTTAATCTAAAAATTATCAACAAAAGTATTAAGTTCTAAGTATAGATAAAAATGTTACTGTTTATTTGTATGAACATTTGATTATTAATCACTTAATTAGGAGTAGTAAAAATATGTACCTATGTATATGTATGTCAGTTTTAATTTTAAATTTGAATTAAAAAGCAATTTGAAGTACATAAGTAGGAAATTTCCAAAAATACTGGATTTTTTTATCAATTCAGACGTAAGTAGGTTTTGTACATTGCTCTTGAACATAATCTTAGAAACAAACAAAAGAAAAACTATGTACTTTACTTTTACTATGGAATGTGTTGAAAAGATAGTGAATTGATTTTTGAAGTAATTGAAATCATAGACGTAAATAGTGAGTAACAAAAATATAACACTTATAAGGATTTATAATTTTCTAAATATGTACTGTATTTAAGGTTTTTCATATCTAAATAGAGACTTTTAAACGAACTTCCTTTCATTTGTGTTATAAAATGTAATCTACTTTTTTATCCAAGGGAAATGAAACAGCTGATTCTGAGGAAATTATAACTTTTTAGAGTTGATAAAGAACCTTCAAGAAAGATAATCTTAATGTACAAATAAAATCTTAGATCAAAAAGCAAAGTATATCGAATTCCCAGTTTAACTATCTTGATAGAAAGTAGTTAATCTGAGTTTTTGACAGTATATTCGTTTCTTTAATTGAAATAGTTTAATTAATTCTTTGATAGGTTTGGTGCGGTATCAAAAACAATCTCATTTTTTGTCAATTATAAAAGGTTGAAAACCAAATCTTTTCGATTTATTCTTTTATTTGTAATTTGTAATAAAAAATGCCCTGAAAGCTTGGATTATTTTTCAAGATTCACCAAAAACATTGAAAGCACTTGGACCAATCTAACCATTCTTACAGAAACGAAAGTAAGTATTTCTTATTTGTTTTAAGTATGATTACTTAAATTTCAATGAATTATAACAAAAAGTTAAGGTACTCAATAACAATTTCGAGAAGTCTTCTGTTTTCGAATAACATTATCTTCTTTTCGCAATAAGAACCAACTGTTGAAGTGACAAGTTGTGAATTACAGTAATGACGTATTTTCATAAAAGATAAGAAAAAAAAACATTTCCAGAAAATAGTCTTGAAAATCGTAAACGTATATTATCAATGGAAAATATCCATCACCTGCATACTTTGTTTATCACTGATTTATTGTAATTAAAATTTGAAGTATAATTTAATTTATGATAAGATTAACAATATAAGATTGGACATTTCAAACATTAGTAATAACAATTATTGAAGGTGCTTACATTTTCTTCTTTGTAAATTAAGATATGGGTGGCACTGACCACAAAATGAAGATATAATGTATAAGTGTAGACACATACAAATAAAGATGCTATTTGGCTAGTTTTTTTTCATTAAATGATAAGTCTTGGATTAGTAATAAAATTAACTTAAGATTTTATTTAGAATGTTAAAAAAGATCAATAATTCTTTAACTTTACAAATCTAGGCTCCTATTTAATAAAAAATGGAAGATTCACTAATTCTTATGGAAACGCCAAGAAATATTCAAAAGCTCAAGTTTTTTTTCAGAATAAAAATTAGAAATACATTTTATTATTTCATTTTATAACTAGTTAATAAAATTATTACAGTTATATTATATGAGTTTCATACATTAAAGTTGTTTTAACAATAATTATCAATACAATTTAAGTCAATTGTGAAAACCCAGTCTTTTACTAATTTTCAAAATTTTGAGATGTTCTGATAGGAGTTCGTATGTTATTAAATGACTTGGGTGCTGCGACAGTATACAAATTTTAAAATGAGTTTGATGAGCAGTGGGTATATGGACAAGATACATATTATTTATTCGTAGATTATATAACTACGAGTTCGTACTTTGAATATTACCACTTTGCTTTAAAAATTCTGTCAGTACCCAAATACTTGGTTAACGGACAACTTTCAGTTTTTGTTGCAAATGATCCTAATTAACTGTTTTTAAACAATCAACAAGGGTGTTAAAGTGCTAGAATATGAACCTTTCCAGCTAGATAAACCGTATTGCATTTAAGAGTGTGGAAGCTGGTAATATATTGAAGTTAAACACTTTTTGAGCAGAATGATTTCAACAGATACATTTTTCTAGTAATGAGCATCAACAAGTTTTTGTATATGGATATATGATCTTTCGAGGTTAAAATCCATTGTACGCTGAATCAATTTTGAAGAAAGAATCGGAACAGGAAACAATAGATAAGAAATTAGGTCTACCATAACCATGTAAAGGAATGGTGAATTGTCTACAATTTAATCCTTGAAATATAAAATTATAATTGCAAAGCTGATGACTAGAAGTTTATAAGGAAATTATTTTAGTTTTTTCACTAAGTATTAGCTTATGAACATAGAACCAAGTTCTTAGAATTTGAGATCTTCTTCAATTTGAATGTTATAATTTATTATGTTTAAATTTGATTGGTTGGTATATTATATATCTTGCGCAAAAAAAGTCATAGAGAGGAGATTTAACAGCAAATAAAGAGAGAGTAAATATGAACTAGAAAAAAACAAAGGATCGAGTACGGAGCCCTGGGGTACTCCAGATTTTAGATATCTTTATGACTTCAGCCATTGAAAAATAACTCCTCTAGTTCTTGCATTATGTAATTTACTTAGAAGTAAATAATGATAAACCATAATATCAATAAAAAGAGTTATGGTCGGTTTAGTATCCAGCTGTTATAGACTTGACAGCAAAGTCGAAGAATTGCGTATTTGGTTGACTTTACAGACCAAAATTCAAATTGATTTTCGTTGATTTTTTTGTTGGCATTTTTTTCTGTTTTGGTTTGTTAGTATAGAATTCGAAATTATTCGAAAAACCAATGTTTACTAAGAATTATTAAGAAAAATCAAATGGCGTTATAGTTTCCAAACATCTTTTATTGTTGTTATACCAAATTCGTGCGACCAAGTCGTGGGTTTCATCTTTTTTTTACAGGTAAAGAGTTATCGTATATAGTCACAGGTTTGATTTGAATTGACATAAATTGAATCGAATTCTTAAATCTAATCACTGCTGTATAGATTTAGATTAAAACAAAAAGGAATTGTAATCTTTTTCTTATGGAACGAACAGTAGCTCTATAACAATTATAAAAATGAATTGACTTTTTAACACTTGGTAGTTTGGTGTTCGCCATCGGGAGAACTTATATCAGTTGTTCCCAATAATTTCGGGGGGTACAAATTGATTTTAAGCTTGAATTTTGTCGAGGGTAAACTTACAGGCAAAAATATGACTGCAGAGACAATTTTTAAAGGTATATGAAATAAAATTAACATGATCATAAAATATTTTCCTGAATTAAAAAAAAAATATTAAAATGCAGTTTTTGTAAGTTTTTTGTTGTCTTCATTTTGATCGATTGAAAGTTTATAGTGAATAAAAGTTCTGTGCATTTTCAAATTAAATTCACTCAAAAAAGGACTTTGTATAAATAAAAAGTTGTGCTCTAAAATTGTGAACAAATTAATAACGCATACAAGAGAAAACGGATTTTTATATACCCTTGTAAAGAAACGACAAATTTATCGAAGTATTATACCTGCAAATAATTTAATAATTTATATGTTTAATTTTTTCAAATGTGAAATGAAAAATTATTCAAAACTTAATTAGAAAATAAAATAATTTAATATTTAACCAACTTATTTGAAAACAAGTTTTTTAAAAAAATCAGTGTCGACATCAAATTCTGGGATTTTCCAATATAAAGCTGCAAATTGTTTTTGGGGATAACTATTAACGCAGATCTCACATATTTTTTGTACGAATAGAAAATGTATCCGAATAATTAATAACATCCTCAGTTACAAACAAATTTTAAAATTAAATTAAACCAAAAAAATCGTCCTAGTTTCGTAAAATATTTCAAAAGCTATAAAATGCCTTGCTTTGTATTTTCTTAATATGTATCGTGATGTTGATAAAATCCGTAAGGACTTCTTAAAGTTTAATACAAAACCAACCATAAATCAGTTAAGAATCGCCTTTTTATAAATTGTGACAGTTGATTAATTTTATTGTAAGTCGGTTCAAATTATTTTATGCCAGAATAAAAAAAAGAACCATAATGCCGATAACAAAATAAAAAAGAGGGTAGGATGCGACCCATACTGATAACTTCCCATCCTGTCTGTCGATTTGTCTTACTTAAAAGTTTTTAGGGTTTTGTGTTTTGTTAAAAATGTTATCACTTGAATTATTCTTAAAAATTACCATAAAAATTACTATTTGCCTATAATGAAACAGTTTTATTTCAAAATCAATTTTAGTTAACCAAGTTTTCAGGCAAAAAATAATATTTACCAATTTAAGTAGCATTTCTTAAAAGTTTTTATTTCTTATATAAATAAATACCATCGGATGAATGAGACATTTTTCTAAGTCATTATCTTCTATTATTCACGAGATATGGAGAACCGAACATCAATTTTTAAAAAAATTGCGTACTATTTTTTGTACATTTTATTTTTTTTTTTTTAACTAACTGTTAGATTTTTATAAAAAAAATTACTAAATGTCGAAAACAATATATTCTGTGATATAAAATTACTTTGAAGCCAAACTTTTTTAATTTTTCAAAAAGAAATGTGAGTGCAAAATAATTTTTTACCAAGTTTTAATATTGTTTTTTTTTTTTAGGTTTTTATTTTTTGTAGAAAACTGTCAATTCGATTTTTCTTAAAATTTTACGGATTATAGAAAACAATATTTTTTATAAGACAAAACTAGTTTGAAGCCAAAACCTCAAATTTTTAAACAGATATTTGAGTCGTAAATCAATTTTTACGAATTTTTTAATATTACGATTGTAGAAAGGTCGAAAAAGTGGGTCCCGCGATTATGTCCGGTCTGTCTGTCCACGCTCCTACAGCCTAAACCATTCTGTCAATTGATTTCAAACTTATAAGTTAAGGTTTTGAGCAGATTCGCGTTAGGTGTTTTTTATTTGTTTTTTTTTTTAACATCAAAACTAACAGTAGCCCCCATACAATTGTTTTGGTCAAAAAACGAAAATTTGAATTTTCTTAAAGACAAACCAAAAGATTTTTCTTAAATTTTCTCTAAAATTTTATTTTTTAACTTGGCTGCTGAAAAACATATTTTTGTATTGCTCCGGAAAGGTACCACTCATAGAACCGTTATTTTATTTTTTAATTTTTAAGCAACTTATGAAAAGATTTCAATAATTTTATTTTTCATTAAGGTCTTATATTGCCTTAAAAATATTTGATTATCAAAAGTGCAATTTTTGATTGTTTGGATTTTTAACAAAATATTGATTTTTTTTTTCAAAATTCTATATCTAAAAACGGTCACCATTTTTTTACGAAATTAAAATGTAGAGCGTATATTTATAATCATTAAACAACTGCATACGAAAAATATTTTATATATACAAAGTTAATAAAAAAAACCGCTCTAATGATTTTCAAAAAAAAAAATGGAAAATCAACGGGTTTTTATTTATAAAATGACATTTAAATTTTTGAAGACAAACTTATTTTCAGGTAAAATTTTTAATCTTAAAATAGTTTTTTTTTAAATTATTTTAACTGTGCATGAGCCCGAAAGAGCGCATTATTTTGGAAAAATTGTAATTACATTCCTATCTTTTATCCAAATTAATGCATTTGGTACGTATTTATGTATTTTTATAACAATAACTTTTGGAAATACCTAAAAGATGGCCGTTCGCCTCGTCAACGGAATACGCACAAAAATGTTTGAATATATTTTATCCATTTTTTCCAAACAGTGATGGTTATTATGCCATCTGTTGATGCTAAAATTTTTCGTAACATATAAATAACAAAGTTTTATCCAAAAACAAACTTCAACCACTTTCAAAGTGTAACTTATGCAAAGTAGAAATTTTTTTTGAGTCAACTGAATAGGTACAAAAATTAAAATTGGTATTGGAATGGAATGAAACAAGTTTTTGTTTAAGTTTGGTAGTGGGTACTTCCGCCTTGATTTTGAATTATTTCGTAAATTCGATCCGGCATGGAATCGTATAGCTTTTTAATGTAATTTAACGAAATTTCTCTCCACGCTAATTTGATTGCAGAAATTAAGGTTTCTTTGTCTTCGAACTGACGACCACCCTCATAAACTTTCCGTACTAACCATCCACTCCACAGACATTTTCTATGATGTTTAGATCAGGTGAGTACGGCGGCCATTGAAACAACTGCACTTGTTGCTCTTCTATCCATGTTTTTATTATGCGCGCTGAGTGAATACGCGCATTATCATGTTGGTAGGTCCAGTATATGGGTCCAAAGATGTTAGAAAATTTAGGAAATTTTTTTTCCAAAATTACTTTACACCCAACTGCTGTCATTTTTGATGTTACAACCTCGAGCTCAAGTGTTCCATAATAACTGACTGCTTCCCCTATTTTTTTTTCTTTTCTTAAGTCGTGAAAATAGAAGTTGAACCCATCAGGGCATTGAAATTAAACTTTTTTTTCATCTGAAAAAACCACGTGATACCATTCTTTTTTCCAACTCATGTGAAGTCTTGAAAAATCTAATCGCAACATTTTCCGTCTCTCATCAAGTGGTGGTTTTTTCTTGAGTTTTATTCGTTTAAGATACCTCGAGTTGTTGATTACTCTTAAAACTGTAGAGAAACTTGAGTTTTCTCCGACTTTTTGTTTTATTTATGCCAAAGAATCAGAAGAATTTGATGCACATCTGAAAATTCTTCGTCTCTCAGCTGCTGTTGTTGCTGTTTTCTTACCTCCCTTCATGTTTTTTTCGTATGCATCTTTATATTTCAAGTAAGAATAAATTACATTAAAACTTCTGCCAACTTTATCAGGTATCGCACGTCCTGTTAGGCCTTGGTCTCTAAGTAAATCGATTTTAGCTTTTTCAACACTGTTAAGACACGTAGATCTACCAATTTTTCTTAAAATTTGAAATCAAGAATTAAATTTTACTTAAAACACTAAAATCGTTAATTTAAACTGTCAAGCACTCCAAAAAAACTTATAAACAACGAAGAAAATGGCGTTGTACCTATTCAGTCGACTAAAAAAAACTCCTACCTTACATATAAAACACTCTGCAAGTGGTTGAAGAAAAACTCACGGTTGTTTTTGGATCATTCTTTCGGAATTAGCTGCTTAGCATCTTAAGGGAATAGTAAGCATCAACAGATGGCATAATAACCATCACTGTTTGGAAAAAATGGATAAAGTATATTAAAAAATGTGTGTGCGTATTCAGTTGATGAGGAATGTATTTAATCAACAATCTATCAAGGAGTATTATCTTGGTAACTATGTATATATGATTTTAAAATACTATTCTTTACGAATAAGGTTGTTTCACAAATATTTTACTTGCCTTCGCCTATATAAAATAATAAATACTTAGCACAAGTTTAAGAAATGGGCCAGAAAGACTTTATGTATTTTCTATAAGAACCACATGTTCAACGTATGTATACATACATTATACCTGTGTAGGTGTTACGTACAACCTCTACAATTACTGCTTACGTGTCACTTTATAACTAAAATCCAAAACTCACAAGAGCCTGACTGCAAACAACACATGAATAGCAATTTCTTGTACCTGTTCGTATGTCTGTTTTTTTTTTTTTAAACTTTAACGAAGGAAATAAACTGAACGTAATAACTCCATATTTGCGCTGAAACGACCCGTTCTTTGTTCGTTTTAGACACCTACCTTACTACACAACCAATAAGCCATCGCTTTACAATTTAAACATACATACATGCTCTTCCTTTTTCTTCCTTCAGATAATTTACTTTCCATCCTGGTTCTTTTAATATTAAACTAAAATAAAGCTATCAGAAGGAAAATAAAACGCACGCACAGACATCGCTCTAAAAATCTTTTATTTCAACTCTAAAGTCCTTGAAACGTCGAGAAATGTCAAAATTTTCAACTCGACAATTCTGACCGATTATAATAACTTCCTATGGGAAGTTAATGAATAAGGTGACGCAACAATCCTTTGAGAACTAGGGCCTAGTAACTTACAACTCTTAACCATTACTCTTGGAGAATTGGTCAATTTGTCGCAAGAGGTAGTATCCTTGAAAAAAACTTAAGATGGAACAGACAGGGATTGAACTCATATTTTCTGCAAATTATTTTGAATACTTCATTAAATACTAAACCAAGAAACTGCTAAACAAAAAAAAATATATCTTTGATATAAAATAGAACCGATACAAATCTATCTTTATGAAGGTCGTATTTTGCAATAAAAAATTTTAAATAAGCTATTTTATTTTTATCTGCTAAGGAAATTGATTTTAATTTAAAGATAAGTTTAATAATTTGATATTATTGACAATAAGGATTTATTTCTATTATTGTGAAATTGTTTGTCCGTAAAACTTCAATCAGTTAATTGGGTTTTTTGTAAATTTTCCAGGGCCAACACTTGGCGTAAGACATTTGCAGGCATTTCTTATGTTTTTGTCCATAGTTGTAAACTATGTTGCAAAATTTAACATAAGTGTTGCTGTGGTTGCCATGACAGATTCCGCAAGTGCCAATCCAAATTTTGATGTAAGTATCTAAAGCAAATGTGATTTGTCTTCAAAAATCCATAGAACTTCGTTAATATCCGCACAACCATCAATTGCTATTTTCATTTCTTTCAATGAAATTTAATTTATCATCAAAAGAAGCTGCATCATACTTAACTGTTAATAATTTTAATTTTAAGGAATATGACTGGACTATCGCAGAAAAATCGTATATTTTGAGCAGTTTCTTCTGGGGTTATGCAATTACACAATTTCCAGGTGGTTATCTTTGTCGTTACATCGGTGCCAAATGGACAATGCTAATATCGACAGTGGGTTCAGCTGTCTTTGCTATTGTGACACCACCCCTCATACCCATTGGTGGGTGGAAACTCTTTTGTGCGATACGAGTTGTCCAGGGTCTTTTCCAAGGATTCTTGTTCCCGGCAATTCATGCCCATCTGGCAAAGTGGGCACCAGTCGAGGAACGGAACAGATTGGGTGCTCTCAGCAACACTGGCATTGAATGCGGAACTCTATTGGCTATGTCCATAAGTGGAGTAATTGCTTCGTCGAGCATGGGATGGCCGGGTATATCTTATGTATCTGGAGGCATTGGGTTGATCTGGTGCGTCATCTGGGTGATATTTGCATCCGATACTCCGGCTGAATCGAGATTCATTTCTGAAAGTGAAAAGAATTTTATTATGGCTTCTTTAAATCAGCAGCAAAAGGGAACCATAGTCAAGAGCATACCAGTTCCCTGGAAGGCGATGCTAAGCTCGTTACCATTTTGGGCGTTGCTGGTAGCACGTTGTGCAGAGGCTTGGGGGTTATCAACTTTGCAAACTCAAATTCCATCCTACATGAGTGGTGTCCTTTTGATGGACATCAAATCCAATGCCCTCTATTCATCACTTCCCTATTTGGCAATGTGGATCATGTCGTTTGTGTACTTAATATCCTCAGAAGTGATCCTTAAAAAAGATTGGCTTAGTCTAACAGCGCTGAGGAGGACGTTCAATTCAATAGCCTGTTGGATTCCAGCCCTTGGTCTCGTGGGTATTGGGTTTCTTGGAGAGAAGCATAAAACACTCGCTATAATTTTGATGACTGTTACCGTTGGCCTGAACTCAGCCGCTACAATCGGAAGTGCTCTCAATACAATCGATTTGTCTCCCAATCATGCAGGTGTCATAATGGGAATTGTTAACAGTGCTGCAAATTGCGTCCCAATCATTACTCCTCTGTTGGTTGGAGTGATTGTTGTTGATAGTGTAATTTATTTATAATAATCTTTCTCTAAACAAAACTTAATTATTTTATTTTACTTTTTAGCATGCAAGAACAGAATGGCAGGTTGTGTTTATAATCTCAGCAGTGGTGTTTTTCTTTGGAAATCTGTTCTACATAGTTTTTGGCTCAACAGATCTTCAGCCTTGGAATGATGAAAATTTCCTCTTGTCAAATAAGGGAATTATTTATTCTAAGCCTACAAAACCAGAAATTGTTGTTGTTAGCTCAAATATAAATTAAATTTTGTACATAGTAGAAAATAAAATATACCTATAAAATAAAGATATTTAATTATAATTTAATACGTATACCTACAAAGAATGTTAAAACAATAACATAAATGACCCAGCACCATGTGCTCTATTAAAACAAAATAATTAAGGTCGATTAGTATAATAAATATAGACAAATGTTAAGTGTATAAATAGAAAGTATTGTTTTTTTTTTTTATTTCATTAAAAAACTTTTGTTCAGAATCATTTTTATTTGAAAATATTTATTTTATTACTATAACAGATAGACCTAATTTGTTCTTAATCAAAGTGTTTAATTGGTATCGATATAAATGAATTAAAGATAATTTACATTGATTATTTTGTGTGCGAAAATGTGGAATATTTTTACTATTTGTAAAAAAAGTTCTGGTAATATCTTCTTCCCTTTCTCAATGACGATCTTCACATTTTTTAATCATTCGAACCAGTTAATTTTGTCCAATATATTTTGGCCACCTGTTGATAGTATTTATTTAACAATGTCTTATCAGCCAAAAAGTAAGAGTGAGTACAGTAAGTATTCAGAGAATAAAATAAAATCAACATAATTGAACTAAAAATTTGGTTTCAAAATAAAACGGGAGTATGGTTGCCACAGTTTTAATGTGTTCGATTAATTGTTTAAAGAATTTTGAATTAATTGGAGATTTTTTACTGAAAAAAAATATAAGAAATAATAAATAACAAACACTTAACGATAAGCTTATAACTATAGTATTAGTCGGGTCAATTAAGACATTCGAAGTTACTTAAATTCCCACCAAGCTGAAAATCGGTAAGATTGTTCGAAATATCATTAAAAACAAAATTTGAAAATTCCATCTTTCTCCTTTAAGGAAAAATGTAGATAATAAAATTATCTACAAAAAATTAATTAATAATTTTTTTTCCTACAAGCCACCGTTTTTGAGATATAACAATTCAAAAAGTTGTAATCGTCATAATATGCATACGTTTCTTTGCCACTTATAAGGTAGTGTACTTAGCTCGTTTTTTTTGTGGTTTCCCAAGTAGGCCTATTCCACGGGTCAGTTTTGATCTCGTTTAATTTGAAACTATTGATAAAAAAAATGTATATTAGCAGAAATTGAAATATAAAAGCAATTTAAGCTAAAGAAAGGAGTGAAATTTAATCATCCGAGTCGTTACTTCCAAAATCTTCATCTTCATCGTCTTTTTCTTCTTGTTCTTATTCTTCTTCATCTTCATCCTGAGTGCATGTAAACTGCGTTAATAGCAATTTATCGCATGTTGCCTCGTTGGAATCAAACGGATCCTCTACCGTTGGTGATTCAATATTAGAGCACAACCGGCCTTAACAATGTGTACATGCCAGAGAACACATTTAGCACTGCATCCCTTTTTGCATTAGCAAAACATCGAGTTCAGCAGTTTTTCCGGAGCAGGTGAATAAATTGTTGACCAACTTCCAACCCCAGTCTGTACGGTCTAGCTGATAACCAAGTCACACTTGAACTTGGTAATATACCCTTAAAAGATGTTGATGAGCAGCAACGAGGAAGACAAGCTAATTGTACTTGTTTTTTACCTTTGGTGTTTTTAACGAAACATGCATATAAATATAGATATGCATACTTATCGAGTATAATTTTTACGATTTTAAGATACTGCGAAAATTCATCTGCTCTTTCGATACTTGCATTTAATGTCTTCATACCACGTTCAACAGCAACAATTTCACTTTAAAAGTCTAGCGCAAATAAAACAATAATCTGACATTTTTGTTAAAAAACTCAAAACAGCACGACATAGGTTAGGTGTTTTCACTACTAACTGGAGTTCAAGAGTAACAGTATTTCATTTATTATAGCAGGTATAAGACCCTAGCCACGCACACAATTGAACAGGGGACAGATGTTTTTTCAATGGCGTATAATTAAAGGTCTGGGCTTCATTTTACCTGATTTTCTTATAGTTATAACATATGTATATTTTATATTAGTAGTGTAAGTTTCAATAACCGATAGAAAAATATTTTAATATTACAACTATAGAGATGTATAATGTATATATGTATATGTACGTGGCGTACTCATGCATATTATGACGTTTACAACTTTTACAACTTTTTGAATCGTTATATATCTCAAAAACGGTGGCTCGTAGAAAAAAAAATATGAATTAATTTTTTGTAGATAATTTTATGGTCTACAGTTTTTGTTTGAAATATTTTTACGATAAAACTTACCGTTTTGCTGAAAATCGCGAAAAACTCATTTGTTTCACTTTTGGCCTTGAATACATTTTTTTCCTTATAGGGGAAAAAAGGTGGGGAATGTTCAAATTTTGTTTTTAATGATATTTCGAACAATCTTACCGATTTTCAGCTTGGTGGGAATTTACTCTTATTTTGTGGTCTAATTTGAACTAACCATATATAGAAGCGGGAAAATCTTTTACTTATGAAAGTTTTAGACAAATAATAGAAAATAGGCCAATTTAGAAACTGATTCCCAAAATTATAGTCTTAGTATTATTTTTCGATTGTTAAATGAACTTTTCACATCAGTTAAGGTGTATTTATTGTTATATAAAAAAGCGGTTATTTGTTGTTTTTTATTTCCCAAATGTTCAATTGATGATTTCAACAAAAATTTTATAAACAAGTATGCTATCAGTATTTTATTTTTAGGTAGGACAAACAATCAATTTATAATTGTTCCTTATCAACTCTGTTTAACTTTTTAACTTTCCACTTTATGCAAATTTATTTGGGATCAATTCTCTCATAAATAAATAAAATTTAATATTTTTTTTCACTGGGTTTCGATTATTGTTGTCAGTTGTATACCTCCCACTTCCACGTTAAGTTTGTGTAAGAGTGTAAGCATACAAAAATGCTATTTACCGAGAGATACATCGGCTTCAGTAACTTAAGTTGTACCCCAAAATATCATCTCAAAGATTTAGTACAGAATTTCGCGTTTCGGAAAGAAGGTGTCTTTTGGATAATAAATTTAATTTAGCGACAATCTATCAATATGACTAATAAAAAAGGTAGTTACTACAGTGATTAAGTTTGGGTTTTATTAAAACAAACAAAAACAGATGTTAGTGGACTTAGTCTGAAGTTTAACATTCTTGAAATATTTGTGCTACTTTTTATTATTTCATTGAAATTAGATTCCAAAAGTGAATGTTATATTTTGTAACTTATATACTTGATACTTCTTACTTATGTTTATCATTTATGTATAGAAAGTTTATAAATAATCTTTATGAATGTAATTTAGTGAAGCAGGTTGAAGAAATATTAACAAGTTTTTCTTAAGTTGACTTATGATCTGAATGCAATTTAATAAGTTTACATATTTTGTTTATGAAAACAGGACCATGGTTTGGAGCAAGGCATCTTCAGACGTTGTTGTTATTTTTGGCATTACTAATAAGTTTTATTGAGAGGCTAAGTGTATCGGTAGCTCTGGTGGCTATGACAAATGCTGCGAGTACAAATTCTAAATTTCATGTAAGTATTACAAATAAGTTCTTTTATTTCCCATAATATCTTAGATTTTCAAAAATTAATTATAGGAATTTGCTTGGGATGAAAAGCAAAGATCTTACATAATAAGCGCATTTTACTGGGGTTATGTTATCACTCAACTCCCTGCTGGATATATGGCTTCAAGGATCGGAGTGAAATTGATGATGTTACTGTCAATTCTGTGCTGTACAGTTTGCACTCTGTTAATACCCTTGTGTGTAACTTGGGGTGGTTGGCAAATTTATTGCATAATACGTTTTATACAGGGCCTTTGTCAAGGTTTCCTTTTCCCTTTGGTTCATGATCATTTGGCCACATGGTCACCATGTGAAGAACTTACCCGCCTTGGAGGACTCAGCCACACTGGTCTTGAATGTGGGTCGATTTTGGCAATGGCTCTTTCAGGACTCATAGCTGGTTCACCTTTAGGATGGCCTGGATCTTTTTATGTCTCTGGAGGAATTGGTCTGGTATTTTGCGTGATTTGGATTATCTTTGCTGAAAACAGTCCGTCAAGGTCGAAATCTATAACTTTGGAGGAAAAAGATTATATTCTTGGATCACAGTCAAAAGCAAAGGATTCTCGGACGGCTAAGATTCCTGTTCCATGGCGAGCAATATGTACGTCCATTCCGTTTTTATCTCTGATATTTGTTGGAATGTGCCAGTTGTGGGGCTTCGCGACTATGCAGGCTTATATTCCACCATATATGCATGGAATACTCAAGGTTCACATCAACAGGAATGCGATATTTTCGATGTTACCCTTTGTGGCAATGTTGATTTTCTCGTTCGTCTTCACTCTGGTTGCGGACTTAGTTCTGAGGAAGAATTGGGTGTCATTAGGAGTGGTTCGTAAAACAGTAAATACATTTGCAATGTGGCCACCAGCTGTGTTATTACTTGCACTCGGATTTCTTGATCAAAGCCAAACAGCTTTGGCCTTAACGTTCATGATTTTGAATGTGGGATTGGGTGCTGGACATACAATTGGAGCTGTGCTAAATATCATTGACTTGTCGCCAAATCATGCGGGAGTCCTGATGGGAATACTCAATGCACTTTGTAATATTATTCCTATAATTTCGCCTCTTGTAAATGGAAGGATTCTGAGTGACGAGGTAGTTATGCTGAAAGTTCATTAGTTCATTGAATTTAGAAATAAATGTTTCAATATTTATTTTTCAGACTGATCGAAGCCAATGGCAAATTGTGTTTCTTATAACAGCAATAATATATTTGGTTGGAAACTTACAATTCCTTTTTCTTGGCTCTACAAATACACAAGCCTGGAATGATGAATGCTATTTAAGAAATCGGGACGTCAAGAGCAAAGATAGGAAGCAAACAAGAATTGAAGAGGGAACTCGAACACAAGAATCTTGTGACCTTTAATATCTCGAAATTAATTAATGTTTATATTTATTTGATTTTAGTTGTTAAAGCTTTTTATGTATACCATAAGTTCCTAATATTTTTGTTTCTCGTTGACCAAAAATATCATTAGTTAAAAATAAATCATTATTTTACTAAAGCAGTATTACAGGCTTAAAGGGTTTCATCCCATTGCTCCTCCTCACAAGTGATGATTCGCAGAAAGTATAATTCTTGTATTCTTAAATATTGCAAACATTTTACTTGAACAGACTATAAGTATATAATGTTCTGATGGATGGTGTATGAGTTTTATTTTTTATTTTCAAAAATATGGTCAATGAACTCAAAGGGTAGGTAAGCAAGATCGTCATAAAGATTTTATTGAGGGCAAGTATTGGTGTCGTTTTAAAACAAAAACCGAATACAAATTCATAACTTAATCTCATTATTGCTAAAATTGACAGTAGATGGCTTGAAAACATTTTGGAACCAATAAATTTACACCATTCGAAAATTGTAGTTTCAAGCTGTATTTTGTGGATTGTTAGCAGCCACCTGCTTATATTTCTCATTTTTTCTTCATTCATTTGATATTTGATGAAAATTCAGAAACTCTATAAAATTTTGGAATTCAAACTAAAGGCAGAAAATAAGTTTTCTCAATTGAATTTGAATCTTGAGAGCAAGTTTGTGCGATCTTTTCGTGTGTTAATATTTGACTTGGAGTATTTGCGATTTATTAAATATACTTTACAATTCCGTTCATTAGGAAATAAAATTTTATTTTTTGTTTATATATTTATATTTAAATTGTTGTTATCAATATATATACCTAGATTGGTTTGTTCACTTTTGTATTGTTCACGCACGTAAATATTAACATAAATAAAATAGAAGCAGGTCACAAAACGATAGGGAAGTAGAATTATACTTAAATCAAATTTAAATGCTCGAAGTTGAGAAAACGTAAAATTTTAGTTGAAATTCGAGCTTCGCTTTAACTAGATAGGTTTGATCAGTAAGAAGCTATACAGGCATTTTTCAAAATATGACTGCAATCGATCCAAAAAAAGGTAGAAGTTCTTAAAATTTTAAATAATAAAACATTAAACATCAGACCCGTTTGTTTACAAAACTTAAATGTTTACGAGTAAGATAAGGAGTTGTTGGTTGTCTCATTTGTGCATAGCTTTGAAAATTTTGTTGGGTACTACCGTAACATTGACTTTCTGCAAAGTGTTATATACTAGAGTCAAAAGTTAACAACAATTTAGGATTAATTGAGAAAAAGTTAGATTTAAGTGTTTTATGATATGAAACTTGAAAAAAAAATTGTATCGTTGTGAATTTGATAGAACATATTATAATAATAAATTTGATAGAACATATAATAAAGTGCAACAATATGTGTTAAATTGTGAAACGTCATACAACGGGAATCAATTTTTGAAAGGAATAGCCATTTTGGCAACAGTTTCACAGTTCAAGCCATAATATTCAATAATATTGTACAAGTTTTTCCAAAATAAAATGGAAAAAGGGTGTACTAGTAAAGTTATAGAAATATAATTAAATCATTGTGTAACTTTTTTTAAGTTTAATATAAGTGTTTCTTAAAAATATTAGTAACCAAGAGCGTAGAAAAAACTATAATTTATTTCCTGAAACTCAAATTTAGTTATCTACTAAACAAAAACGTGGTTAGAAACATAATAATGTACACATTGTAAACACATCATAAAGATTGAATTGTGTATAATACATGACTATGACAATTCGGAATTTTTTATTCCAGCACGTTTTATTTTCAAAGTCAGATCAATTTTAAATTTGTATTGCAAGTAGTTTTTGTGCTATGTAAACTAAATTTACGTACTTTTATAGGTAAAGTACGATGACTTTAAACCAAAAATGTATTAGTTTTAATATAATACATAGGTCTGCATTTTGCTCAGCTTCCGGTACTACCTTTCTAAACCTTCGATGCGACCAAGTTTGATGACAGTAAATTCAATTCTTAGTGGGGTAGATCGTGGGTACACACTTTACATAAAAATAGAAAAATAGGAGGGTACATTTTTTCACATTTCTTATGCCGAATTTATTGGTTCAATTTGCAAGGAAATGAAGAACGGTACGAGCAAATTGAACGCAGAAGAATAACAGATAATGCCAAAATAATATATAGCTGAGTGAGAAAACGTTTGTACAAATATATACGGTAGAATATTTGAACGCATTCTTAATGAAAATTATATACTTTTGTCTTTCTAAAGACGGATTTATGTTCGTACTTAACCCCATATCATCCGACATGACTACTCACAGAAGGCAAAATGCTGTTCCAATTATCATTAAGTTATCAGCAGCACGGAATCTTTCGGCAACAGGAGGTTACCAAAACCAAATCGGTGGTGACAAGAATGCTGGAATTGCACAACAAACCATGTCAAAAATACTTTCCGAAGATTTGACTTCAATCGAAAGAGTCATGTGTTCACTGATGATGAATTTTGAAACTAACGAGGAAGAAGAACGAAAGTTCAAACGCAATTTTTGGCAAAATCACGAATTCTCGGTGTAATTTTGGTGGTAGACGAAACTCATATTCAACATTTTACTTACAATTTGACAAAAAAAGAGGCTGGGATGCGACCCACACTGATAACTTTCCATCCCGTCTGCCAAATTGTCTTGCTTAAAAGTTTGTCTATATGTGCTCGTATCAATTTTTACCAAATTTGCGTACTATTTTTTGTAGATTTTATTTTTTATGAAAAATGGACTGTTGGATTTTTATATAAAAAATTATTTAATATCGAAAAAATATTTTCTGTAAAATAAAATAAGTTTGAAGCCAATATTCAAATTTTTGAAAAGATATTTGAGTCGAAAATCATTTTTTACCAACTTTTGTTATTTTTTTTTCGGTTTTTATTTTTTTGTGAAAAAAACTGTTAATTCGATTTTTTTCAAAATTTGTCCTAATGTTGAAAACAATATTTTTTATAAGATAACAAAATTAATCAGATGTCAAAAACATTATTCTTTGTTGCACGAAATTGTTGTAGAGATGAATTCATAAATTTTGGAGGTGACACATTTTTTTTTCAGTTTTTTTGGTTTATAAAAAAAAACGTTAATTGGATTTTTTTCAAAAAATATACTTCTTTGATATCAGGTTACAATATATTATATAAAATTTAATTCAAGTCTCTAGAGTTTTTGGTTCGTAAGATATTTAGGGTTAACCAAAATGTTCACCTTTTTTCAAACAGCTATGGTAAAAAAACCACTAACGCAATGTTTTTGAGAGCACTTTCTGCATCTTTTTGCCTTATTATCTATATAACAAAATTTATTTGAAATCGATATCTCTTCTGGTTCTTGAGCTATCGACGACGAAAAAACGTAGCGAATGTACGGACGTACGAACGTACGTACACACGCACGCAAAGACATCTTTCTAAAAAACCTTTTTTTCCGACTCTAGGGATCTTGAAACGTCGAGAAATATCAACATTTTCAATTTGACAAACCAATCATAACAATAACTTTCTATGGGAAGTTAAAAAACTTCGCTCGCAAACACAATTGATGTAGAGTGATTATTATTTTCGATTTTGCTGTGTTTTGAATTCTACTTTCGAGTTACGTAGTTGCTCGTTTATTCGAAAGTTCATAAGAACAATTTTTCGAATTCGCGCTATTTCATTGTAAATCGAGTAACATAGTAGGGTACCAGATATTAAAAACATGAACTGGATTTCCTAAAGAAAATTTCAAAAATTTTAAAAATATTTTTCGGCATTGTAGCTATTTTTATTTGCGACATATAGGAACTATATGGCAAGTTTTGCATTCGTACAAAATTTCGAACTCGAGATTTTAATCAAACATGATATTA
Source organism: Eupeodes corollae (assembly GCF_945859685.1). NCBI lineage: Eukaryota > Metazoa > Arthropoda > Insecta > Diptera > Syrphidae > Eupeodes > Eupeodes corollae. The sequence goes on along the minus strand of NC_079149.1, from coordinate 2,348,931 downwards.
CGATGGTAGAGATGTCTAAAAAAGTAGGTCACGCGATTATGTCCGGTCTGTTTTGTCTGTCAACGCTCCTACAGCCTTAACCATTGGTCGATTGAGTTCAAACTTGGAGGTTAAGGTTTTGAGCAGATTCGCGTAAGGCGTTTTTTTTTTTTAAGATCAAAATTAAAAGTGGCCCCCATACAGTGGCTTCTTTTAATAAAAAAAAAAACATATTTTTGTATTGCTCAGGAAAGGTACCGCTCATAGAACCGTTTTTTTGTTTTTTAATTTTCTCAGCAACTTATGTACTGATTTCCATAATTTTTTTGTAATAATCTCTTATATTGCCTTAAGTATATTTGATTATCAAAAACGGGTCAACATTTTTTTACGAAATTCAAATGTAGAGCGTATATTTACAATAACTAAGCAACTGCATACCAAAAATATTTTCAGAACAATATTGAAAAATGTTATATATATAAAAACAATTCAAAAAAAATTGAAAAATCAAAGGTTTTTGATTTATAAAATGGCATTTAAATTTTTGACGACAAACTTATTTTTCAGGTAATATTTTTTTAATTTATTTTAACTGTGCATGAGCTCGAAAGAGCGTAGAAAGCGAAAGTGTCTATCAAGAAGTATTATCTTGGTACCTTTGTATATATGATTTTAAAATACTATTCTTTACGAAAAGGTTGTTTCACATATATTTTACTTGCCCTCGCTCTATATTAAAGAATAAAAACTTAGTACAAGTTTAAGAAACGGCCCAGAAAGAGTATATGTATGTATTTTTTATTACAATCGCTTTTTCAACGTATGTATACACATTATGCCTATATAGGTATTATGTTAAACCTCTACAATTTTTGGCTTCGTGTCACTTCATAACTAAAATCCAAAACGCACAAGAGCCTGCTTGTTTTTTTTTAATTTAACGCAAAAAATAAGCTGAACTAAATAACTCTATGTTTTCACTGAAAACTTGTGGGAAAGAAGGAATGTGATTGGATTGTAGTAAGTAATTTCTACCTACTAATAACATTCCTTCATTGTCATCATAAACATGGCTGAGCACGCCAATTAACTATTCTTTATTAGTTTTTGATAATTGCCTGACTACACAACCAATACGCAATCGCTTTACAATTTAAAAATGCATGTTCTTCCTCTTTCTTATCTTCAGATAATTTATTTTCCATCCTGGTTCTTCTAATATAAAATTAAAATAAAGCTATCCAAAGGTAAAGGCTTTGGTTTTCGTTAAGTATGCTTACAAGTATATTTCATTTCCGGGATGAGTTGTCATAGGATGAGTTGTGTCTTGGGATGAAAGTAGCGTACCGACAAAAAATTGTGTGCATTCCATAAGTTAATTCCAATACACAAACCATTTCCCTTAACATAATATTTTCCGAGTTTTTCATATTTTTATTGCAATAAAAAGCTAAGTTTTTTTTCAACAAATTATAAAATAATATTCAATAAAATACAATTCGCATAGTTTACGGAAAATTCTCTTTGTATTGACACCTTATTTGTTTAAATTAGTTCCGTTTGAGAGTTGAAAAATGGTGACACGCTAACGAAATGTGCCTCCCATAGAACCGTAACTTTTTTAATTCTCATCACGAAATCACTAAACAATTGCAAATATATGTTTAAGAAAAAATGGAAATTTTGTATACATACAAAAATGAATTTAAACAAAAAAACAGTCTAACGATTTACAAACAAAAAGATTGAAAAATGGGGGCTTTTTTGACAAATCAAATGGCATTTATATCTTTGAAGACAAACTTATTTTACATGTATATTTTTAAATCTTATATAGGTACCTTTTTAAGCAGATTCTTAGCTTAAAGGACCAAGTTCGTGCGATCCAGGTGTTCCTTTTTATTTGATTTAAGATCGTAAAAAAATCAAAAACGTAATTTATGTAAAGAAATTTATTGATTCTAAACATTTCTTTAATATAATACAATAACATGCAAAAGAAAAAGAAAGGTTAAACACTGTTTTCTCATTTTAACTTTAGTAATATGAAATTTTGATCATCAAGTTTAAGTTTTAAGGAATGTTTGTTTTTTTTTTTTAAACTCAATTCTTATCAATCAAATAGAAGAATATAAAAGAAGATTATATATATTTAAAGCATAGTACAAAATTTACGTTGTTTTTTTTAATATTATAATCCTTTTAGGTCCCTGGTTTGGAGCAAGGCATTTGCAGACGTTCTTATTGTTTTGCACTATTGCAATAAGTTATTGTGAGAGGCTTAATGTATCGGTATCTCTAGTTGCCATGACAAATGCTGCAAGTACAAATCTTGAGTTTCATGTAAGTATTTAAAATGTATTTTTTAATATTTTAGATGAATTGTATCTTGAATTCCCTTAACATATTCCAGGAATTCGATTGGGATGAGAAGCAAAGGTCCTACATCATAAGTGCATTTTACTGGGGATATGTATTGACTCAATTGCCTGCAGGTTATATAGGGTCAAGGGTGGGGGTTAAAATGATAATGCTATTGTCAGTTCTTTGTTGTAGTATTTGCACTCTCCTCACACCCTTAAGTGTGAATTGGGGTGGTTGGAAAATGTATTGCTTGTTACGATTCATACAGGGCCTGTTTCAGGGATTCCTTTTTCCATTGGTTCATGCTCACTTGGCAACATGGTCGCCAGTTGAAGAACTCACTCGCCTTGGTGGTCTCAGCCACACAGGGCTTGAATGTGGTTCGATTTTGGCAATGGCTCTTTCTGGATTTATAGCTGGTTCAGCTTTAGGATGGCCAGGTGTTTTCTATGTCTTTGGTGGTATTGGTTTGGCATTTTGCGTCATCTGGATGATCTTTGCTGAGAACAGTCCGTCAAGATCGAAATCCATAACTTTGGAGGAAAAAGAATACATTCTCTCCTCACAGTCCAAGGCCAAGGATTCCCAGACAGCGAAAATTCCTGTTCCATGGCGAGCAATATTCACGTCCATTCCATTTTTATCTCTGATATTTGTTGGAATGTGTCAGATTTGGGGCTTCGCTACTATGCAAGCGTATATTCCTCCATACATGCATGGGGTTCTCAAAGTGGACATCAAGAGGAATGCAATATTTTCGACATTACCCTTTTTGGCAATGTGGATTTTTTCATTTGTCTTCACTCTGGCAGCAGACTTAATTCTAACCAAGCATTGGGTGTCATTGGGTGTTGTTCGAAAATCTGTTAATACAATCGGAATGTGGGCACCAGCTGTTTTATTGCTTGCAATTGGATTTCTCGATGAAAGTCAAACATCTTTAGCCTTAACTTTTATGATTATGAATGTCGGTTTAAACGCAGGACATACAGTTGGAGCTTTGCTCAACATGATTGATCTCTCACCGAATCACGCAGGAGTCCTGATGGGAATACTCAACTCCATTTGTAATACGGTTCCTATTATTTCTCCACTGGTTATCGGAAGGATTCTTAGTGATGAGGTTTGATCTTTTGAAATGTTATGAGTATGATTATGTATTGTAATTTTGGGTTTGATTCATTTTTCAGACAAATCGAAGCCAGTGGCAAATTGTCTTCCTAATTACAGCCATAATATTTTTTGTAGGCAATTTGCAATTTATATTTCTAGGGTCTACAGACACACAAGCCTGGAATGACGAATCTTATCTACAACATCGAGATCCAGAAAATGAAAATAAGACATATGATCAAAAGTATGTTGAAAAAATAATCGAGAACAAAACTGTTGAGTAGATTCAAAAATACTCTAAAAACATACATTTTAAGACATTTTCTGTAATGAATTAACACAAGAAATGTGTCGGCTTGTATGTTCATAAAGTGAGTAAGTGGTCTTGCCGCAGATTTCGAGCTTATAATTTCGAACTTATTTTCTTATGTTGAAAGCGAAATATATTTAAGTAAAATTATATTTGAATACTTGATTAAAATAAATTAGCTTTATCCAAAAAATCTGTTATGTTCAAATCCATAAAAATAATAATTATTTATTTGTTGCGAAAAAAATAAAAAACAAAAATAAATATTTTATCTCAGCATAAGTTTGTTTTTGATCTGAGTTTGGATGTTTTGATTAAAAAAAAGAAAATATTTTGGTTGTTTGTAAATACCAATAAAATGTTTTGTTTTGTTGATTTGGGTATTTTAAGCTTTGATTCGCAAAAATGCGTATTTAAGGAAAAAATTCCATTGTTGAATTGTTTCCTTCCTGCTATTATGGTTCTTATGAAAAACAATAACATCATCAACTTATTAAGTGAGAATGTTACTTACGCATTTATTATTCTGAGTCTTGAGTTCTTTTAACCTTCCAAAATTTTCCACACAATGGGTAAGGTACCTAATATATGTAAATATTTTTAAGATGAAGAAATGAACGTATCTTTATTAGGTAATTAGGTTTGCATATCCAACTTATCATAGGTTTAATTGCAGATTATTGAAGTGTCTTATCAGAATCTAGATACCTTCTATAAAATACTGAACTCTTAGCCTTGGGCTTAAACAATAAAATATGCATATTAATCAAATTTCTTACACATGTGTCTTTATTATATGATCCATTCATAATTATCTGCAATTCAATAAAAAACCCATTGATGTGAACATTTCAAACTATTTTTATATAAATTACTCCTTAAGACTAAATATATGTTTTTGTCATTAACGCAAAAATTAATAGCGTTTCAAGTATTGCTTTAACTTTATTAACCATAATAATGAAAACAAATAACAATAAGTAAAAGTTGTTTTGAATGTATCATATTTTTGACGGAAAAAAACTAAGTAATAGTTTTTTTTGTTTTGGATGAACATTTTTGATAACAGCACAAAGAAGTTATCAGTCATTTTTAACTATTAATAAAAAATTCTTAATAATTGCATACAAACTTTTCCATCCAAACAATAAAGATACATGTGGATAGTGTTGGTTTATATAGTTTTGTAGTATACTTGCATTTTGATTGTGCTAGAATGAAAGAAGAATCTTAGAGTTTCGAAAGTTCCGGTAGTTTCAAATATTAGTCTTACTTTCTTACATCTTACTTTCTTATGTGCCATCTCTGAATCAAACATAATATAAAGAAGTTATGCTATTTTAAGTCAAAAACTTTAGATGTAAATTTCCCGTTGCCACCTCCTTTTTTAATCTAACGGCTCTTATAACCTTTAGGCACCAGTTTTAGCTATCATTGGTTTTCATCATTGAAAACAAACATTGGAATTTTTTTGATAGTTCGTTTATAGCTATCATTTAAAATTTCTGTCATTGAAAATTTGTTCCTAATTGAAAGCCACCGAAAAATGTTTACTGACAGAAATCTGTCATTGGAATTGTGTGAAATTGGAACACAAATCAGTCTAACAATTCGATTCTTCTTTGAACACAAAAGTATCAGCTGTACAGGAAAAATATATTTTTAGAGAAAAACAACTGTGCAATTACACTTTTTTTCCTAAAGTAAATTCTTTGGGTGATTTCCGAACAATGAGTATAAAATGTTCATTTCTAATCGAAGAGAAACATAGTCAAATATCGATTCAAAATTTTTTTCGGTTCGATTGAATTCCTGATTGTTTTTTTAACAATTTGCATTTTTAAGTATCTTTAAAAATGTCCAATGCAAGAAGGATAGTAGTGGAATTTTAAAAAATTGAGAAAAATATTGAAACTTTTTCGAAAATTAATAACCAATAAAGTTTATAAAATGGTATTATAATTTTATCGAATTATTTGAATTCTAAAATGAGGCTATAAGAGAATCTAAACAGCAATGTCGAGGAAGCGTTGACAAACAATATCTTTTCGAAATCAAAAATTGCTCATCTCAAAGTAATTTCAAATATGCTTGGAATTTTTCTTACTACTTTTTGCACACTAATGCACAATCATCAAGTTGTTTATTTAGTTCCATATCAGAATCAAAACTTTCACAAACAGATGTACAGAAAACTGTTGGACAGGCAGACAAGTGTACAGCTGTTAAAGTGCTGATAGTGCTTAGATAAACTTAATCATCATAGTATAAACATTAAACATCTGACAGAATAAACAATACATATTAATGAAGAATAGGCAAAACTATTAAATATTTCGAAGCAGTGCTTTTTCGATATGATGCATATACAAGCTCTTCAATGCCCATTTGCATAAATTATGACAGATTAATTTAATGACCCAGTAAATTTGATGAATATTTGGTATGGCATTTTGTCCAATATTTTGCATAGCTTTTGTACAACTCTAAGAGTAACTAAGTTTTTTTAAGGTCACTCGGTTTTAAACAATCTAAAATGTCAATATTTGAAATTAATCGAAGAATTACTCCTCCCAAATGATTACGACAGATACATTTTCCCACTTTTATGATGTTTTGATTTTCTTACCTTGGTCTAATCAACTTGTGGTAATCTTATCACTTTTGACTACGCACTACTTATGAACTTTCGACTAAGTGAATCATGATTTTATATGAAGTCCAAAAAGAATTATCAATGTTTACAAAAAAAAAAGTGTAGTTATTATCAAGTTTACTCGAATATAAGGTAAATAAACTGAAAGCTACTTTAACCATTAATATTTATAGGTATCGGTTTTGTCTACATTTTTATTTCTCACGACCAATGATTTTGGACCAAATACCTTTTGCCTTTTTGTACTCAAAATTCTTCTCATTAATCATTAGATAAACATTAAATTTTGTGACGAAAAAGAAATGCAGGTATTAATCAAATCATATGTTAAATTACTTTCCCTCTCTCCTGTGTATTTTATGACAATACGTAAATTTATTTTGTTTTGGGTTATTAAATATGAAATGCAAATAATCTTATTTACATTTATAACTGATAAATAATAGAACCATAAAATTACCAAGATTGCTTGAGATTTTATCTTATTCTATAAGATCAGTGTGATCTGAGATTTTTAACATTTCTAATGTAGTCTTTGAGCTGAACAGAAGCAGATATAACTTTGAGCTTTCTTCGATTAAGAGAATATACATTATAATTTTTTGTGAAACATGATATCAAATAAAGGTTCGTCCTCGAGAAATTATTGAAATAAAACTTTGACTAAGATTTTAAACTTATTGCGGCTTGTTAGAAAAAGATGTAGAAATGCACAATACTTCGAATAAAATAAAATAAGGAATCTTATGTGATGCGTAAAATCTTTAAAAATTGAATTTCAACTGGTGAACATGCGACAACTAATTTTCAGGACTGGAAATTGATTTCAGCCATTTCTAGTTTTAAAAAAGTCTCCGTTGCAATTTTTAATCTTTTTGCTGATTTCTTTTCTTATTATAACGTTGAAAATAAAAATATTCCTCTAAAACTATGCATCCAGGATGTACTTTTTTATCATAACACTTAAAATTTCTAAGTTTAATATTTTATTTTCAGGTCCTTCGATTGGTGCCCGACATCTTCAGGTTCTGTTGCTTTTCTTTGCAATAGGTGTTAACTTTATTACAAGGGCTTATGTTTCTGTAGCACTAGTAGCCATGACAGATGCAGAAACTACAAATCCTAATTTTTATGTAAGTACACAAATTCCATATCATTTGACATGATTTTTTATTTTAAAAAAATTTTTTCTAGGAATTCAATTGGAATGAAAAGGAAAGATCTTACATTTTGAGTAGTTTCTATTGGGGCTACATGGCAACTCAATTTCCAGGTGGCTATTTGTCTAGAATTCTGGGTGCCAAAACTTGTATCCTCATTGCAACTGTTGGATCCTCACTTCTTAACCTGCTCATTCCATTGACAGTATACTGGGGCGGTTGGCAAGTTTACTGTGCCATACGAGTCGGCCAAGGACTATTTCAGGGATTGGTTTTTCCATCTATTCACGCTCATTTAGCTAAATGGTCACCTATTGAGGAACGAACTCGTCTTGGTGGATTTGCCCATCTTGGTGTTCAGATTGGCATTGTTCTAGCCATGAGTCTTACAGGATTGATTGCCGCATCAGATTTTGGATGGCCGGGAATATCGTACATTTATGGAGGAATAGGAGTTGTGTTTTGTACGATTTGGATAATTTTTGCTGAAAACTGTCCAGCAGATGCTCGATTTATAACATCTGAGGAGAGGAAATACATTATTTCAGCACAGGAAGGTGTCGAAAGCAAAACTAAACAGCGTATTCCAGTCCCTTGGAAAGCTATTCTTACTTCAGGACCCTACATTTCCCTACTTGTTGTTCAATCTAGCCAAGGGTGGAGCTCGTCGATTATGCAGACGCAGATTCCAGCATATCTGCATGGAGTCCTTAACATGGATATCAAAAGCAATGCCTTATTCTCGACACTTCCCTACATAGCGATGTTGATTATGTCGTTGGTTTTTCTTTTTGGAGCCGGAATAGTTTTGAAGAATCAGTGGGCTCCCTTGGGCGTAGTTCGAAAAACTTTAAACACTATTGCAATGTGGGGCCCAGCTGCATTGCTAATTGGAGTTGCGTATCTTGATGAAAATCAAAAAGCCTTGGCTATAGCGTTTTTGACTCTTAACGCCGGTCTTAATGGTGGAATGACGATAGGAAGTGGACTTAATGCAATCGATCTATCTCCAAATCATGTTGGTATTCTAATGGGATTACTGTGTTGTATTACAAATATCATACCAATCATAACTCCTCTGGCAGTTGGAATTATTGTCTATGATGAGGTATGTATTGAAATCGTGTGTTTCAGTTGAAATTTGTATTAACTGAATGAACTTTATTTTAGACACAACGAGCACTTTGGAAAATTGTCTTCATAATCGCTGCTGTTTTCTTCTTTTTTGGAAATCTACAATACATCATATTTGGATCAACCAATACTCAACCTTGGAATGATGCAGACTATCAACAGAAACATGACAATAAGCAAAATAATAGTTCACATAGCACAATGACAAAAACTGACACTGTAAATTCAATAAAATCTGATAGTTTAAAAGAAGTTGTTAGTTAGAAAAATATTCTTAGAATTTATTTTTTCAAATGCTTTTTATAATTTTTACTAGGTGTAAATATATTTTTAAATTGTTGATAGATTGTTGTGTTTTAAATCTTGACTTGGAAAGAAATATTTTGGGGTAATTGGTAACCTCATTTTATTTGGTTGAATTTATTTTTCTTATTTTTCACTAGAAGTGAAAATCGAAGTTATTATAGAAGTCCTTAAATGATATGTCTAGATGAAATTCACGTAGAAGAAATTTCACTCAAGAATTAGCGATAACTTTTCAATATAATGTAATTAAAAGCAACAAGAAACTGAAATATTTGTGGGGTCTTAGTTTAATTTTAAAAATCAAAACACAATTCACTATTTATGCTTTTAAATTGTTGCAGTAATAATTTTAATTTCAATAAACATTCTTATAAAAAATTAAGAGGTTATCGAATAAAAAAAATAGTTCCCAGCTGTTCTGATGTTCTTCTGATCACGATGATAGTTGTATAATTAAAAAGACTCGAATAAGAAACGCTACAGCTCACGAAAACGTATAAAATAAAGTTAAATAAATTCTGATAACGCAAATTAGCAAAATACACACATACACTTTTTTGTATTTGTTTTATTAATAAAAATAGAAAAGCTAATAGGTTCTGTTAATAAATTAAATTATAGTTATAAACATAATTGTTTGATGTCAAGTTACTTCAAAGAGTTCCCACCGACTGAAATTTTAGCGTGATTTCAAGTTTTAAACATTAACAATGCCGTTCTTGAACTATCAACAACATATCTTGAGCTAACCCAGAAATTCGAAATTCGTGTTCTTATTCCTCTGAGAAAATTCATATAATGTGTCAAATAAAGGCAAATACTCAAGGTTTGTTTTAATAACACCAAATTTATTTTGGATAACTGAATTTTATAATTATGTTACCAATATTATTGAAAAATCGTTATTACTCATTATTGTTTAATTTCCTAAGGAATTTTTCAGTATTTCAAATTCAAACGACCACCGTTAAATTAATAATTATGAGTGAATATAAATGTTGCTTTTCTTTGCAGTAAGAGGACCACTTTTAGGAGCTCGTCATCTTCAAACATTTTTACTTTTTCTAGCGATTGTAGTTAATTATGCTTCACGACTTAATATATCGGTTTCTTTGGTTGCCATGACTGATTCCAAAACAACTAATCCTAACTTTCACGTAAGTCGAAATTGACTTGGTTCTATACTTTTTTAATACCAATAACAAAAAATTTGTTGTACTTCTCCAACAGGAATTCGATTGGAATGAAAAAGAAAAGTCTTACATTCTCAGTAGTTTCTTTTGGGGGTACACTCTTTTCCAACTTCCCGGGGGCTATGCAGCTCGAAGAATTGGTGTTAAGAAAACAGTCTTAATTGGCACATTCACAAATTCAATGGCGGGCCTTTTGGTACCGTATTGCGTTTTCTGGGGTGGTTGGAAAATCTTTTGTGCGATTCGAGTTCTTCAGGGAATGAGTCAAGGAATTCTCTTTCCATGTGTATATCAGCATCTGGCTAAGTGGTCACCTGTGGAGGAACGGAACCGTCTTGGTGTGTTGAGCCATTCAGGCATCGAATGTGGTACAATCATGGCAATGTACGTTACAGGAATGGTAGCTGCATCGGATATGGGATGGCCGGGAATAGCTTACGTGTTTTGTGGAAGTGGACTGGTTTTTAGTTTGATTTGGCTTATATTTGCTGAGAATACTCCGGCTGAAGCGAAATTAATAGCTGATGCTGAAAGAAATTACATCCTCACTTCTCAAGAAAGTCTTGATGATAGTCAAAATGTGAAGAAGAATATACCCATTCCTTGGAAGGCTCTACTAACTTCTGGACCATTAATATCACTTGCTCTAGCTCGAGTGTGTGATACTTGGGGTTATGTGACAATGCAAGCCCAAATTCCTGCCTATCTTCACGGGGTCTTGAAAATGGACATAAGTAACAATGCGTTGTTTTCAGCACTACCGTTTGTAACCATGTGGGGCCTTTCGTTTATTTACATGATATCAGCCGATATAGTTTTGAATAATAAGTGGACTTCCCTATTGGTGGTGCGGAAAACTATCAACACGATTGCTATGTGGGGTCCAGCAGCACTTCTAATTGCTATCGGATTTCTCAATGAAAACCAAAGAGCTCTAGCCATAACTTTCATCACTCTCAATGTTGGCTTAAACGGTGGGCATATCATTGGCTGTTTGATGAATCAAATTGATCTATCACCAAATCATGCTGGGATACTGATGGGCTTGTTAAATACTTTAGCGGGTATTGTGTCGGTTGTGTGTCCATTAGTTGTGGGAATTATCGTTCAAGATGAAGTTAGTTTAACTCAATCTTCTTTTATTTGTGATTGTTTAATGGTCTTGTTTTTGATTAATTTTTAGACTGACCGATTCCAATGGCTGATTGTGTTTTGGATAACAGCAGGACTATTCTTTGTAGGAAACTTGCAATTCTTATTTTTTGCCCAGACCAAGGCACAACCCTGGAATGATGAAGATTTTATGAATAAGAAATAACTAAAAATAGCAAAAAAAAAAAACAAAGTTTTCGAAGTGAATTTATGTTTATATAATGTTTTATTAGATAACTAAACTTTATAAAACGATACTTTACGAACTTTTAAGAGTTAAATCATTAAATAATTAAGTGATAAGAAAACCCACGCGTATATCGTAAATTATGTTCTCTTTTTTGATATCTTATGAGATAAGATTTTTTTAATTGTTCATGAGAGGAGATATGCAAATAAGCAAATAATTGATTACCTGTCATTAACATTGTAGCTAGAGAATCATAGATTCTAACTGATTTAGTTTCTCAGTATGATTTGAGATTGAGATACCAGAAAAGTTATTGTTGAGGTGATAATAGATATGGAACTAAAAACAGTCTTTGACAAAGAGTTCTTATGAGATAATCTAAGTATCGAGCAATATGACAGATCACAAAGGTAGATATTTCTAAATTTATAAAATTTCACCAACATTCATAAATAAAAATCATTTCTTCTTATATTGAAATTAAATAAATTATTACAATTTTTATTGTATTCTGATTTCTTAGCCAATAAGAAAGTTAACTACTTAAAAAAAAGGGGAACATTCCTCCGAAATATTTGTACTCGAAATTTTGTAAGTGTAAATAAGCGATAATTAGATTTGTTTAATTTTGATTCAATAGTTCCAATTTTGGGGGGCCGTCATCTTCAAACCTTATTACTTTTTCTGGCAGTTGTGATTATGTATGCTACAAGGCAAAATGCATCTGTTTCATTGGTTGCTATGACCGACGCAAAGACAACGAATCCAAATTTTCACGTAAGCAATCAATGTAATCTTTTCTTTACGTTAAACTCTCAAGACTAATAATATTATCGACAGGAGTTCAATTGGAACGAGAAACAGAAATCATACATTCAAAGTAGCTTCTTTTTTGGATATACATTTTCTCAAATTCCCGGAGGATATGCAGCACGAAGAGCTGGTGTGAAAATGACTCTATTTATAGGAATATTCACGAGTTCGGTGTTGGGTCTTTTATTACCGATTTGTGTATTTTGGGGGGGTTGGCAAATCTACTGCGCGATTCGAATTCTTCAAGGAATATTCCAAGGAGTACTTTTCCCGTGTATATACCAGCACCTAGCTAAGTGGTCGCCTGTGGAAGAACGAAACCGACTTGGTGCCCTGAGTCACTCCGGCCTACAATGCGGTATGATCGTCGCAACGTATGTCACAGGAATGATTGCTGGATCCAGCTTGGGATGGCCAGGAGTTTTTTACGTTTACAGTGGAGTGGGAATAGCGTTTAGCTTAATTTGGTTCATATTTGCAGAGAATACACCAGCTGAGGCTAAGTTCATAACTGCTGCTGAAAGGAGCTACATTCTAACTTCTCAGGCGTATGTTGAATTTGGTCAGAGGAAGAAGAAAATACCTGTTCCATGGAAGGCTTTGTTAACGTCTGGGCCGTTGATATCACTTTTAGTTGTGCGTTTGTGTGATGACTGGGGTTATGACACAATGATGTCTCAAGTTCCGGCCTTTCTGCATGGGGTCTTGAAAATGAATATCACCAACAATGCTTTGTATTCAACTTTGCCATATGTGGCCATGTGGGTGTTTTCGTATATTTACATGATATCAGCAGACGTAGTACTGCAAAATAATTGGACGTCCTTGCTGGTGCTACGAAAGACCGTTAATACAATTTCGATGTGGGGTCCAGCGGCACTTCTGATTGCTATCGGATTTCTCGATGAAAATCATAGAACATTAACCTTAATCTTTATGATCCTGACTGTTGGATTAAATGGTGGTCACACCATTGGAAACTTGATGAATCAAATTGATCTATCTCCGAATCACGCTGGTATTCTGATGGCCTTGTTGAATTCTTTAGCGAGTATAGTGCGTGTGATTTGTCCAATTGTTATAGGAATTATTGTGAATGATGAAGTGAGTAGATTTAGTCCTTCAGTTAATTTTTCCTAATTACATCTTGACCTTTCCAGACAAGTCGCTCTCAATGGCAGACTGTATTTATAGTAGCAGCTGCAGTCATTTTTCTAGGGAATTTACAATTTTTGTTCTTTGCTCAGACTAAGGAACAACCATGGAATGATGAAAATTTTGTGCACGAAGTTAAAATAAGAGAAACATCTTGAAAGTGAAGTTAGACTTTATTATACAGTGGCTTGCGTCTGAGGCTAGAGAATTACTTTAAATAAATACATTTTTGCAGTTTGTATATTAGATGCTTAAAGCTAAGGAATTTTTTCGTTTTTAAAAAGAATGTTTTATAATTTTTAGTCAAGCATCAACAAAATGAAATCATTTATTGCAGATTTGAATTATTATTTATTTTGTTGCTAATTAAAGAATGTTCCAAATATAGTTTAAAAAATCAATATAAATAGTATTTGTTGAATACCTTTTCAGGTGAGAACTTTAATTTAAGAACCTAGACTTGTCATAAAGTTTATAACATACTCGTTGCCTAAATAAATCTTATTGTTATCAAAATTGCTAAAGCACCGGGTTTGATAAGAAAACGATCTTTTATAATTTTTAAGTTAAATAAGAAAGTTTATGTAATAAAATAACCAAATAGTTTTATATCTAAGATAAAAGTTTATAAATAATTGTCAATATAAAAATTTAAATGCAAAGCATTTTATAAAATAAATGTAAAGCTTTTTTAACAAAGAGACACTTAGCTTCCAGGGGCATTAAAATTAAATTTGCAGGACTGGAAATAGATGAATGTATTTCCTGTATTTGCTTTGTGGTGTAAGAAGCATTCTTTGACAATGAACACAAGAGTGATCACTCAAAATTTATAACAACTTTTTTATAATAAGGGTTTATATTTGTCTTGGACGCCAATTTTTCTAAATATTAAACAATATTAAAAGAAAAACAAATCTCTCCCTAATTTGAAATATCAAAAGCTCAGTCACATGATGATTTGAATTTAGCAAAATTACTAGAAGTTCTAGCACTCATTTTTTTCCGATTTTAACTTGCAAAAATACTACTAGATGTAAATAGTATGAAAATCATATTTTTAACTTAGCAACTAAAATGGATTTGTGTTTTGAAATATCGTCAATTCGGAAAAATAAACCTTACAAAATTCCAAATTAATTTCACAGAAGTCATTCTTCAAGTTTGTAGCCAAAACCTTTTTGTTTTAAGAACGAGTACGAGTACAAGTTTATTAACTGTTGTTTGTGATTGTCATGGGTTAGGTTAGGTTAGGTTAATACATTTTAAGAGGAAGATAGGTTACTGCAATACATTTTTATATACGACGTTCGACGTTCCCGTAAACTACCTCCTATCTATTTTCTTACCAAATTTCATTTAAACCTGTTCAGTAGTTTAGGAGTAAAAGCGATCGACCTACCTGAATTTTCCTGTGCGTCATTTTCCCTTGGTAAAAGTAGCCTATGTCCTTTCTCGGGTATCAAAATATCTCCATACTAAATATCATGCAAATTGGTTCAGTAGTTTAGGCGTGATTGTGCAACAGACAGACAGACAGAGTTATTTTCGAATTTATAATATAAAGTATGGATAGTATGGAAGTATGGGTTTTAGGCCCAGAAATATAACGAATTGTTTAAGTACGCTCATGGAATTTTATTAAGTTTTAAAAACGAAATTCCAAATTAATTTCTTAAAGTTTTGCAAGATCCAACACTGTTTGATTTGTTTTTAGTACGAGTAAAAGTTTATTAACTATGGAATATAGTTCTAGGCCCTAAAATATATTTAACTGTTAAAGTACGCTCATGGAATTTTAATAAAACTACCAAAAATGAAAATACAAATAAATGTCTATACTCATAGGATTATGCTCATATAATGTATTTTCCTTTTTTAAAAATTTTATGGCATAGCAAAAATTGTATGGTTTATGCAAATACAGTTTTTTTTAAACTACATCACTTCAATATCATTTATTTAAAAATGTAAGTTTTGGAAGATTTAATTATTATAACTGGTGTAGTATGTATCTGTCTTAGTTCAGTGTTGTCAGAGATTTCAAACGTTTACTGAAGTAATGTATTAGAAAAAAGATTCTAGTGCCGTGAAATATGATAGAAAATAAGGGTTGGTACAGTAAAATTAGTTTGAGATCAATTCTGGGAAGTTGTGCTTTAAAAATAATGACATACAAAAAATACTGGGTTTATCATTTATTTCTCGTGAAACATAATTAATCAATTAAAGTGAAACATCATTTATGCGATTAATATATTTGCTAATGGTGTATACTCAAAATAAACGAAAGTATTAATCATTTTTAGGTCCAGTTCTTGGAGCCCGTCATGTTCAGGCAATTCTTCTCTTTCTGGTGATTGTCATTCAGTATGCTTCAAGAACGAGTATAGCAGTTTCTTTGGTTGCCATGACAGATGCGAAGACAACTAATATAAATTTTCACGTAAGAAAATAAAAATAGAAAGATAAATGTTGTTTTTAAAATCATGAGATTTTTTTCTAATTTTTTTTTTCAGGAATTTGATTGGAATGAGAAGGAAAAATCTTACATTCTTAGTAGCTTCTTTTGGGGTTATATACTTTTCCAAATTCCTGGAGGTTATGCAGCTCGAAGAATTGGTGTTAAGAAAACAGTATTTTTTAGTACGCTGCTTAGTTCAATTTTGGGCCTTTTGGTACCGTTTTGTGCGTTTTGGGGAGGCTGGAAATTATTTAGCTTCATTCGATTTCTTATGGGATTGAGTCAGGCGGTACTGTTTCCTTGCGTTTACCAGCACGTAGCTAATTGGTCACCAGTGGAGGAACGAAATCGTCTTGGTGCGATCAGTAATTCGGGAGTAGAATTGGGGACGATCGTGGGAATGTTCGTCACTGGCATGATAGCTGCATCGGGTATGGGATGGCCCGGAATTTCTTATATATACAATGGAATTGGTATAGTTTTCGGTATATTTTGGTTGATATTCGCAGAGAATACTCCAGCTGAAGCTCGATTTATAACTTCTCTCGAGAGAAATTACATTCTGGATTCCCAAGCAAATATTGGCGGTTGGCAGGGGAAGGAAATACCAATTCCCTGGAAGGCAATGCTTACTTCTAGTCCGTTAATATCATATCTGGTGGTGGGAATGTGTGACACCTGGGGATTTGACACAATGATGAGTCAAATTCCAAGCTATTTACATGGGACTATGAAAATGGATATCAGTAAAAATGCGTTCTATTCAGCGCTTCCTTATGTGTCAATGTGGGTTTGTTCGTATGTTTCTATGATAGGAGCGGATATCCTGATGAAAAATGAATGGATTTCATTGTTAACGTTACGAAGGATATTTGCAACTATTGCTATGAGTGTTCCAGCGGGTTTCCTAATTGGCGTTGGATTTATCAACGAAAATCAAAGAGGCTTAGCCATAACCTTTGTCACGCTTAATGTTGGCTTTAGTGGTGCCAGCACCATAGGCTGTTTCTTAAATCTAATCGATTTGACTCCGAATCATACTGGAATTGTATATGCATTGCAAAATACTTTGGCCAGCTTGGTATCTATTGTGTGTCCAATTGTTGCGGGATTAATTGTTCACGATGAAGTTAGTAAGAAACATCTACAATTTCTACGATTTCCATAAATTTATTTATTTATTGCAGACTGATCGGTCACAATGGCGGATTCTGTTCATAATTGCAGCTATTATCTACGTTTTGGGCAACTTGCAGTTCTTATATTTAGCGCAGGCTGAAAAACAACCATGGGACCATGAAGACTTTATGAAAAAGTTTGAAACTGAACCAGGCGTCCAAATATCACGACCATCTTCGAAAAAAGAAGAGTTCTCTTTAAATGACGAATTTATGGTGATTGGAAAGCGATAATTTTGACACTTGTGACAAATGCAAAAGTCCTTATAGCATTAATCTTAGTTTGAATCCATGTTGAGTTCTTATTTGAATTAATTTCTTATGGACATTATTTACAGTTAAGAGTAATCACATTAAGTATAGGCTTTTCTGATATGCCTTTCGTATTAAAGTTGTAGAAAATACTTTAATTTGTTTAATTGATCATAATAAATTACCTAGTGACGTTTTTATGAATAGTTGGTATTATCAGACTTTAAGTTACTTTACTATCTGCAAAACTTTTAAGATTTTTCATAAATAATCAGTAATTTGCTAACATTCTAGCTACGTCATGATTGATTATCTATAAATGTACAAATATTATTTTTCTTTTTCCTTATTTTATCATACGTGACAATTTAATTGATTCTGGTATTATAAATTCACAATCTGAACCACTGTACTGCAAAAACGATTAACAACAGATTAGTTTGAAATTAATATCAATAACATTCTTTTTTCAAAATATTATGGCCTTATACTTTACAGACAGAGATATGAACTTTTTAGATTATTTTAATAGCTTTGAAATAAAGTAGTTTTTGGCAGAGAGACTTTAAAAGTCAATCCAAGAATTAGTAAGTTTTAAGAATTCGTACAGAAGAAATGTATTTGGAGTGAATAAAAACCATAACATATAAAATGCCTCCCATTGATGAAAATAAAGGTTGGTCAAGAATTTGATTGAGTGAAGACGCTAAAAATGTTTGTAGCAACAAATATTTACTGTGTGATTAATAAAATAGTTTTGACATACAAAAGATATTAATTGTAAAATTATTCGGAACATTTAACATAACGACGGACGACTAGTTAATTATTTTGCTTTTAGGTCCGGTGCTTGGAGCCCGACATCTACAGGCTTTTCTGCTTTTTCTTGCAATAGCTGTTTGCTATGCAGGCCGGTTAAATGTTTCCGTTTCATTGGTTGCCATGACAGATGCAGAGACTACAAATCCTGATTTTCATGTGAGTTTTTTTGTTCGCGATCAAAGTATTCAAAATATAAAAATCACTTAAACAATATTTACTATTTCATTAGGAATTCAATTGGAATGAAAAACAAAAGTCATACATCTTGAGCAGTTTCTATTGGGGTTATGTAGTAACTCAATTTCCAGGTGCTTACATGGCTAGAAATTTCGGCGTGAAAACCTGTATACTCATAGCAACTCTTGGATCTTCAATCTGTAACATAATCCTACCATTTTGCGTTCCCTGGGGCCAATGGCAAGTTTATTGTGTCATTCGAATTATCCAGGGTCTTTTTCAGGGATTGATATTTCCGATTGTTCATGCTCATCTAGCGGTTTGGTCACCTGTCGAGGAACGAACTCTTCTTGGTGCAC
This sequence comes from Eupeodes corollae, assembly GCF_945859685.1. Taxonomy (NCBI): domain Eukaryota; kingdom Metazoa; phylum Arthropoda; class Insecta; order Diptera; family Syrphidae; genus Eupeodes; species Eupeodes corollae. The sequence goes on along the minus strand of NC_079149.1, from coordinate 2,330,151 downwards.
TTAGCCATCTTGGAATTGAGTGTGGCACTGTACTAGCTATGAGTCTTACCGGCCTTATAGCTGCATCAGATCTCGGATGGCCGGGAATTTCGTATGTCTATGGTGGAATAGGAATCGTTTTCTGTGGAATTTGGATGATTTTTGCAGAAAATAACCCAGCTGACGCTCGATTTATAACTTCAAGGGAGAAGAAGTATATTGTTATGTCGCAGGCTAGTGCCGATGGGGAAACCAATGAGACAATACCAATCCCCTGGAAAGCTATTCTCACATCAGTGCCATTTATTTCTCTTATCGTTACACGAATCTGCCACGCTTGGGGCTTCTCAATAATGCAAGCCCAGATTCCAGCTTATCTTCATGGGGTTCTAAACATGAATATCAAGAGCAATGCATTGTTCTCAACACTGCCCTACATAGCCATGTTGGCTTGTTCATTCATATTTCTTATTCTAGCCGAAATTGTTATGAAGAAGGAGTGGGCCTCGTTGGGTGTCGTACGAAAAACTATAAACACTATTGCAATGTGGGGACCAGCTGCATTACTTTTCGGAATAGGATTTCTAGATGAAAATCAAAAAAATTTGGCCATCATCCTTTTGACTTTCAATGTTGGTCTTAATGGTGGCAATACAATAGGAAGTCTCCTGAACACAATCGATTTGTCTTCAAATCATGCTGGCGTATTGATGTCAATTTTGAATGGCGTAGGGAATTGCATACCAATTATAACTCCTCTTGCTGTCGGAATTATTGTTTATGATGAAGTAAGTATTGATATTTGACTTTGATTTTGTTTGAAGTTAAACCAACTGATACAAATTTTCTTTCAGACTCAAAGATCACTTTGGCAAATTGTCTTTATTATTGCTGCAATACTATACTTTGTCGGAAACCTTCAATACATTATATTGGGCTCAACTAATACTCAGCCTTGGAATGATGAAGACTTTCTTTTGAAGCGTAACACTGAGCAATTGACCAGTTTTGAAAAATCCTTGATGAAAAATAGTAATTCAAATATAAATATTGAAAGAAATTCAGAAACTAATTTGAAAACACTTGTTTTTTAAGAAAAAAACAAATAAAATGTGCTTAAAGTTTGTTTCACTGACCGACTGAAAAATGTAGTTGTTTTTGTTTTCACTAAAATCTAATATTGGTTTCTGTTGAACAGAATCAAAAATTTCTATTAAGATGTTCGAGCACTTGTTCCATTAAGACACACACAATTTTTTAAATACGAAAATAAAACTTGAGATCAGAGGGAGCTAAACTTGCGTTCAATGATCGGAAGAAACTATTACTTCTGCTTGCTGTATTATTTAAAACTCATAGTCCATTGAAACCATAATATACTATAATCTTAATCTCTCAACGCGTCATGCGGTTGTCGTCCGGCGGGATTTATTTTTTTTTAATTTAATAATGAAAGATTAAATGTGTACGATAAGGATCAAAATTATTTATTTTTCTGCCTATCACATCCTAATTTTTTCAGATATGTAGGAAATGTCGGACTTTTTTTGTTTAAATTAATTACATGCCTCGAAGATATTTAAAGCTTAAAGACTTTAAAACATTCATTAGAGATTTAGTTTGTTTTAAGAAGTCGTTAGGAGAGAGTCTAAAACTAAGGAATTAGTTTATTATCACAATGGCTCATAGCAGTGAACATAAAGGTAATTATTGGGATAGATCAACTGAAAGTGTAATAGAACCTTCATATATGTGATAAGGCTTGTTTAGCTGAAGAATTTTTAATTAACAACAAATCACTTGCTTGCCATATGATATTTTATAAACGTTGCTATTTGAACTTGAACAACCCGTGGCGTGGTGGTTTGTGCGTAGGGCTTTCATGCCAGAGGTCTTGGGTAGAATCTGTGTCTGTGACATCTAAAGTTTTTTTTAATGGGAACGGCCTCTTGCGAGAAATTGTAAAATTTTCCAAGAGAAATTCTTATTATGAAAAGTGCTTTCTTAAATTAGGCCCTCCATCCCTGACAACATAATTCGTACACATTATTGGTTGAGAGTTCTAGTTCTCAATAGACTTTTGCGCAAATTAATTTATTTTATTTTGTATTTTAATAAAATGAATACTATTTCGGCCAGTCTAGATTTCGATCCAATCCAAACTCTGTATTCTACTTAACTTGAGGAATTGAGTACGGATATCTTGCCAAACTATCGAAAAATATTATTATGACAAAATAATTTGTTATTGATTTCATGCTTACCCTTTATCTTAGTTCCTAAAAAAGGTTTTGAAAAAAAAGATGAAGAAGAAGATTCTGTATTAATACATGCAAATACGTAACGAAATATTTCACTAAGTTCTTATTTTAATGTTTAGGTCCAGTTATTGGAGCCCGCCATCTTCAGGTTTTCCTGCTTTTTCTAGCAATAGCAGTCAGCTTTATGGAGAGATCAAATGTTTCTATAGCAGTTGTTGCCATGACAGATGCACAAACTACAAATTCTGATTTTCATGTAAGCATTACAAAATATTATTTTAATGTTCTTAATTAAATTATTTATTTCCACAGGAATTTAATTGGAATGAAATACAAAAATCATACATTTTGAGCAGTTTCTATTGGGGCTATGTTGTAACTCAATTTCCAGGTGGTTATTTGGTAAGAATGCTGGGCGTCAAAGCTTGTATATTCATAGCAGTCCTTGGATCTTCAATTTGTAACTTACTTGTGCCACTTTGCGTTCCCTGGGGCGAATGGCAAGCTTATTGTGTCATTCGAGTTATCCAGGGCCTATTTCAGGGATTTCTTTTTCCAACTGCTCATGCTCATATGGCAATATGGTCGCCAGTTGAGGAACGAACAATTCTTGGTGGCCTTGCTTATGTTGGGATCCCTGTTGGAATAATATTAGCCATGAGCCTAACAGGTGTGATTGCAGCATCAGGTCTCGGATGGCCAGGAATTTCATACGTTTATGGCGGAATTGGAATTGTTTTCTGTGTTGTTTGGTTAATTTTTGCAGAAAACAACCCAACATATTCGCGATTTATAACCTCGGAGGAGAGGGAATATATTATTACGTCTCAGGACAGCGATGGAAGCAAACACCAAGAGAAGATTCCAATCCCCTGGAAAGCTATTCTAACTTCTCCTCCTTTCCTCTCGCTTCTTGCTGTTCAAATATGCCAGGCGTGGAGCGCTTCTATAGTGGAAAACAAGACGCCTGCATATCTCCATGGCGTCCTTAATATGGACATCAAAAGCAATGCCTTGTTCTCAACGCTTCCGTTTATAGCGATGTTGGTTATGTCACTAGTCTTTCTTTTTGGAGCCGACATAGTTTTGAAGAGGCAATGGGCTTCTGTGGGTGTAGTTCAGAAATCTATCAACACTATTGCAATGTGGGGATCAGCTGCTGTGTTATTTGGAATTGGATTTCTCGATGAGAACCAAAAAACTTTGGCCATAACATTGTTGATTTTAAATTTAGGTCTGGGTGGTGGTATCACAATCGGAAGTATGTTGAACACAAATGACTTATCTCCAAATCACGCTGGGATCTTGATGGGAATATGGAATTGTATAGCAAGTTTCGTACTTATTTTAACTCCTCTCATAGTTGGAGTCATAATTTATGATGAGGTAAGGATTGCAATGATATTTTTAATTTGCAATTTTAATTAACTGATGGAATTCTATTTTCAGAGCAAACGATCACTTTGGCAAATTGTTTTTATAATTGCTGCATTTCTTTCCTTCTTCGGAAATCTTCAATATCTTTTCTTTGGTTCAACCAAAACTCAATCTTGGAATGATCCAGACTATCTTATAAGGCATGACATTGAGAAAAGTAAAAGCGTCAATAATTCAACGACGACAGAGTTAAAAATTAAAAATAAACATTGATACAAAATTTCTTGAAAACATTTATTTATTTTATTTATTAATAAAAATAAACTTTATCCAAATGACCAACACCTGTTTATGGTTTGTTTATTAATGACGTTCTGTCTGAATTAAAAAGCAGTGAGTAAAAGTTTATGCAGTTTTATCTTATCTTAATTGCGTGAGAAATATGGATAGTAAAGATAGTGGTGCTGTCAATGCATATTTATTTTATTATCCATTATTTCAGATTAACAATAAAGTGAAATACTCGGAGAATGCAGTTCATATCAATGTCATATTCAGATAACTCGAAAGAGTCGCATTTGTGCCGTCAATAGTGTTTGAGGAACATATTTATCTGAATTTTAGTTTTTGTTGTTTATTTAAAAGAGTGTAATATGGTTGCAGTTGTAGTTACAAAAGGTCAGTGTTTTTGGACTTATATATCTTGGACGGATTTGAACTTGCCGTTCGTCAAGGTTTTGATCAATATTAACATAGTAATAAGAGAAAAGTCCGAAGAAGTTGATTTTGTTCGTCAGTACTACATTTTCATATGTTTCACTTTGTCTGATACTAAACTAATCTAATTGAACAATATGCTCGAATTTTTTCAAAACATACTTTTCTAGGCTTTAAGATTTTAAAAAAAATCTTAATTAATGATTAACATTTTCTTTATTGATTTACGATTTATAATAAAAATTATTGTATTTTTTTTATGAAACAATTACATTTTTTACAATATGAGCCCACATTATCACCTTGAAAACCAATAGCAAGTTCGTTTATTTAGCTTATAAGAGTTTAAGAAATACAATTTTTTATAACAAGCATATCTGTTTCTGTAGGTCCTATTCTTGGCATCCGCCATCTTCAGACGCTCCTTCTTTTCTTCTCAATTCTTGTGAACTATGGTGGAAGGTTGAACATTTCTGTCTCCCTGGTTGCGATGACAAATGCCAATACGACAAACCCCGATTTTTATGTAAATTCAATCTTTGATTAATAAATTTGTAAAATAAATTGATTTAACTTTTTCATTTGAAGGAATTCGATTGGAACGAGAAACAAAAATCGTACATTATTAGTAGTTTCTATTGGGGATACTTTATAACTCAATTTCCTGGAGGCTATATGGCAAGGAAGCTGGGTGTAAAAGCTACAATTCTAACATCCAGTCTTGGCTCATCGCTGTTAAATTTAATAGTTCCTTTGAGTGTTCCCTGGGGCGGTTGGGAAATCTATTGCGGTATTCGTATAATTCAGGGACTATTTCAAGGAATGCTCTTTCCCTGCGTTCATGAACACTTGGCCAAATGGTCACCTATTGAGGAGAGAACACGTTTAGGTGGACTGAGTCATACCGGCATCGAATGTGGAACTATTGTGGCAATGGGTTTATCCGGCATTATTGCGGGTTCGAACTTGGGATGGCCTGGCATATCCTATGTTTTCGGGGGAATCGGTATTTTGTTCTGCATTCTCTGGCTGATTTTCGCAGATAACACTCCCATTGATTCTCGATTGATAAGCTTTGAAGAAAAAAAGTACATTCTGACATCACAGGCTAATGCTGCAAATGAAGCCAAACGAAAAATTCCTATTCCATGGAAAGCCATATTCACGTCAACTCCGTTTCTCGCCCTCCTTACGGTGAGAATATTACAAGGCTGGGGCTTCACAACCATGCAAGCTCAGATCCCTGCTTACCTTCATGGAGTACTAAAGATGGATATCAAAAGTAATGCATTGTATTCCACCCTTCCTTACCTGGCAATGTGGATTCTTTCGAATGTTTACCTTATAGCTGCAGAAATAATTCTGAAAAAACAATGGACTTCCTTGAGTGTGATGAGGAAAACTATGAACACAATTGCCTTATGGATTCCAGCTGCGTTGCTTATTGCAATTGGATTTCTTGACGAAAACCAAAAGACCCTGGCTGTCATTTTTATGACACTCAATGTGGGCTTAAATGGAGGTCAGACCATAGGAAGTTCGTTGAACACTATCGATTTATCACCAAATCACGCAGGAATCTTGATGGGATTGGTCAATTCCATTGCAAATATTGTTCCTATTTTGACACCGATTGCTGTGGGAATTATCGTTTACGATGAGGTTTGAATTAATTTAATTTCCGAAGATCTTTTTTGAAAGTTCATTATTTTTCTTTTCTTTTTTCGAAGACTCAACGAACCCAATGGCAAATTGTTTTCGTCATAGCAGCTGTACTTTTCTTTTTGGGAAATTTGCAGTTTCTTATATTTGGATCAACCGACACACAACTTTGGAATGATGAAGATTTTCTATTGAAGGGAACAAATGAAAATGGCCTTAATGGACAAAATGCTTCAAAAATTCAAGCGAGAAATCTAACCTCAGTCGACCTGGAAGTATTTTAAAATTATTTATTAAGGAAACATATTTATGTAAGGCTCTTAGTAATAAGATTTATTATTATTATAAGATCAAGAATTTGTTTGTGTTTTAAAGTTCAACTTAAAAAGCAGCCTCTTAAGATAGAGACAATAAAATATTTCGTTTTTGTGTTTTCTGTCTCTAATCTAATAATGGTAGATTTTCATATATTCCATCAGTTCGAAAAAAAAGTATTTTTATCAATTAAGTTCAATTGATAGGAGAAATGCATCTTCAAGAATAAACAATTTTTAAAAATATTATACTTTCTTCTATCTTAAAAGTAGGGACTTATCTTCAAGGCAACATAAGATTAAATGTGCAAAAAAAACACACACAATTTTTGGGGAGGTGTAATAGTGGTGATTGGTAAAACGCTGTTTTTTTTTAGTATTATCTGTAAATGGCCCACAATGTTTTTATCAAAAAAAAGTTGATTAAAAATTGGATAATGATCAATTAAGAGCTTTTTCTCAAAACTTTTTTATTTATTTTTCGAACAATTAGTACTTTCAGGTGCAGTCTCGAATAAACAGTGATAGACTTATTTAATTATTCACAATGGTTGTAGATGAAAAATATAAAGGTACATAACTCTGCTAAAATATAAAAAGAATTCTGATAGTGGAAATATTTTTTAATTCGAATAAAAGTCAATTAAAAATTAGTAAAAAAATTGATTGATTCACAAATAATTGTCTTAACGTATTTGATCTAAGCAGAAAGAACCTTAAAATACTGCTTATAATAACTTTTTAGTTGAATTGCTTGTGTTGATTTTTTTAGGTCCATTACTTGGAGCTCGACATCTTCAGGCTATTTTAATAAATCTCGCAATGTTAACCAGCTATCTTCAAAGAGTTAACATTTCTGTAACACTAATTGCTATGACAGATTCAAAAACAACTAATCCATATTTTCATGTAAGTTCGATTAACTAATGTTAATGTTCAAAAAAATAAAATATATTCATTTCATTTTTATTCAATACCCGAGGAATTTGATTGGAATGAAAAAGAACGGTCCTACATCATAAGCAGCTTTTTTTGGGGATACATATTAACCCAATTCCCAGGGGGATTTATGTCTCGGAAGCTCGGAGTCAAAGCAACAATCATGATAGCTATGCTGGGATCTTCTGTACTTAATTTACTGATTTCAGTCTCCGTTCCTTGGGGTCAGTGGCAAGTCTACTGTGTGATACGATTTGGACAAGGTTTGTTTCAAGGCTTAGTTTTTCCAAGTGCTCATACTCATTTAGCAATGTGGTCACCTGTTGAGGAACGTACTCTCCTTGGAGGTCTTAGTCATTTGGGCGTTGAAACTGGTACAGTTTTTGCCATGTGTCTTACAGGAATTATAGCCGCTTCGGATCTAGGATGGCCAGGCATATCATATGTTTATGGAGGGTTCGGTATTGGGTTTTGTGTTATTTGGATGATCTTCGCAGAAAATAGTCCAAGTGTTGCTCGATTCATAACTGCAGACGAACGAAAGTACATCATTTCTTCGCAGGCTGGGACAGGTGGTGAAACCAAGCCAACAGTTCCGATTCCATGGAAGGCTATTTTCACATCGGTTCCTTTTATTTCCCTCTTGGTCGTGCGTATTGGCCATAATTGGGGATCTTCAACAATGCAAACTCAAACTCCTGCATATCTCCATGGAGTTCTGAGTATGAGCATAGTAAGCAATGCCTTCTATTCATCTCTTCCTCATTTAGCGGCATGGATTTTGTCATTTGTTTACTTTACAATTGCTGAATTAGTTCTTCAGAAGAAATGGGCTTCCTTATCTGTGGTGCGGAAGACCATCAACACGATTTCAATGTGGATCCCAGCTTTGCTGCTAATTGGAATAGGATTTCTGGACGAAAAACAAAAAGCTCTAGCCATAGTTCTATTGACATTAAATGAAGGTCTTAATAGTGGAAACACAGTTGGAAGTTTGCTAAACCTTATTGACTTGTCACCTAATCATACGGCCATATTGACGGCAGTTCTTAACTGCATCACAAATATTATTCCCATGATAACTCCACTTGTAGTTGGAATCATTGTTTATGATGAGGTACTTATGCAATTTATATTTATTTTACTTATATATACGTAATAGTAATTATTTTTTTTAAGACTCAACGAACACTTTGGCAAATTGTGTTTGTCATAGCGTCTGCATTCTTCTTTTTTGGAAACTTGCAATACCTTTTCTTTGCAGCGACAAATGTTCAGCCTTGGAACGACGGAGAATTTCTAACCAAAAATGACAATAAACAAAAAATTTAAATTTAAAGAAACTAACTTCTTGAAACTATTCTGATTCTTAAGATGTTGACAAAGAAGTTAAATAAATTAGTAAGTTTAAAACTGAAATTCAAGTAAGAAAATGTGAAAAAGAGTGTTTTTGTAAAAAGGTTTTACTCCTATAATATTTAAATAACATCAATGGGTAAGAATTATTAACCTAAAAATATAAATAACAAACATCACAGCCTGAACTCCAATTTAAGAAGCTCTATTCTATTCTCCAGATATAACTATCCATTGGATTTAGTGGATCCGGCTTTAAGCACTTGGGAACACTAATTCCATCGGCCTGTTCTATGTTTGGTGTTCCTCCAGCTAAGAAGTTTTCATGGTTCCAAACTTGAGTTTCTGTTGTTCCGAGGAAGATGAATTGTAAGTTCCCCAAAAAGAACATGACAGCTGAGATTATAAAAATAATTTGCCACTGCGATCGATCAGTCTAAAAGAAAAAATTAAGGTCATAACTCATCAAAACAATGCAAAGCTTCATAATCACAACTTACAGCATCAGTTACGATAATACCCACGGACAAAGGTGTCACCAAAGAAACACAACTCACTACTGTGTTAATGATTCCAATCAATATAACGGCATGATTCGATGATAAGTCGATTGTATTCAAGCCACTTCCGATTGTAACTCCGCCATTGAAACCCACCGTTAGAGTCATTAGAACAATGGCCAATATCTTTTGAGTTTCATCCAAAAATCCCACTGCAACAAGTGTTGCTGATGGAATCCACATCGCAATTGAGTTAATGGTTTTTCTCAGGGTTGCCAGAGTGAAAATATCCTTTTTCAATAGGATATCCGTTGCAATGAGGTAGATATACGATATTATGAACATGGCTAGAAATGGAAGTGCTGAGAAAAAGGCATTGATTTTAATGTCCATGTCAAGAACGCCACGCAAGTAAGATGGAATTTCGGCTTGAATAGTCGAATAGCCCCAAGCCTCAGCTGACCGAACAACCATGAGAGAAAAGAATGGAACTGAAGTGAAAATGGCCTTCCATGGAATTGTGATCTTCTTGTGTACACTGTCATCTCTTAGTTGTGAGTCTAAAATATATCTCAGTTCCTCGGAGCTTATGAATTTGGAAGTAGTCGGTGTATTATCGGCAAATAAGAGCCACACAGCGCACCAAACTAGGCCCAGGCCACCTGATATGTACGAAATTCCAGGCCATCCCAAACTTGATTGGGCTATGAGCCCAGTTACTCCCATTGCCAAAATTGTACCAATTTCCATGCCTGTATGACACAGAGCTCCTAAACGAGTTCGTTCCTCAACTGGTGACCACTTGGCCAAGTGTTCGTGAATGCAGGAATAGAACAATCCTTGAAAAAGTCCTTGAACCACTCTAATTCCACAATAAACCTGCCAACCTTCACCATCACCCAAAGGCATACAAATTGGAGTAATGAAACTTAAAAACGCCGATCCCAGAGTTGAGATGAACATAGTGAATTTTGCACCACATTTCCGACACATATAACTGCCAGGGAACTGTGTAAGAATGTATCCCCAGTAGAAGCTGCTGAGAATGTAGGATTTTTGTTTTTCATTCCAAGAGTATTCCTTTGAAAATAGAAACAAAAAATGTTATGGAATGAGTCTTTAGTATTTGTTTAATTCAACTCACATCATAGTTTGGATTTGTAGTTTTTGCGTTTGTCATCGCCACAACCGCAACAGAAACGTTCAGACGACCCATATAGTTGACAACAATGCATAGAAATAAAAGAAGCACTTGGACATGGCGAACCCCCAAAACAGGACCTGTAAGAAATTAAAAACAAAATTTTAATAGATCAAGTGCAAGTACAAGCTATTTTATTCCGAAGAAAACACAACCAAAAAACCACTCAAGAAGAAATGTAATTATCTTTAAAATGAAGATATAAGATATAAGGGGGTGAATGGACTAGATTCTTCTTCAAGTTTAAAATTTGTTTCTTTTTCTTAAAAACACTGTTTCTGAGTTTCTAGCAAAACAGAGAATGCGACTAGTATTTTCCGGTATATGAATTTTAAATTCGATATTTTTATGTTTTTCCATTAAAAGATTCTAATCTTATCACGAGAAAGGTATAGCTCTGTGTTTTGAAAACAAAAGACCTAGGTAGTTCATTAAATCAGCAAATGTATTGATGAGTAATAGGTATCTGATGGAAAACAAATTCATTGGATGATTATTTCCGTTTTATCACGATTGATTGCATTATTATTGACAATATACTCGTGGGTACTTGAGGGAATGTTTTGCAATTGAGAATCTATTATTCACAATAAAATAACATAAGATGATTTCTTAAAACGAACATAACATATTTTACAACTTAAGATTCTTTAGGAGTAAAACTGGTATAAGGTTTAAAAATATTCATATAACAATTTATATTGTTGTTTCCTATAGAAAATTGACTTTAAATCACTACCAAACTTTTGTTGAAACTATTCAGCTTAACCGAATACCTTAATTGCAGCAACATTTATACATACCTTTATTTAAGCCGGAATAAGCCATTTTTTAGCTAGGATTCAAAAATCACTCTTCAAGTACTTAAATTGAAATGAACTGATAAAAGTTAAAGGTCTATATATTCAAAGAAAGCATTTACCTTTAAAACATTTAACAAGATAATATCGGTCGTTTTTCATTTTATGACAACATTCAATGGATAAAAAAGTGATTTGAGAGGCAGTTAAAATAAAATGCAAATGTAAATTTACAAATATTATATCAGTACAAAAAAGATATAAATTATGTAGAAACGAAAAATATTGAAATCAGTAAAGTAAACAACCTGCTGTCATGAAAAGTGTTGTCTCAAATGAGCCGCTCGGATTCGGCATGAAAACTGTAGGTCCCCTCAATTTCAGACAGCAGAGCACAGAGTAGTAATTGAGAGTTGTAAGTGATTAGGCGCTAGTTCTCCACGAACTGTTGCGCCACCTAATTTATTTTGTTTTGAAAGCGTGCGAGAAAGCCACACATAACCACTTTAACATTACCCCACGTCCCACATGTTCTAATTAGGACATCTTTACATTTAATAATACTCAATCTTTTAATAATTACTTACTTTCAATATTACTGATATAACCAACAATGTACATATCTGGTCCAAGTATGCAATCTTGAGGAACATCTTTATTTTTTTTTTTTAAAGAAAAAACATCACTTCTAGTCATTATTTTGAATGAAAAATTAACAATATGAATCTACGATTTTCTGCTATCAGGATTCTGTTCTGTATTTTAAAGGTAATGTACAAAAATTTAATAGTTCGTATGTTTTAAAATGTATCTATTATTGTGTTAAGAATGTTAACATCTTAAACAACGTCTCCCAACTATTTTTTTGATTAATTCTTTACTAATTTAAAAAGTTATCAAAAGTTTTAATAATTTATTCCATTTTTCTTTTAATTAGTTAATTTTAGTGGAGACTGCAGATAAGTTTCGTTTGACATTATCATTTTAATAAGTCTTAAGTTTGGGTCAGTTTGCTCAGACTATATTTTTGTTGTGTATATCTTTTGGGATTAGGGGTTGTTTTCTTCTGTAGGTCACACTTGGAAAAGCTTCTTTAAATTAAGCGGTAGAGCAAATCAACGTATTAAAGATACATAAGATCTACTCGAACATAACTCGCGTGGCAAAATTTTCTAGCATAATGTTCGAGTGCGAACGGCTCGCTTAAGACAAGCCCTAAAGCTTTTTCTTGTTTTGACAATTTTCAAAACACGACAAAAATTGATGTCAACAAGGTAAACAAACAACATTTAATGGCCCTCACAAGACACCCCCTGTAAACTAATTTAAGTTACAAATTTGTAACAATCTTCAAACATCACCGTTTAACTCCTGGAGGAAAACAACTTAAAAAAAAAAACAAACAAATATTTGATTTAATCAATATTTATAGACAAAAGAATGTTTAAACAGCTTTACCAAATATTTGAATTAATAATCAAAAAAACAAAAATAAAAATATATCAAGCAGCTAAAAGAAAAACACATCGGATTCATTGAGCATATTGCATTAGCTCGATATTTATCAGCTGCAGATAAATCAAAACTAAAAAATTAAATACAAAATCTGAAGTTGCTAATATCCGTGACTTGAGTTATTTTGTCAACAAAGTTTATGCAGTTCGTTAAAGCACAGAAGTTCAGAATGATGTGTTTTGAACTGATAATGATCGTTACGAAAGCAGATTTAAATTATTATTGTAGTACATACGAGTATATTAATATTAAAGTAGATTTTCACAAAACCTTAAAATAACACTGTTTGGAGTTGAATAATTTTGAATACTGACAGACTTTGTCTAATGACTTAAGCCATTTTCGCTTAAATGTTTTTTTTTTAAGAAAATTAAATCACAATCAATCAGAAAATGAACTCACTTCTCCTGCAATGCTTACCTTTAATATATTTTTTCATTTTAAGTAGTTTTATATTGTGATAACAACTTAAACGCTGCGAAAAACACGCACTTCCCACTATCAATTCAAACGTCTATAAGTACAATATCATGTAATTCCGATATTCACAGAAGCTTTTGATTCTCGCGTTTAGAAAATATATGTATTTCAGTTTCTTCTTACAATATCATTATTTCTGTAATTTTGAATTTTTAAATATCACTGTGTTGTGTTTTTATTTTTTGAATCACTAAGTTCCAAACTTTTTGCGACCTTTGCGATAGCGAATTAAAGTCGTTTACTTATTTCAACGTTATACAGAATACTAGATATAGAAAGAAGCGACTAACAGTAGAAACTCAAGCCCCGGGGCATTATTCTGTATCTCTACGTTTGCTGAAGCTGATCGATTGAATGAACAACAGACATCTATCTAATGTCTGTTCGTATCTAGTGAATGAATGGTCTTCTTTATCGTATCTTCAAAAAGAAATAGAGGTTTCAACACAAAGTGAAAGCCTTGATATAATAATTTTCAGCAAAGTTTGTGGTTCTTTTTAGCAGTGCACGATTATAGGAACAAGTGTCTGTTCAAAATTGCTGACTTGACTTGGTTTGACTACGTCCGAAAGGTGCCAGAAGTGTTTTTAGATTTTTATTTGGTGACTTCCAACCCCTTGATTATGAATATGAATATTGTGAGTTGGGGGCACGTGCATACAAGGGAAGACAAATGAATGAACAGCTGAAGCGGCGCACGATACAAAATATATGACAAATGCATGAAGCTTGATGATGCGAGTTATTAAAAATACGTATGTTTTGCTTAAGTGGCAAGTTAAGCTTAGCCGAGTGTAGGAGTATGAATTTCTTTTGGTTTTGCTGATTCGGTAAAAGCTGTAGACACACAAAATAATGAAGAAAAGAATTTCGAGCGTATTCTTTTTTTGTATTTTTTAATTATGTGAGGTTTATGTTTGTTGTAATGGAAATTGAAAACAGTGTTGTTTATTAAAACATGTGATGAAATTTTTTTATTTTCAGGGTTAAGTTTACTTTAAATAATTATAAAGGGTTGTTGGAACTGTTTGTTTGGGATTGTTTTGTTTTTAAATCGTTCTTAGTTTGAAATAAGTAACATTGTTGTTCAAAAAACAAAAATAAATAGTATTTGAAGTTAATTTTGTGTTTGTTCTCAAGACTTCACAGTCAAAAAACAATTTAAATTAATTGTTGGTTAGGTTTTTATTTTTTGTAAGAAACGGTTTACTTAAGTTTTCTAAAAATCTTACTACTTTGCAAAGCAGCCGATCTTTGTAATAAAAAATAATTCGTATCAGGTCCGTTCGCGTACTTTCTGAACTAAAATTCGTAAAAAAGAGATATTTTAAAGAGTGGTGGTAAAGTTCCCTCACAAAAAGACAAAACTACAAAAAAGTAAGCAAACGGGAAATCAACAAAATTTTCCCACAATTTCACTGTCAACAAAATATAAATTTTGAAACATCATCAAATTATTTCGTGTTTATTTTTTTTAATGAATAAATCAAGACAACATGAACTTCAAGCAACATCATGCTGGCCCATTGTTTTCTTTTTATAAAAAAACTTGATTAAATTGAAACTTGAAAATTGCAATCTTGTAGCTGTTATTTGGAAAAGAATTTTTAATTTTATTTAATTTATTTGAAGATCTATCAAATTTGAAACTTTTCACAAATCAGCCCAAAGAAATTTCTTGGGCTAAAATTCGTAGGTTGGGGAAATATGTTACTATCTCGTGAGCGTTCGCTTTTAGGAAAAACTACGAAATTTTTGAGTACGCCAACAGGATTTAGTTTAGTTTTTCGTAAAATAAGACTGCTTCAGAAAGGATTGCGAATGGACTTATTATGTATAACGTTAAATTTAAGCCTTTTTTTGTGAGACATAAATTGCTATTCTTTAAAAACAACACTCAATGAATTGGGTTTGCTTTCTTTTACAAAACAAAGTTATTTTGAAGTCGATATTTTTGTAGGTAAATAAGAACGTTAACACAAATACAACCAACAGAAAACACAGTAAAAATGTTCAATTCGAGAAACCGCACCTATTACAATAACCTCCATTGGAACATTAAAAAATGAGTTTAGAAGCCTAATTTGAAAAAAGAGCTTTATTTCTATGAAAAGTTTCTAATCATAATATAATGTTGGTCAGACAGGAATTGTTTAAAATATAAGCATTAACCAATAAATGTTTTTACACCTAGAATTAACAATAATGAGAATGATAAGACATAAAAGATTATATCAAACAGCATTGACGAGGCTTTTTAAAATACCTTCAAGGATTAAGATAACCATTTTTCTACTTGCATATGCATTTTTCAAAAATGCATTATCTGCTTCTTATCGCCAAGTCCAAGTTATAATTTTTAAGCATGTTGAATTTTTAATAACAAACTAGTTAGCAATATGCGAATACAATGTAGGTCAGTTAAGTTTGTTCCAAGTTAAGCGTTAAAATGTCCATGAAGTTCAGTAGCAAAGGTAATTTGCTTACATTTTTTTCTCCGATTATTGAATTGAAGAATTTAATGTAATTTTGTTTTTCAGGACCTTTATTGGGTATTCGTCATTTGCAGGTGATATTGTTGCTCATAGCAATATTTATCCAGATTTATGTGAGATTCAGTGTGAGCATATCTGTTGTGGCCATGACGAATAGTGGTAAACTGAATCCAAATTTTGAAGTAAGTTTACTTGTTTTCTTATTCATTTTATTTTGATTTTTTCTTTTTCCAGGAATTTAAATGGAACACTATGGAAATAAATTACATACTAGGTGGATTTTTTTGGGGCTTCACAATAACCCAATTTCCTGGAAGCTTTTTATGTCGACTTTATGGCGTTAAGATTATTCTATTTGCATCAGTCTTAGGTTCATCGGTATTTGCGTTTATTACTCCGTTTTGTGTACCTCTCGGAGGATGGAGGATTTTCTGTTCAATTCGGTTTATCCAAGGTCTCTTCCAAGGACTCGTATACCCTTGTATTCACAATCATCTCGCAAACTGGTCTCCTATTGCAGAGCGAAATTTTCTTGGCGGTATTACACTATCCGGTCAAGATTTAGGGGCTCTTGTCGCCATGTTTGGAAGTGGTCTTTTAGCATCATCAAATCTAGGCTGGCCTGGAATATTCTACATATCTGGAGCCGTTGGAATTGGTTGGTGTTTTGTCTGGTTGATGTTTGGCTCTAACAGCCCATCCGAATCAAATTGGATTTCTCATCATGAACAAAAATATCTTATTGGTTCAATAGATAAAACAACAATAACAGAAAGTATCCAAAAGATTCCGGTTCCATGGCGAGCTATTTGGACATCTTCGCCATTTTGGGCTTTGCTTGTGTCTGTTTGTGCAGAAGCGTTTGGCTTCACTACTCTTGAAGCTCAAATTCCTTCGTATTTGGATGGAGTTCTTGAGGTGGATATCAACAAAAACGGGCTGTACTCATCCCTCCCATATTTAGCATTGTGGTTAATGGGGTTTGTGTACTTGTTTGTTTCAATAGTTTTACTGAAGAAAAAAGTTCTCACATTGACAATCCTGCGACGAACTTTTAACACCCTTGCACTATGGCTACCTGCTGTTGGATTTATTGGCATTGGATTCATTGAAAAAGAACATAAGCTACTTGCTATAATCTTATTGACTGTCATGATGGGACTACATTCCGGGACAACTATTGGAAGTTCTCTAAACACTCTGGATCTTTCACCAAACCATGCAGGAATGCTTGTGGGTGTTTTATATACGTTAGCCAGTGGATTTGGTATTTTGTCACCTTTAACTGTGGGGCTGATAGTTCACGATCAAGTGAGTCCTTGTTTTTTGTTGTCGAAAACATAGATCTTAAAGATAAGTTTTTTGATTTAGCACGATCGCAGGCAATGGCAGCTTGTTTTCATAATCTCAGCACTTGTATTTTTTTTGGGGAATTTATTTTACACAATATTTGGTTCAACGGAAGTGCAGTTGTGGAACGATTCGAACTTTCTTCCGGCAAAAGGAGATACACACATTAGAAACAAAGACATTGAAAAACAAAGTAAATAATTTATTTTCAAACGAACAGGGCTAAGAAATTTTGTTTGTTACAAATGTAAAATATTTTCGCAACGGGAACATAATATTTGAAAGAATTAGATTTTGAATTTTTAAGAAATTTAAAAAAAATGTTATTTACATGATTTCAAAAAACATTTGTTCGAGTTTATATAAATCCTCAAACTCAGGTAAAATTTGTGTAATGTTTTTATTTAAGTAAAAGGTTAGTTTTGTATCCTAAAGGTATGCAAAAGCATTGTGAACATTTAAAATTTGAAATGAGGCACAACAGCAATTTCGCAAGAATGTTTCATATAGCGGATTTTTCAATGAAGCATACGCCAAGGCAGTTCTAGAGACTTTTTTGAGCAACGATGTTTACATATGAAATTTCTTAAAACTAAAAACTTCAGTTATCACAAAATGGCTACTTTAGTTTACGAGTAGATTCAGTAATTTTCAAAATCTCTACGACGACGTCTTAGGTTTTGGTATTTAAAATTCCTCTTATCAAGGTTTGTTTGCTATGGTTTTTGTTTTGAAACTGTCCATTTTCAGACGTGTTCAGATTCAACTTTTCGACAATTTTAGAATAGCTTGTAAATTGCTGAGTATGTATTAACATACAAAACCCTGAACAATAAGCTGTCTGAAATTTCGCACCGATCATTTTTATTTTGTTTTATATGTTTTAATACTTGAAACAAAGTTTTCTTTTAATTTTTTTTTATTTTCAGTTTCCCTATATTATATTACAAAATGGCCATATGAAGAAATATTTAAAAATTCGATTGTGTTCAAACCCTAAACTATGTATCTACGTTTTTATATTTTGTAACTTAAAATTATATATGCAAATGTATTTACAATTAAATGGATATATACCATGCAAATGGCAACGCTGCATTATATATGAGAGGCATTCCCATCAATCGGTATTTTGGTTTCGAAAGTCTCCTCAAGAGTTTTCTTATATGATTCAGTACCATTGCTTGTCTTCTCGCTTAAAACAGTTTTGTTCAGCAAAAACTCCTCATGATCCCATGGTTGGGTATCAGTGGTTCCAAAGAAAATGTACAATAAATTTCCGAAAAACAAGATAATAGCAGTTATCAAAAACACAATTTGCCATTCCGATCGTTCTGTCTAAAAAAAAGATTCAATTCACTTTATTAAACTTCCTTAGAAAATAATTCAAGCTACTTACTCCATCACCAACAATCACACCAACGACCAATGGTGTCGCCATAAACACTGCACTCATTGCTGTGTTGATGATCCCAATAAGGGTAGCTGCATGGTTGGGTGACAAGTCGATAGCGTTTAGTGCAGCCCCAATTGTATCTCCTCCGTTGATTCCGACGGTCATTGTCATTAGCGTAACTGCTAGGGTTTTCTGACTTTCACCTAAAAATCCTACTCCAATTAGAAGGGCGGCCGGAACCCACATCGATATGGAGTTTATTGTTCTCCGCAGTCTTGTTAGAGGCATGCCAAACTTTTTCATCAAAATATCAGCAGTTACAAGGTATATGTATGTCATGACAAACATCACCAAATACGGAAGTGCCGAGAAAATGGAGTTACTCGAAAGATCCATGCGTAAGACACCATGCAAATAAGATGGTATTTCACCCTGAATTGTCTTGAAGCCCCAAGCTTGGGCACTTTGAGCAACTACGAGGGTAAGAAACGGAACCGAGGTTAGCAAAGCCTTCCAGGGTATAGGAATTTTCTTTTGCTCATGATCGACCTTCTGCTGTGAAGAAAGAATGAATTCTTTCTCTTCGGAACTTATGAACCTGGAAATATTGGGATCATTGTCTGCAAACAACGTCCACATAATACACCATGCTATGCTTAAGCCACCAGAAACGTACGATATACCCGGCCAACCCCAGGCTGACTGTGCTATAAATCCCGGAACACCCATTGCCAAAATGGTTCCCATTTCAATACCTGTATGCGCAAAAGCTCCCAAGCGATTACGTTCCTCAATTGGTGACCATTTGGCTATGTGCTCGTGAATGCATGGAGTGAAGAAACCTTGAAACATTCCCTGAATCATAGTAATGGCAGCATAAATCTGCCAACCACCCAAAGGAATGCATACTGGTGTAATTAAACTTAAAACTGCTGATCCAAAAGTTGAGACGAACATTGTGATCTTCGCACCGTACTTATGGCACAAGAAACTACCTGGAATCTGTGTCAGAATCAAGCCCCAATAGAAGCTGCTTTGGACGTAGGATTTTTGTTTCTTGTCCCAATCGTATTCCTGCGGGTATAAAATTTTATTTGAATCTACTAAAATATCGTCAATATAAATATACTTACGGGAAAGTTTGGGTTTGCTGTCTCTGCATCTGTCATTGCTACTACCGCTACAGCAGTGTTAAGCCTATCGATAAAGTTAACTACGAAGCACAGAAAGAGCATCAGGGCCTGGAGATGACGAACACCTATAACAAGACCTGCAAGGAAAAAAGTAAAACATTTTTAATAATTAGATTAATTTTAATGTATTTTTGTATCCAGAAGCGAATTCTCCACTGATCTTTTCTAATCAGTTTACTCTTAAAATCAACGCTTGTTACAATATACTATATTAAAATGCAGTTGCAATCGAATGGCAGCCTTGTTCCAGTAGATGGCGTGATTTACTTGATTATATTCTATTAGATTTAGATTTCGTGCCTTCGTCAATAATTAAAAATTGTTATATAGATGTGAATACTTTTTTCGTAGGAAAATTAGAGCGGAAGTAAATTTTAACAACAAGTGCCTTTTCCTTTGATAAATGTTTAAAAAAAAATTATTAACATGTTGAAAATATTGGGTTAAATAATAAAGTGTGTATGTCGTTTTTAAATTTAATAAAATTACGTGACGATTTTGTAACTTTCTTGTGTATTGACTAGAATAAGGACATGACATAGCTTTACAGATTATTTCCGTGACATAGAATGTTTGATTATTCTCTTGACGAAAATGGATTTTTCCCAAGATGGTATCCTTTATTTTTAAATTGCACTTTAAGCCCATTTAAATTTAATTTGAAGTAACTGAAATAGTTTAAAAAATGTTATTAAGCCTTATTGGTTGATAATAACATTGTTTGGAGTACAGTGAAAAGTCAAGATTTGTTGTATACAAAATAATGCTCAAAGTATTTAGTTACATAAGCGCAAAATTTTAAACATAAAAAGTTGGCAATTTTCTTAATATTTAGCATTTTATTTAAGAAGTCCAAGTTTGTAAACCTTTGCTGACTAGTAATTTCCAATTGCCTTTTATTAAAAAACGAGGATCAAAACATGTCTAAAAAGTGACATTTCGTGAAAATAAACAAAGTAACTACGCTTAAACGGACCTATTAATTTAATTTCCTAACATTTTACTGGACCATTCCACCCACTGCTGTTATAAGAATAATTTTACCGGTGTCATATGGATTTAGTAAATTGCTAAACGTTTAAGTAGCTAATTTAACATTAACTTTAGCTAATTTGTAAGATAAAAAAGGGCCTGGGATGCAACCCACGCTGATAACTTCCCACCCCATCTGTCGATTTGTCTTGCTTAAAAGTTTGTACATTTTCGTGTTGGGTTAAAAAAGTTGCTAGTTACATTATTCGTAAAACTTTTAAAATTACCAACAATATTTTTCATATAAAGAAATAGAACCGAATGAATGAATGCTAAAAACAATATTTCTTATAAGTTTAAATTAGTTGGAAGCCATAATCTCAAATTTTTGAAAAGTAATTTGAGTTGAAAAACACTTTTTACCATCTTTTATTTTTTGTAAAAAAAACTGTCAATTTCATTTTTCTCAAAATTTTACCAGAATTTTAAAACGTTATTTTTCCTCGCACACAATTATTTTGAAGATAAAATCATTTTGTGTTAGTAAAATTTTTGAGGTGACAACATTTTTTTTTCAGTTTTTTGATTTATATATTTAAAACCGTTAATTGGATTTTTTTCAAAAAATGTATTTGTTTTGTATCACGTTAAAATATACTATATAAATTTAATTCAAGTCTCTAGCTTTTTTGGCTCGTAAGATATTTAGGGTTAACCAAAATGTTCACTTTTTTTAAACTGCTATATTAAAAAAAACACCCATGCAATTTTCTTGAGAGTCCTTTCTGCATTATTATCTGTATAACAAAATTTATTTGAAGACTATATATTTTCTGGTTCTCGAGCTATGGACGAAAAAAAAACGTCCATGTCAAATGTTGCGGTGCATTGTATTTATAAAACGAAAATACAATTATCAGAATTCGGTCATCAAGACTATTTTAAGCAGTCAGTATAATAATCTTAATAAATTGGCTAGTCCGATTGGGATGAAGATGTTTGTGTGTGTTCGCGGGGATTCTCAAGAATGATTTGGAAGCGCATTTGGACCCAATAAATGGCACCGTAGTTTTTATATTAATATAAAATGTAACAATTTATGAAAATGTTAATAAAGACGAAGTTGAATTGAACATTGAATATAATAGTATTTATCACACTTAAAAACAAATTCATGAACAAAAAATTTACATATTTTACTAAAATCAAAATCATCCAATAATAATTGATTTAAATTCAACACTTAAACAAGATTAAAACACGAAATTTTCAAAACTCAAAGGTGAACTCTATTGATTTATGAACACAGTGTGCAGATGTACAATAACACATTCTTTAAAATCACAAAACTGTTTTGGTTTTGTTTTATGATTTCATCAATAACTGAAACTATTAAGTTAAATATTTACTCTCAAACTTAAACCATGCATAGTATTTATGCGCCTTAACTCTTAAGTTTAATGTCATTAACCAAAGCTTGAACATCTTCATAGAAAGATCATCTAAACCATCGAGCAGGTTAAGTTTTTGTATTTTCTTAGTTTGTGTAACTGCGGATATCGCAATTATTATATTTTAAAATTTAAATTCACTTAAGTATCATGCAAAATATTGTACCTTTCGTATTAGTTTTATCAGTCATTTTTTTTAAGTTTTCTAATATTGTATTTTTAATTAATTGACATTTGAACTGTTTTATAAAACTCTCACGTCTCGTCGCACGATGTTCGCAATCTTTAATGAATTTAAAAAAACTTCTTGTTGTCTTAAAGGCTTCCTATAAACTAAACAAACGTTTTTCTATCATAGTCTCACTAAGCTGTAAATTACTCTAAAGTCGCGTGTTTGTTCAGCAACGCTTTATAGTAAATATATTATTTTTATTTTTAAAGAATTTTATAATAAATTCAAAGATAGCATCATAATAATAATTGAACTGACCACATTGATAAAATTGAATGGATCATCCTTCTTCTAGTTTACAGGGTGTTCCAATACATTTTTTGCACGTAATTGCCTTAGGAAATTTATACGAATTCTCAATCAATTTTGCCAAAAAACAAACAGGTATTTTAAAAATTCTACTAAGCTGGTTTAAAAAAAAAGAAATATCTAAAATAAATCATTAAATTAAATGATATTTAAATTCCATCATGGAACAATCCTTCTAACGAAATTGTGAAATTATGTTATTTTGGCACCCTGTACAGCGCGCGATGAGAGGGAAGAAAATAATTCCAGTTATTTTATACTTCTGAATACATTAAATTTTCAAAACATAAACTGTGTTTTCTAAAATTAGAGACCAAAAAACCTGTTAAAAAGATGGTAATAGTATTACATTTTATTCATAATAAAATGTTTGCTTAAAACTCGATTTTATGAAAATATTAAAAATTCTTAGTTTTGCAGCAATGGAACGTGCAAGTTTACATTTGGCGGGAAATTAAATTCATTAAAAAAAAAACTACTAAAAATCAAGTTGAATGACAGTTGTCAAGTATTTAAGTGTGTTAATTTTTAATTCAACACAGTTTGTCTAAGATTAAATTTAAACATTTTATTTCAAGCTAGTCATAAGGCCTCCTACAGTCTCTTTAGCAATTAAAGATGCTTAAGAAGACTAACTTCTGAATGTAAACAAATAAACATAAGAAATCATTATATTTCAAAGAAACTATTGTCTTTACACGATTGGTGATCAAAATAATGTTTAAACCGCTTTTCGATATAACTACTTACCTGTAAACAAATCGTTATTTCCTACACAGTTCATAATTTTTATATTTAACTCTTTTTTTTAAACATTTTGCCGACAACAATAAACTGGTTCTTTTGCATTTAATTAAAAATAAAGATTCACTTCATACTTATGAAGGTATGTAAGTTCATAGAAGCACGGCACAATATTATAGTATGGTTTGGAATGCTAATGCCTTTCAATTACTTTTTGACTCGTTTAATTATAGATATCATCAACTTAATATATTGCACATGGAATTATTTACAGTACAATACCGATATAAGAAAAAATACTTTTTAAACAAAAAGTTTAGCTATGTAACATTTTTTTTTTTTTAAGTTCGTGATCCATAAGTTTGCCATTGCAAAACTTGTAATTTATAATATAAAACTAATATACTCTTTCCAGACACACATTACTTGAAATAAGGTAAAAACATTGAAAATTACTTTAAAAAAATGATAATTGTTGCATCCGTAAGATACTGTACCTGTTAACAAATCAATATATGGGAGAATGTTCTTAGAAATAAAGCAATTTCTTGTGAGAATGAAATAAAATAAACACGACTTGATCTCACGAACTTGCAGAAATCACCCGGTTACTTAATTTGCTTGATGTAGGGAAGTTGTTGCAAAATTCTTAAACGTCGCCGTCGTCGCATCAATATAAATAAATCCGAAATAATACAAAAGCAAAGTTCATAAATAGAAGAATTATTTGTTTTTTAAAATATATGTGCGTTCATTTCAAATCAAATCAAAACACCCGAATTAAAAATGAAATGTGAAAATGTGCTCTAAAATTTTAAAATCAAATACTGTCAAGTATAGGGACTTTTTTTTTTAACCACACATTAAGAATGTGCAATAGTTTACCCAACACTGTTTTTCCCTCTCATTTTGATATTCAAAACCTCAATACCAATGTGCATCGGTATTTGCTATTAAGTAATAAACCATTTTCCTAAGCTCGACTTATGTCTAAACTGTAAATGTGTTTAGGGTTGTAATAACCCCTTTAGTGTGTGGAAATTAGGATAGGGTTATATATTTTGCGGTTTCAAAAGTAAATAATATTTCTTTTTTATTATAAAGTTTAAATGTTGACAATATGTAAGAAACTCCACATCATTTAAATGACCACCACGCGAATTGTTGAGAGCATCAGTTCTTATGAGGTAATTTTCAACCACTTTTTGACTCACGTTGGGCGGTATCCCAGCCATAACTTGACGAGTGTTGTTTTTTAAGTGCTCAAAAGTTAAAGGTTTATCAGCATGAACACTGTCTTTCGTGTAGCCCTACAAAAAAGTACAGCAGTGTCAAATGACATGATCTTTGTGGCCAGTTGAGTTGTGTGGCATGTGGCACCGTCTTGTTGAAACCAAATATTCTTTATATTGTATTCTTCAATAGCAAGCAAAAAAGTCGGTTATCATTATGGTCCTTCCATCGTCCTTTTCGAAGAAGTAGGGTCCAATCACACCTCCGGACCAAAGAGTGACTTTTTGTGGATGTAAAGGCTTCTTTTAAATTACTTGCGCATTCTCAGATCCCCAAATACGACAATATCGTTTATTAACATACCCACCAAATAAGAAATGTGCGTTGTTGTGTGAGCTAGCCTTTATGGATGTAGGTGTAGATCCAAATGCAAAATACAGTCTTAATTCCTGTAAACGGCGAGAAATCGACACATAGTCTTCGGCAACACTTTCACTTACAGCTGCGATATTTTCAGTACAATTTCTGTAACCAATCAAGTCATTTAAAATTTCTTCACAATTATAAAAAAATTGTTTTATTAGAAAGAAAATGTCACTGTAAGTTCAGAGAAGAACGCTGAACTTTGCTGCAATTTAAATTCTTTATTTGCATTTATGTGCATAGTATGGCGTCGGTTACTTCTTCATAACTGAGATTTAATTATGAACATCAACATTTAATTGAATTGACATCTTGTCAGTAATTTATTCAATTTTTTATCAGATATTCAAAAAACTACATGACGGTTAACGTTAATAAATTCATAGTTATACGGAATGAGATTTCAGTAAAGACAAGAGTACTTTTCCTCGCCTCTTATTATATCATAAACGTTACA
Source organism: Eupeodes corollae (assembly GCF_945859685.1). NCBI lineage: Eukaryota > Metazoa > Arthropoda > Insecta > Diptera > Syrphidae > Eupeodes > Eupeodes corollae. The sequence goes on along the minus strand of NC_079149.1, from coordinate 2,304,795 downwards.
TGAAACTTTCAACTGTGAAATCAGGGTTGCCATAACATTCCTCATTTTCTAACTTGTCTCTTTGCTGGAACATAATGGAGTGATTCTTGTTATTCATAATTTTCTTTCACAAATTATTTTCTCTAAAGTTAATGTGCATTTCAAGGCAATAAATTTGTGTTTTTGAACTTGTTGGTAAAATATCTGTTTAAGTTCATCATTCTAATTACGGAATCCGATTAAGAAGTTGCGGATGAATTAGAAATGAGTGTCGGACATTTTTACTGTAGAATGTTTAAATGTAAAAATTAACATTTCATTCCTCCTAAAGACTACTTATCAGAAATGGAGCTAAGACTTTAATGAACAAAATTTTTAACTCAGTGTACGTAAATTGGACAATTATTAATTTGTATTTTCTTATCAAAGCTCATAATTGTTTTTGATAATTTTATTTACTTTCATAGAGATAACTAAGCAAATATTCAAAAAAAAACACAACTTCTTTTGGGATAAATGTGTGGCATAGTTTTTTCGCCTTAATTATTTTAACAAGACTGAATTTAACAGAAAAATCATTTACTCCAACTCATAGCAATAATTTGTACTTGAATTAAATGTGCTATGTTTTACTGATCTATGGTGCTTCTATTTCTTATATCTGTAACGTAATGTCATTAAAATTGTGAATATTTTTTAAATATATTTCAAATCCTAAAACGACGAAAATTTAAATAAACAAATAATACCTAAAATCAAGCTTTTTGAAAAAAAATAACAAACTTGTAATTTTACTTTATAGAGTCCTGTACATGGTTATTGTAATCGGTCCTTTTTCTGTAATAGAAAAGTTTGCCATTCTTCAAATTTCAAGGTCCTTAGAATCCGAATCCAGAGTTTAGGAAACATAACATAGGAATTTTCTTTTGTTCGCCATATATCAAGATAGAAAATAGCAATGTTTAAGTAAATTTAGTTAACAATAACAATACCCAAGTGTATTTAATATAAATTATATTAAATAGAGGTATTCTTACTGACGCATTTAAAAAATATCAACTATTACAAAATTTCAAAATCTTAAGAACACAAAATTAAAGAATACCTGTTTGACATGTGGTGAAATGTTAAGCTGAATTTAATTGAGAGTTTTTAAACAAACAAATGAAACAAATTATAGCAGAGTGTTTTTTTTTTGTTTCTAGCTGCAATATTATTTGAAAAAATAACGATATTAACATGTACCTTAATTCATTTTCATCATATTAACTGTATTAACATAAACAGTTTAAAAAATGTTTTTGACAGATTTTTTACAAAAATTACAAAAAGGGCTGGGATGTGACCCACTCTAATAACTTCCCATCCCGTCTGTAGATTTATCTTGCTTAAAACTTGATCAAAATATTCATAATAATATTTTGTGTGAGATAAATAATTTAAAGTCAATGGGGTCTATTTGAACTGAAGACTAAGTATAAAATCTAGTCTAAACACAGCTGCTTTTCATGAAGAAGGTATATTCTAGTACAATTTCACTTAAACCTTGTAGAGGGGAACAAAATAAAATGCGTTTGCTGGAGAGCTAAAATCTGTGAAATCCTTTAAATTATTCTGTTAGCTGGGACATTTAATGTAGATCGCGGTGGTGCTGTTAAGACTTGCAAGCACACAGATATTGGCAAACCTTTCATTTAATTTCGATCTTGAATACTTATAAGTACGATTTTTTTGTCGATTCGATACCTTTCATACAAATCGCCCTCATCTAATTCAAAGGGTTCGATTTGGTTGGTTGGTAGCATTACATCCAGCAAAATATCCAAATATTGATACATGCTTAATTCATTTTAAATTTTAATTTATTTTAAAATGTTCGAATAAAATATCTCGCAACGTAATTTTCTAAATCAGGGTTGGATTCGGCTAGGTGATTGTTGATAAATGACGACCAAAATGATCGAATTCGATCTACGTAAGGTGATAGTCAAATTGATATCTAAAAAGCTGTCACAACAAAAATGTGATAGTCATTCTCAAACAAATATGTTTATTCCGAGTAGAACTACCAGACGCTTCCACAAAACACTGGAAAATGTTTTAAGATCACTTTGTTTCTTTAAAAAAATACATTCCTGTGACTGACAGAGCTTACGACATTCGAAAAAAGCAAGAAAAGTAAGAATTTTACTCCAAATCAGTCAATTTGATACTTTTATTAAGATATTTTATAAGAAACAATTTAAAATTTCACCAAGGCAACAACGAATTTTGACAATTTGAATAATCTTACACAGACGGAATGAAAATGATAGTCGATATTTGACTATCAAAATAATCAAAATAATAATAGTCAACTATCACCTTAAGCTTAGCCGATTCAAAGCCAGTTTGTTTATTTTTGACGTTTATAGATTTAAAAACAGCTTATTTTTAGACTGCAGGCTATCGTTTTAAAATGGGTTTAAATTGTCTTATCAGTTTTTGTTATTTTTGAAGGTTTTCCTGAAAACCTTATTATTATTAATTGTTAATTATAAACAATATTTTGCATGTGATGAAATAGTTTGATTTCAAAATCTAGTTTTGTTATCGAGATCCTTAGTCGAAAACCAATTTTTTACTCATTTTAGAAGCATTTCTTGAAATTTTGTATTCCTTATATAAACATATACAGATTGATCTTACTAAAAACAATATCTTACGTTAACTATTTCAAAATGAAGTGCAAATTTGGCACAGAATGAAATCATTTTGGAGTCAATAATTTCATTTATTCACGAGATATCAATAATATCAATTTTTATTAATTTTGCGTAAAAACTGACTTATGGAAAAACTGACTGTTTTATTTTATATTTTCTTTAAGATGAAATTAGTTTGAGAGTTTGTATTTTTTTCAGGTTTTTTTTTAATTATTTGTTAAAAAGCCTTTTTTTGATTTTTTTTTCAAAATTCTATTATTACTTCACAATACTTTCTATCACGTCACAAAATTTTAACTTTTTCTTTAAAATTGTTATGGTAAAAGAAACCATCCACCTAATTTCTTTGAGATTCCTTACTGTATTATTTCGTGCATAACAAAATTTATTTGATGCCATTATCTTTGCTGGTTAGTGGTTAATATTTGATGGATTTCCCGCAGAGCTTTTACAAGCAGAGCCAACGTCATCAAGCGAACTGCTTCATCCGCTCATAGAAGAAGCCTGAACCACAGAAAGCTTCCCACATGAGTGGAAGAAGGGAATTATCCTCAAGCTCCCAAAAAAAAAAGAGATCTTACAAAGTGCGAAAACTTGAAAGGAATTTGTGTTCTACCAGCCGTTGCCAAAATAATAGCAAAAGTTATTCTGGAACGCATCAAATAACACATGAAGGCCACACTTGATGCCGATCAAGCAGGAGTCCGCGCTGTATCCTCCTGTATTGATCATATTAACACCCTGCGGATCATTATTCAGTGCGTTGATATTGTGTTTGTTGGTGATATTGTGTTTGTTGGTGATAAGCGATGTACTGCGCTCAGCTCTGTCAGATAGCGGAAGGATCCAATGGACTTTGACATCCTATTTAAAGCATTTGCATTACGCTGACGATGTTTGCGTACTCTGTCATATGATCATGTATCTCCATCAAATGACAAAAAGTGTGGAGAGAGAAGCAGAAGTTTTAGGGCTAAAAATTAATTAAGGAATAACACTATCAGCTTAAGAACAAAGCTACGACTGTTTCGCAAAAATGTCGAATCTGTGCCTCTTTATGGGTGCAGCACTTGGAAGGTTACTTCAGCCATAAAAAGAAAGCTGCAAACCTTCTTAAATAGATGTCTTCGTAAACATCCTTAGGATTTTCTGGCCAAACCGTATTTCAAATAAGGTCCTTCATAGAAGGACAGTTCAGGAACCTATAGAATCTATATTAAGAAGACGTAAGTGGCAATGCAGTACCCGTGGCATGATGGTTAGTGCGTTGGGCTGTGATCTTAAGGCCGAAAGGCATTAGTAATTAGTGTTATAGTTTAGCTTAGAGTGTCCGTATGGGACCATTAAGTTAGTTGTAAGTTATGGATAATTAGGCTAGTTTTATGAATTTTTGTCTAGCTTTAAGATAGGTTAAGGATTGAATAAATAAAAATGAATTTGGAAAAAAAAAAAAGTGCGTTGGGCTGTCATGCAAGGGGTCTTGGGTTCAATCCCTGCCTGTGCCACCTTAATTTAAAAAAAAAAAATATTTTTCGCGGGTACTGCCTCTTGCGAGGAATTGACAAAATCCTTCAAGAGTAATTCTTGTCATGAAAAAGTGCTTTCTAATATTAGCCGTTCGTATTCGGCGTAAAATTGTAGGTCCCTTCCATTCCTGACAACAGTATTCGCACACAGGAATGGTTGAGAGTTGTAAGTCACTAGGCCCTGGTTCACAACGGACTGTTGCGCCACCCCCTTTAATTTGAAGTGGCAATGCATTGGACATACGCTTCGAAAAGGTAACGACTGCATTGCAGGCCAAACAATGCAGTGGACTTCGCTCACACAGAAGGAAGAAAAGCTAGACGACCGAGAAGGCTATGGGGCAGGATAGTCGAGGCGGAATCAGCGTCACTAGGCAAGGATTGGAGGGAGCTAAAACACATTTCAGGAAACCGTACACGATGGCGCGTACGCGTAGTCCCTAAGCCTCTTAAGGGGTTTCCAAAGGACTTAACATGTCTGAGGGCCTAAGTAAGTAAGTATCTTTTCTGGTTCTTGAGATATGGACGACGAAAAAGGACGTACGCACACACAGACATCTCTATACAAATATTTTATTTAGGCTCTACAAATCGGACCGATTACAATAACTTACTATGGGTAGTTAAGAATACTGCTTGTTGGGCCTTACATAATTTTTCGAAGTTTATTAAATTGTTTTTTGACGGGTACGAATGGGGAGTTATTATTGTCAGAGTTGCATTTCAGATATGTAATGTCTTAAGAAGTATATTGCGTACCATCAATTCAACTCTTGATAACCCACCGAATTCCTATTAATAAATTGTCTAGCAAAAACATTATTATATACAATTTTATCAAAGTCCAAATTAAATTAGGAGTTATAATTAGAAATGATAAGTATAATACTAAAGATGATCGTATAGAATGAACCCAAAATATTCACTAACATGCATTATGCATGGCTCAATATGCAAATCTTAAAATACAAAACAACAGAAAAGTGTCTTTTTCATGAAACAAACAACATTTTATTGCACAAAATATTTTTGTTTCTACACTTAAAACTTCTTTTTTTTTATAAAAAAAAAAACTTGATAATAGAAATAAAGATGAGATGAAAGCTTTTCAAATATCTAAGAGATCAAATACATTCCATATTATTTTGAAATTTAAGAAACGAAATCAAAAGTGATACAAATAAAGGTTAAATTATGATAGCATAGTCTTAAGTTTATCAAAGCTCTAACAAAATAATGATAAACAAACAAAAAAGTTTAAAATTAGATACATTTTAAGAAACAGATGAATTTCTTACTAAAATATCATTTGGTTTAATTAGTTTATGGCTATAAGGTGGCGTGGATGTGTTTTTTAAAATTGTTTTATTTAAGAAATAAAACTTACTAGCTTTAAATAAAATGATTAAGAATCGTAGATTGGAAGATAAAGGTGATAAAAAAGTGTTTGAAGTCCTTAACTCATTGTTAGAACTATTCTTGAATTTGTGTTAAAGTGAAAAACAAATAAATACGTTACCAAGTCATGGAAAAGTTGAAAATACTTACCCGGGAAATATGTATATTACGATTAATGTATTCTATGTTTGCTGACGGTTTCGGTTCTATTTTTATAGGAAATGAGTTTGAACCTTAATTTTTGTTCGCCCCTAGTAGCTTAACTGCTGCTACAAGCTTTGATATTTCATATCTTTTAATTTATAAGTGCTTCATGTTGTACAATAAATGTTGAACAATAAATCTTTCCCACACTTTTTAATGCTTTTCAATTTAAAAAAATTTCAGTACATTTTAAAACTTTAAAATTTTCTTTCAGGTCCTGCTTTTGGAATTCGTCATGTTCAGGTCATATTGCTGTTTTTATGTTTGATAGTCAATTATATAGGAAGGCAGAATGCATCAGTGTCTGTGGTTGCTATGACTAATGCCAAATCCACGAACCCTGATTTCCCAGTAAGTACGTACCATTTCGTAAAATTAATTAGGATTTTGAGACTTGATTTGTCCTCATTTAGGAATACAATTGGAATGAGACACACAAGTCTTACATACTAAGCAGTTTCTACTGGGGCTACAGTTTGACACAATGTCTAGCGACCTACATCTGTCGCCACTTTGGATCGAAACCCTCTATGTTGATCGCAACTGCAGGATCGGCTCTACTCAGTGCAATAACTCCCATGGCGATAGGCCTCGGTGGATGGCAGGTGTATTGCGGTATACGTACATTGCAGGGTCTTTTTCAAGGACTGCTTCTGCCAACGCTTCACGACCACTTAGCCAAATGGTCACCAATTGAAGAGCGAACTCGTCTGGGAGCTTTGAGTCTCACCGGATTAGAGACAGGAAATCTTCTTGGTATGGCAGTGCCTGGTTTGATCGCCCACTCACGTTGGGGCTGGCCTGGCATATCATACTTTTCGGCTGGGTTTTCGATTTTCTGGTGCCTATTGTGGATTATATTCGCTGACAGTAGTCCCATTGTTTCAAGACTTATAAGCCCAGAAGAGAAGACCTACATTTTAACATCACAAAGGAAAAACGATGGAAAACAGGTGAAAATTCCAATTCCCTGGAAGGCAATTCTCACCTCGATTCCATTCGCTTCTCTCGTTTCGGTGAGAATAGCTTCAATCTGGGGCATGGGCACAATGCAGTCTCAAATACCTTCATATCTTCATTCAATTTTTCTTATGAATATCGGGGAAAACACATTTTATTCAACGCTTCCATATGTCGTCATGCTGATAATGACATATGTGTATTTAATTTTTGCAGACGTACTGTTAAAGAAAAACATTTTTTCCCTCACAGGGGTCAAGAAAACAATAAATTCTTTTGCTATGTGGATTCCAGCAATTGCTCTCTTTGGCCTAGGAACGGTCGATAGAGCCACATCGGCTATAATTTTAATGACCATATCTATAGGTGTTAGTGGTGGAGTCTCGATCGGAAGTGGTTTGAATGCTATCGATTTGTCCGCAAATCACGCCGTTGTTTTGATGGGAATATTGAATACTGTAACAAGTATTGCATCAATGATGGCTCCTCTGTTTGTGGGAGTTATTGTTACTGATGAGGTGAGTAAAATTTATTGAAAGGTTTTGAAAATAATTAAATGAGGTTTTGTTTATGTTTTTCTCTTAAAGACTGACCGATCGCAGTGGCAAATTGTTTTCTGGACTTCAGCTTTGGTGTATTTCTTCGGAAACCTGCAGTTCATAATTTTTAGTTCAACAGAGACGCAACCTTGGAATGACGAAAAGTATATGCTAGTTAGTCAAGATGATAAACAACCCCAAATACGTAAAGTCAATTCAGTTTTAGAGTTAAGAACTTATGATGATAGCTCTATGAAGAATGATACGAGTTTGTTGAAAGAATAAAGTGCGTCATATCTGCATTAGAACATAAACTCGTAGTCTATAAACATTTTCTAAAATTTAAATAAGAAATGAGACAATTTTATTACACAGTGTATCCATAAGTTGTATTATATATATAATTTTAGTGTAAAAGGTCAACATTTTATATATTTAAGCAATTGAACGTAAGGTTATGAAACGTATTTTCTAGAAAAAATATATTCAATGTCTAAATCAATTACGTGAATTTTTGGACCAAAACTGGAAATTCCTGCTATTTTATTATAACACTAATACCTTAATATTTTTCAAGCCATTTTAGAAGAAAGACTTAATACAGATACTTATTTATTTGTTTCTCTTGTGAATCTCATTATTGTTCCACTATTTATCAACAAAAATTAATAACCGAATAAAACAATAAAACATTGTTAGTAGTTTTCGATAAGCGGTTTGGGCTGTATTTGGTTTTAAACTTTTATCATTCAGATTATTTTAAGTGTGTAATGTAAAGTTGGATATCTTACTGATTAAGAATATATCTACACTATACAAAAGATAATTTAACAGCAGTTTCTTAGACTGGTACATTAACATCTTTATCATTTGTTAATCAATTAAAACTTTATTCCGTTTGATAACCTATCAGTTATATGATATGCGGTTTTTATCAGAAATTTAAAAAATAATTTGATTCAACAAGTAATATTGAATGGAATACGCTTTTAGTAAGGCTTAACAGCTGCTTTACGTAAAAACAATATTTAACTTGTTAAAATTGTGCACCTTATTTATTTAAATTAAAGGCAGTTAAAGCCTTTTGATATTAATCGAAGCCAAATAAGATCTGGAATATGGCAGAAATAGAGAAAAGTAATTGGAAAGAATTGTCAAAACTTTTTCTTCAATTAAAAAATTGTTTTTTTTTTTAAGCACCGGCACCGCCGCGTCTAAGTTTTCGAAATGTTCAGTTCTTTTTGGTGTTCCTTTGTTACGCCTTAAATTTTATGAGCCGACTTAATTGCTCTTTTGCTTTAGTTGCAATGACAAATGCTGAATCTGCCAATCTTGATTTTGACGTGAGTATGGTCTTATTAAAAGAAGACTTTTAAATATAAATATTTAACAAACTCGCAGGAATACAACTGGAATGAGCAACAAATTTCATACATAATAAGTGCTGCAAACTTTGGCGTCGTTCTGACAATGATTCCTGGGAGTTTGATAAGTCGAAAAATTGGCATCAAAGCCACAATTGCAGCATCAGTGTTGGGATCATCGATTTTGAGTCTAGTGACACCAGCCAGCATTCCACTGGGAGGATGGCAAATCTATTGTGTGATTAGGTTGCTTCAGGGGATGTTCCAGGGTCTGTTTTTCCCCTGTTCCGTGCAACATTTGGCAAACTGGGCCCCACCTAGTGAAGTTACACGCTTTGGAGCCTTAAGCTATAATGGTGCTGCAGTTGGAATTGTTTTGGCAATGGGGTCATCAGGATTTATAGCCAAATCCAGTTGGGGTTGGCCCGGTATATCTTATTTCGCCGGTGTACTGGGAATAATTTGGAATGTGATTTGGCACTTTTTAGGAAATAATTCTCCAGCTTCATCGAAATACATTAGTCCTGAGGAGAGAGACTTCATTTTAGAATCACAACAAAAGAACAATGGTGCCCAACGAAAAATTCCAATTCCCTGGAAGGCAATTTTTACATCTCCCCCCTTTTTGTCTTTGGTTATTGTAAATTTGTCAACATATTGGGGATATATTACAATTTTACTCGAGATACCATTGTACATGCAAGGCGTCTTAAACATGGACATAAAGAGCAATTCGATTTTCTCCTCGATTCCTTTCGTGGCTGTGGTCTTCATGGCTTTTGTTTATCTCTATTTATTGAAAATTCTGTCAAAATCATATTCTATTAATTTTTCGAAGAAAATTATAAACACAATTGCAACATGGATTCCAGCTGCAGCTTTATTTTGGGTGGGATTTTTGGACGAAAATCAAAAGGAGTTAGCTATTTCACTAATGGTAATAATTGTTGGTGTCAATGCTGGAATAACAGTTGGCAGTGGTATGAATACTAATGAGTTGTCTCCCAATCATGCGGGAGTTCTTGCAGCAGTAGCGAATACTGGAAGAGCAATCGTATCAGTTATCGCACCATTATTTGCGGGAATTGTTGTCAACAATAATGTAAGTCAGAAGTTTAATTGGCATTTAAAACGATCATTTATACTGATTAAAGAATGTTTTTTATTAATAACAATTTCTTTTCCTAGAATAATCGATTCCAATGGCAAATTGTGTTCATGGTTGCAGGAATTGTATTTTTCGTTGGAAATTTACAATATCTCATTTTTGGAACAACTTCAAAACAATCTTGGGATAATGAAAATTTCCTAAAGCCATATCCAGATATTGAAAGTGATATAAAGCCCGAGGCAAATCAACGAGAAGACAAGTCTGAATTAAATGAACTTATTGAAAAACCAATATTATTATCAAAATAGTTAGTTTTATATTTTAAGAGAGCAAATAAAAAAGACTGAAAATTAAAATGAAAACAAAATTCTTGTCATTTTCATTTAAAAAATGTTTTTGGAGTATTTGAACGCAAAGAATGGTTGCATGTATGAGGTTCTGTTAAATTGAATTGGGGAGTTTTGACTACCAGGTCTGTCCTATTTACGGAATCACTGAACAATGAACAGATTTCATTTTGTTTTAAAAGTCAACATACTCTTGAATTAAACTTCGGAACATAAAATAATATAGATTATATAGAGTTCAACTCGTTACAAATCGTACAAGTAAGGAGTTCAATGATCATACATTTAAGTCTGTAATTAAAAACGTTTTCCTAACGATAGCGCTAATTAATCATAAAATGTAATCAAATCTTTTTTTATAGTATCAAATACAAATAAATCGTCAATTTTATTATTTTCATCAATACAAGTTAACTTTTTGCCGTTGTTAAAATTAATAGCATAATTTAATTAAAATCAAATAACATTTATTTTCACTTCCTATAATTCTTTTTTGGGAAAATCTATCAATAGTATGAATACTGTTGATAAAAGCTAAAGTAGAATCTTACTACGGATGGATCTTATGTGATTTCTTTCTCAAATGTTAGTACGATTGATGTTGCATTTGTATCTCGATGGCTGTGTCCGTTGACACAATCACATGATTGCATCTGCAATAATGTGATTTCCATTGTGGAAAAAATTAATCTGTTACTGTTGATATTATTTAGTTTTGTGCATGAAAATGGACTAACTGGGCTTATTTTCCAAGGGAAAACAATAGAAAAGATAATTAAGTTTTGCTATGTTTCCACTTAAGGTTTATCTCAGCTTAGATCAAATAAATGATTAAGTTTGAAAGCACTTTCTAAAATGCAATTAGTGTTTCGATATTTCTTTGTTTGATTCGGTTTAAACAAATTGTTTAGTTAAAGAAAAAGATATTTGTTAACAGTCAAATTGTTTTTTCCTGAACAATGTTTATTTTAGTAAATATGATTTAAAATCAAACCAGCATAAAAGTGTTCATTTATGCGTTTCACCCGATGTAATGGTTGGGCTCATCAGAAGATGACCACTACACCTTGTCTTGACGCATATTTTCTCTAATAAATAGAGATTCCATGGGACTTTTCAAGAAGAAATGTTTTAATTAAAACTTTGAAATCGACTATCACATAACACAGACGTATTTTCTTGATTTTGATAGTCAACTATCAGCTTGCAGGATTTCACCCCTGATCTGAATTTCGCGATTTTTTTTGGAATTTTTTGATAATTTTTTCTGGAAAATATTCAATTGTATCAACTTTCTAATATAAAAACCGGACTAATGCGGCAGTTTTTCAATGTACTATATATGGAATACCATAAAACACTGCTATTGGTCTCGTTATCGCCAAAAATGTATTGAGTTACAACAGTTTATGATTTTAAAATAATTATTTGATTTTTGTTTAATTTAATGTTTAGTTTGTTTGTTTTAGTGGAATAATTTATGTATATGCTGTCAATTTTTAAATAACCTTTAATTTTTTGTACCATTTGCATAATAAATGTGGGTCAGATAAAAACGTTGATTGCGTTTTATAGATAATTGCACTTATTTACCTAAAATAAAATAATTTAAAGTACATTCATGTACAACCATTCCACTAAATAATCAAACTCCAGATTATGTTATCCATTATTATTAATTTAAACGATAAGACAGTCACCTATGAAACTGGGGTATATTAAGATAATTCAAAATTTTCATCAGCACACATGAATTGAGAACATTTCGAATTGGTCGTTGGTCGAATGGCAAAATAAGAGGTCTTGATATTAAACGTTATCGCCAAAAAAATATAACAAAATGTCTCTTGGAATTATCGAAAAAGGTATAAAATTATAAATATTTCAAGTCTTTTTAATTTGAAGAGGTTCAATTATTTTGTTTCAGGTCCAAAATTTGGAGTTCGACATGTTCAAACAATTTTGTTGTTTTTTTGTTTTGTGGTTAATTTTATGGAACGATTGGTTGTATCGGTGGCAGTAGTTGCCATGACAAATGCTGCCACAACAAATCCAAATTTCCCGGTAAGTAAGTAAGACCGTAAGCTTTAATAATTTAATGAAGTGATATTAAGATTATAAGACAATTTAGATTAACCAAAATTAACTTTAACCTACAGGAATACCAATGGAATGCAAAACAAATCTCTTACATCTTAAGCAGCGTCTTTTGGGGTATGATTATCGGAATGATACCTGGCAGCTTTTTATGCCGAAGATGTGGTGCCAAATTCACAATGATGATATCAATATTGGGATCATCTGTAATGGGAGTCATTACACCGATTTGCATACCTTTTGGCGGTTGGAAAATCTATTGTGCCATACGAATAATTCAAGGCATATTTCAAGGGCTCTTTTTTCCGTGTACTTACGATCACTTGGCCAAGTGGTCACCTATCGAAGAGAGGACGATGTTGGGAGCTTTGTGTCATACAGGCTTGATCATCGGAACCATTCTGTCTATTGCTGTTTCAGGATTTATTGCTAAATCGAGTCTGGGATGGCCGGGTATTTCATATGTCACCGATGGAATTGGGCTCGTTCTTTGTGTGTTCTGGATTATATTAGCCGACGATAGTCCGATGACCTCGAGATTTATATCTACCGAAGAAAAAAATTATATTTTGTTATCTCAGCAAAAGGTCGAAAGAAGTCACAAACGAATTCCCATTCCATGGAAGGCAATTTGTACTTCACGTCCTTTTCTGTCGCTGGTCATAACCCAAGCAACTGAAGGCTGGGGACATTCAACAGTTCTTGCACAATTGCCGTTGTATATGCGAGGTGTTCATAAAATGGATATAACAAGCAATGCTATATTTTCGTCAATGCCATATGTGGCAATGTTTGTCATGTCATTTGTCTATCTTGTTTTTGCTAGCTTCTTGATGAAGAAGAAGAACATAAGCTTAACAGTTTTAAAGAAATCAATCAACACAATGTCAATGTGGATACCAACAGTTACTCTTATAGCAGTGGGATTCTTGGATGAAAGTAACAAATCTTTGGCCATTGTCCTGATGATAGTGACGGTAGGATCTAACGCTGGCGTGACTATTGGTCAAGGTATGAATTCCATTGAATTGTCCCCAAACCACGCTTCAACTTTAATTTCAATCATATTGGGTATTGTAAGTTGTGTTTCACTAGCTTCACCATTATATGCTGGATACATTGTTGAAGATCAGGTAATTTTTATTTTTTATAATTTAGAAAACAATTTTTAATAAAATTATTTGTATATTTTATTAGACCGATCGCAAACAGTGGCAAATTGTATTTTTAACTGCAGCACTCATGGATTTCTTTGGGAATTTGCAGTATTTATTCTTTGGAACAACCAAGACACAACCTTGGGACGATGAGAACTATTTGTTGAGAAAAGATGATGACTCTGAAAGTCCAGGGGAATGTAGAATAAAATCAATCAAAAATGGAAAATTATAATACAATTGTGCAACAATTTATGTTTGTGCTAAGTTAATCATATATTTGCTATATTTTATAGCAACTATCGTAAGAAAAAAAAAAACTTCAATTTTCAAAAAATAACCCTCTTTTTAAATTATTGCATATTATTGTTAACCAAGCCTAGAATATTATTTATCTCTTTTATTGGAAGACATAGCGTCTGTCCAAAACTCTTATTATATATTTGTTTGATAAAGATAAGGGTTTTTAATCAATAAGTTCACTAAAAAACTTATCAATTCAATTAACACAAGGTTAAGTCTATAAAAATGCAATCAAAAATCAAAAGTTAAATCAGTCTGTGTATATTTAATCTAAAAGTATAAAATAAAACTTACATAAATACTGGATTTCTATTTTTATGCTATAAACTTAAAACTAGGAAAATTAGGTTCCACTTCTTTTGTTGTGGAATCTGTTGCCTTCTCAGCATCTTTTTTGTTTGTTACTGTGTCTTCTGCAACTTCATTCCAGGGCTGTTTTTCCATTTTTCCAAATATCACATAAATTAAATTACCAATAAATAATATCACAGCGATAACATTAAAAATAACTCTCCATTGAGTTCGATTTCCCTGTTGACAAAAGTAAGAACAAATTAATTACTATCTTATCGATTTTTTATGCATTCAGAATTACCTCGTCTGAAACTATAATTCCAACGAAAAGTGGTGAAACTATTCCCACAGCATTTGCTAGGGTATTGGTGATTCCAAAAAGAATCCCCGCATGATCGGGAGCTAGATCAATATGATTTAAGCTGCTTCCGATAACTTGAGCTGCACAAGCTGACACTGCAACTATCAACAGCGTAACACTTGTGGCCACATGTTCCACACTCACATAGCCTAGAGCGACCAAGGCAGCGGCTGGAATCCAACATGCGATTGAGTTTATGGTTTTCCGAACCAAAGCCAGACGACAATCATCACCTTTGGTGAAGACGTCAGCAGCAATAAGGAAAACATACGAGAGAATGCACATGAAGACGTATGGCACAGCAGAATATACAGCATTCATTTTGATGCCAACTTTAAAGATTCCGTGTATGTAAGCAGGAACTTGTTGCATCAATGTGAAAAAACTTGCTGCAAGGCTTATTTTCACAACAGTCAGAGCTAAGAACGGTACCGAAGTGAAGATTGCCCTCCAAGGAACAGCTTTGCTGCGACCCGCACTTGTTGGCTGCTCCAAGGACAGTTGAATCTTCTTCTTCTCAGCAAGAGAGATGATTCGACATTCTTCTGGGCTGTTTGCTCCAAAATGTATCCATAGAATGGACCAAAGTATTCCGAGAATTCCTGGAATCCGATGCTGCAACTAAGCCACTGACTGCAAATCCTACTGCCGAGCCAATATCCATTCCAGTTTGAGTGATTCCACCAAGGAGATTTCGTTCCTCAACAGGACACCATTTCGCAAGATGGGAATAGAAGCAAGGGAACATCACGCCCTGAAAGATTCCCTGAAATACTCGAACCAAACAAAACAGTTGCCAGCCTCCGAAAATAACAGCGGTTGGTGTTAGAAGGCTCAAAATAGAAACGCCTAGTGTGCAGGCTAGTAGAAGTTGCTTAGCACCATATTGACTTGAGAGATAGCCTCCCAAGAATTGTGTGCACAGAGAACCCCAGAAGAAACTACTCAGCATATAGGATTTTTCTGCTTCACTCCATACGAATTCCTGTGTAAGAAATAATTAGTTACATTGCCTTAAATCGGTCATTATGAACTTACTGGAAAATCAGCGTTTGTTGAATTTGCATTTGTCATTGCAACAATTCCAACAGAGACATTCACTCTCATTTGTATTCCCAGAGTACAGCACATAAACAGGAACAGGGCTTGAACATGGCGAACTCCGAATAACGGTCCTAAAATACACAAATAAAAAGGCAATTATGTAAAAAATTAAACACAAATATTTTTATGAATCTAACTCCGGAACTTAGTGTTAAATACTTTATTTAATTAGGGAGAAAGTTAGTTTTGTAACTTTTTAAGGTCAAGACCTTCTTAAATCATAAAGCAAATGAATTAATGTTTAAATACACCCAACAGGAAGATACATTTTTTTAACTGAATACCAACAAAATAATAAATTAAAACGATTTTTTTTTAATGGCTTAAATATTGTAATAATACAACCTCTTGGACATTTTATTTATTTATTTTACCAAACACGTTTTACCTAACAATTTTACGTGAATGTTCCTACCACAGTTTTTGCCAAAAGCTTTCGCTAATTTTTGTTTTAATATTATTTAAATTATATTCAATTAAAACATAAAATACAAAAACAAAAATAAAATATTGCAAACTTTATGATGGGCGGAATTAATAAACAAACTAAAAAAACTTGTTAACAAATTTCTCTAAGCAAAAATACAACAAAAAAAACTTGACCACTCAAATAAATGATAAATTGCAATTTATCATTATTAATAGTTCACTTAACTTTACGCAATATCAATATTTAAAAAAAAAAATATCCTACACAGAAACAGTTTAATTTATTTAAATTTACCTTGTTTGATAAGTGAAAAAGATTTGATCGTCATTCTACTTTCTGCTCATTCAGTTTCAAAGGAATAAATGTTTTAAAACCGTTATTTCAAAGACAATTTGTTATGGGTTATCAATTAGAATTTAAACTTCTAGACGACTTAAATTTTACACCAGCACCTTTCTTCTTCTTCACTTATATTTACAACAAAGTAAGAAGCTGGTTTCTTCAATTGGTATCAAAAAGAAAACAAAAATCCAATGCGAATCGATCCACAATCCGAACCGATCAGACGTACCACCGAACAAGTAATGACCACGACAGTTCTTTTTCCCACTTGACCAACTAATGGTTATGTGCGCACTGCACATATCCAATTTTTAGTCTTCTCCTCTTATTTGTCGTTATTTGGCCAAAAGCGTGGTATTCTGGTTGGTAGGGTTGTGATATAAGATTCCTGTTTTTGAGTATGAGAAATCGTTATAATTTTCCAACTTTCAAAAGTTTTGAAGTTTTCAAAATCAGCCTTTTTGGGAATTCAAGGAACACAATTGGCAAAACAGATAAGACACTGATAGGGCAGTTTATAAACCTAATATGCAAATATTTTTGAATAGTTTGGAGAATTTAATTTAAGTGCAAGAACCTCGGTTTTAATGTTCGTTTTTGACCCTCTTTTCAACAACAAACAAATAAAATAAAGTCCAAAATTTTATAAGATATAGCGACGTTTTCTACAACAACACCGTTATAATGAAACTCTTTATCTTAGACTATTTCAAGTCACAAATTTCTGTTTAGTGTTTCTTTTTTGTAGCCCGTTTAGTTTGTCGCTCAGCTCTTTTATTTCCTATATCAAAAGCGCGTGCTCGGTAATTTGCAATCATAGATAGCAAACTCTTGTGTTGTGTTGTTAAACTAGATGCACTTGGTTAAGGGAATAAAATAAAATAGAATTGCCAAGATAAAAATAGAACACTTGAATATTCATTAGAAAGGGGAGAGCTGATGGGGCAACACAGTAGCTATGTTTAGGTTAAAAACTAGTACTACTACAAGCAAAGTTATTTGATTTGAAAATTTCATAATGAATGGCCAACTATATAGATAACTTCTCTTTACCTAAGAGGAGGGAGGGTGGTAAAGATGCGTAGTGGATGATGACAAGTTAGTGTGGTACGCTACAAGAAATACAAAGATAGTGGTTTGATCCAAAAATAGACTTTTCCAGAAATAGTTTATTTTTGTTCTGTTGCGATTCTTGGCGATAATGATTCGATGCAAGCGACGGACGCAATGGTGTCTTAAATTTGTTGAAGTTCAGAAGAACTTAAAGTTACAATTTGTTATAGTTATTGGTGGTCTTAGGGTTGATGTGCACAGTAGTTTAGAATTTAGAAGCACATGTTTTTTAATAGTTTCATATATTTTTACAGAAAAGATCTTAAGTATAGTATTTTCCGTGCAATAATCAATCAATAATGACTATTTCGAAAATCCAGAAAACGAATTAAAGAATTATTGTTCTCGTAGTAGTAACCGTGTCCTGAAAGAAAATTCTGAATGGTCGCATTGAGATTCTCGACATTTTATTTTTCGCTCCCAATATTGCTCGATCACCGAGTCAATTTTGTTAACTGCACTTTTGCGCTACATCTGGGAAAATACGCTGAATAAACTTCTCTTTTGAATCTGTGATGTGACAGAAATCTGTGGGTAATGTGATGAATCCGGTCGAGGTGTCCATTGCAACTTTATTATTTCCAATATCTGACAACTGCTTCGCAAACACTTTGCAGTTTCATCATATTGCAAAAATACTCGCATGTTAGTTATTAACCGTACTGCCAAATTCATTGATTTTAGGCATGCATTTAGTTCATCAGCAACAGTTGATCGGAGAATAACTGGAAGAGTCTGACGAAAATCACCTGACAACAAAATCATGGCCCCACCAAAAAAAATTTGGTTGTCACGAAGATCTTTCAATGTTCTGTCCAGCGCCTCCAGTGACCTCTTAGGGACCATTGTGCATTCATCCCAAACAATTAATTTGCATACCTGTAGGATCTTGGCCATTGCGCTATTTTTGGCGATGTTGCAAATTGGTGTTTCGGTGATTTGCATGTTTAACGGTAAAAAAAATTGGTCCTCCCTTACAAAACTGACTACCACCAGCTGATTGATTTACTATGGGAGGGCCAAATTTTTTTTTCATATTTCGACCTATGTTTTTTGGGAAAATTTGTTGAGTTTCATTAGCAAATTCAACTCCTTCAGTGTTGATAGCCCCTTCCGTTACACGCTGTTTGTGTATTTTAGTACAAACTTGAATATTATAAAAATATTCTGGAATAATACCTTGAAAGTGCGCTTGCATTCTAAGCCTATCCACTTCATTGTCACTCACTAAATAACGCAATTCTGACATAGCAATTCGACTATTTTCTTGATCTGTCTCTCTCTGATCATCAGTGCGGTTAGCACTGCGACGACCTAATTCAGGTCGTCTTCCTCTCGTCATCGTAACGTAATTAATAAAACTACTTGGAATGTCACTATCACAAAGGATCACAAAAGTTAAGAAAGTTCTCGCGTACGTAGCGGTAATCGTCAATCACAAAGATAGAAGGATGCACTCATAGAATATCGTATCACAATATCGTCAATCGTCATACTTTTTCCGTTTTCTGATTTTTTTTTTTTTTTGAGTTTACATTTAAGCCATACATTTTCGTGTGCGACAGAATGATTGATATATTAGTTGGTTGTGAAATCTTATGTCAAATATTATGGTTGTGTTCAAAAACTTAATTTGAAACAAAACTTAAGATTTATCAAACTTAAAAAAAATAATCTGATACAGTTACAACTGAAGTTAGCTAAAATTAAGTTTCGCGAAGCCGACCAAATCAATTGGAAATCGGTACTACTAATGTTTATTACATTTTTTGTCGCATTCGTGATTCAAAAAAATCAAATGGGGTGGCGCAACAGTCCGTTGTGAACCAGGGCCTAGTGACTTACAACTCTCAACCATTCCTGTGTGCGAGTACTGTTGTCAGAGATGGAGGGGATCTACAGTTTTAAGCAAAATCCGAACGGGTAATTTGAGAAAGCTCTTTTCATGACAAGAATTACTCTTGAAGGATTTGTCAATTCCTCGCAAGAGGCAGTACCGGGAAAATTATTTTTTTTCTTAAGGTGGCACAGGCAGGGATTGAACCCAAGACCTCTTGCATGACAGTCCAACGCACTAACCATCATGCCACGGGTACTACATTCGTGTTTCACTTTTGTTTATTTTCGAAACGTGACATTAGATCCTCCAAAGCTCACGCGAAGACTATTTTCATAGATATGAATGAAATTGACATTTATGCAGCGCAAATAAATTGCAAATTCACTCTTTGAAATTAAGAACACACCTAAGTTGCTTAGACAACAGTGAGTGATTATAACTTAATATGAACTTTATTGAATAGCAATAAAGTTCAAATTGACTCTAGAAAAAGTTTGTATGGGAAATAGAAATAGTTTTTAGAGTTTACCCGGAAATAATTCTATTTTTTCTCGCCTTTTAAACCTACCCTAAACCACCACCAACATTTCAAGACTAAGATAAGATAAATCCATTCAGCCGTTCTTGAGTTTTAGTGAGACTAACAAACTTCAATTAATTTTTATATATAAATATTTTACACCTTTTGCACATTTGAATCCTGAGACAAGCATTCAATATATGATTAATTCAACATTACTTAAAAAGTCTAACCTATGTACTAAATTAGGGTTCATCCACCTTTGCTCTTAAGTCCTTAGTTAGGACTATTTATAGCTTACAAATAATGTTAAAAGTAATCCTTCTATTTCTAAGTTGAATAAAAATAAGATTGTGAAGAAGAAATACCGAACTTAAAAAATAGTGTTGCTCTTCATATTAAAGGACACTACATAATTTTTGTTTGTAGATAATCCTTTTCCATTCTAGTGGTAACATTATTTGTGTATACATTTTTTCGTGATTTTTCATTACAGCAAATCATTTTTTATATTTATCAAAAATTATAATCCAGGAAATATAAGCAAGTCGATGGCCTCATTATTATCATATACTCTGATTAACTAATGCAACTTTCGCACGCCACATAAATATACCTTCACCGCATCCCAAGGCTGTAACAGTCCTCACATTAAGCATCATAAGTACCATACACAAAAAGAACTCTTTCGCTGCAACATTATCAGATGCAAGTGACCAAGACCCAGTGTCAGTGTCGAGGACATGACCATGGCCAAGTAGGTAAGGTACCTACTCAGCTTAAACTTGTTTTGCTTTTCTTCAGATCTTCTTTTTTCTTTCTCCGGCGGTTTGCTGCTTGTAGGAGGTTTATAACTATTTTTAGCATTTCGTTTGTTGCCACTTAATAATATCAGTAAAGTTATGTATTATTGTAATTTCTCTCGTTTTTTCATGAGGTTTTTTAACCCTTTACAGCAAAGTCAGGTAATGTGGGATTTAACCTTTTAATATACATATATATATTTTTATTATTTATTTGACACCAAAATCCAGAAGAAAAAAAAATATTTAAAAGCAACTTGCAGGCAGTATACGCCATAAACGGTATGGCCCGATATGATAACACAAAAGCTACCTGACTAGCTTACCGAAATATGCCGGTGAAGTGAAATACTTTCTACGATCTACGTACATTTTTGTATATTTTTAAGATGCTTCGTAGCTATCGCTTTAAAATCCGCTACTTGTTTCTCTTTTTTTTTTGATAATAATGCGATTCAGTAGCTTTCCGCAGATTGTTTCCGTTTTGGTCTTTTAATTCGCCCATAAGTTGTCATTAATATGACAAAAATATGTGATTGGGTTAATTAAGTTCATGGAAGACACAACAGTGAGAGAAATAAATACCACAGAAAATGTTTGGGTTTGTTGACATTTGATTGGAATGCTTTGGTTTTTCTTATCGCGCAGATGCATCTAAATATTATTATTTTTTTAATACGGTGTCAAATAGTCAAGCCTCTGTCAAATGTTAATGTTAATTATTGAATATTTTGATAAGTTGTTGATTTTGTGATGTGATATTTAAAGTGTTGCCTATGCAGAACAAAATCTGGTTTTTATAAAGTTTCAGAAGCTTTAAAAATACTCGTTTATATTTTTTTACGACTGTGACGGTTTTTGTTTTAATCGATATTTAATTAATTATATTTTAATTTTTTATGTCATACCTCATAAAAGTGAAGAAGCGAATTATTTTATTATTTGAGTAGTAAATGTTTTAGTATAAAAATAACTTAAACATTATAAAGAATATTTTACATTGCTAATAGCTGATTCCTTTAAAAAATAAAATGCACGACACGGTCGCACAAACTTGCTCCTGCATGCAAAGAGCCTGTTTAAAAAAGTACCTATGTACATATATAAGATATAAAAATATACCTGTAAAATAATTTTGTCTTCAAAGATATAGATGCCATTTGATTTGTCAAAAAAACCTCCATTTTTCAATTTTTTTGTTTGAAAATCGTTAGACCGGTTTTATTTAAACAAATTTTTTTATATATACAAAATATCCATTTTTTCTTAAACATATTTTTTTCTATGCAGTTGTTTAGTGATTTAGTAATGAGAATTATAAAAAAAAAATACGGTTCTATGAGCGATACTATATTTCGTTAGCATGTCTCCCTTTTTTGGCTTTCTTACGGAACTAATTTTAACAAATAAGGTGTAAAAACAAAGAGAATTGTCCGTAAACTATGCGAATTGTATTTTATTGAATATTAATTTATAACTAGTTGAAAAAAACTTAACTTTTTATTATAATAAAAATATGAAATACTCTGAAAATATTATGTTAAGGGGAATGGTTTTGTGTATTGAAATGAACTTATGGAATACACTTCCTTTTTTGTCGGTAAGCTAGTTTCATCCCAAGAAACAACTCATCCCGGATATGAAAAATAGTTGTAAGCATAACGAAAACAATTTTTTGTGCTTCAACTAGTTCGCCCAAAGCTTTTTCCTTTTGATAGCTTTATTTTAATTTCATGCTAGAAGAACCAGGATGGAAAATAAATTATCTGAAGATAAGAAAAGGAAAGAACATGTATGTTTAAATTGTAAAGCGATCGCGTATTGGTTGTGTAGTTAGGTAGGTGTCTAAAACATAGAAAGAATAGTTCATTGGCATGCAAGTAAAAATTATCATTGTACTGTGGACACAATTGAGTCATTCATTGAATTTCACCTCATTCCAGTATAATTTTTTATTATGTGTTGATTATTGATCTTGCTTCATAATTGTATTATTTATTATAAAGTTAGAATTAGGCAAGAAGCATGTGAGATCAAATTAATGACTTAATCATATCCATGTCACAATTTAAGTCCCTTAAATGCATATGTTTCTATATCCAATAACATATAATAAATGAAATTAAATTAGGTGGAGCAACAGTCCGTTGAGTTGAGAACAAGAGGCTAGTGACTAACAACCCTCAACCATTCCTGTGTGCGAGTTTTGTTGTAAGGGTTAGAGAGGACCTACAGTTTTAAGCCAAATCCGAACGGCTTTTTAATTTTTACTAAAGTTTAAGTCAAAAATGTCTGCTCCGTATGTTTAGTCTGTACGTTAGCGACGTTTTTTTCTTCACCCATAGCTCAAGAACTAAAAAAGATATCGACTTCAAGTAAATTTTGTTATACAGATAATATTGCAGAAGAATGGAGAATGAGCTCTCAAGAAAATTGTGTAGGCGGTTGTTTTACCACAGCAGTTTAAAAAAAAATGAACATTTTGATTAACCAAATATAAAGACTTGAATTTAATTTTATAAAGTATACTGTAACATGATACCAAACCAGTATATTTTTGTTAAAAATCCAATTAACTTTTTTTATAAATAAAAAAACTGAAAACAAATTTCACCTCGAAAATTTTACGAATACAAAATGATTTTATCTCCAAATCAATTTAGTTCAATGAAAAAAAAACGTTTTTAACATCTGGTAAAATTTTGAGCAAAATCGAATTGACAGTTTATTTTTTATAAAAAATAAAAACCTAAAAATAATATTACTCAAAGTTGGTAAAAATTAAATTTTGAGATTATAGCTTAATTTACATTTATAAGAAATAATGTTTTGAACATTTGGAAAAAATTTGAGAAAAATCGAATTTACAGTTTTTTTTACAAAAAAAAACAACAAACAAATTATAAAATTTTGTAAAAATTGATTTTTACTCAAATATCTTTCCAAAGCTTTAAGATATTGGCTCTAAACTAATCTTATCTTTTAAAAACTATTGTTGCCAACATTTAGTAAAATTTTGAAAAAATATCGAATTGAAATTTTTTTCTACAGAAAATAAACACCTTAACAAAAAAATTAATAAAAGTTGGTAAACATTGATTTTTGGCTCAAATATCTTTTCGAAACTTTGAGATATTGGTTTTAAACTATTATTATCATTTAAAAAAAAATGTTGTCAACATTCAATAAAAACCTCATTGACAGTTTTTTTTACAAAACATAAAAGCCTTAAAAAAAAAAAACAATTCTAAAACTTGGTAAAAATTTACTTTCGACTCAAATAGCTTTTCAAAAATTAAAAATATTGTCTTCAAACTTTTTTTATTTCAAAGAAAATATTGTTTTCGATATTCAGTAGTAGTAGTAGTAGTATAAAAAATCTACTAAAAATAGTACTCTTGCTTTTTTTCAAATTTTCGTTTTTCGTTTTCAAATTTATCGCATACATACATTTCTTATCTAAAGTGGCTTAAGTAAGTTGCAAGTTGCTACT
Organism: Eupeodes corollae; assembly: GCF_945859685.1. Classification (NCBI taxonomy): domain Eukaryota; kingdom Metazoa; phylum Arthropoda; class Insecta; order Diptera; family Syrphidae; genus Eupeodes; species Eupeodes corollae. The sequence goes on along the minus strand of NC_079149.1, from coordinate 2,280,805 downwards.
AATTTGGTAATTCTGGAACAATAAGTCTTTTAAAATCTAGGCAAAATGTAAGTCATTGGAAAATAACTGAAATATTTTGTTTCAGCTTTTAGTTTTGTAAAATATAGTTTAGAATTTTATCACTGTGGCTTCAATTTCGTACATTTCAATTCAATGTTGATGCTCTTAAATATGTATTCACTTTATTCAATGTTTAATTTCACTTAATTGTTTACTGCAGATTTTTTGTGGAATTCCAAATAAAAATAAGCTCATTGAGACCAATTTGATGATTTTGCAGAAGTTATCGAAAAATTTAGCAAATCTGACTAAAAGCGTCTAAAAGAGCAATATTGCAATATTTTTTTAAAAAATGTAAGATTTTTTTTTAAAACACAAAAACAATACTCTATACAGCAGTTATAAAGGTTTTAAAGTTAACTTAAACTTTGATCAGTTAAAAGCTCAACTTATATTTTAACAGCTCCTAAAAGTATACAGATTCAATGGCAGAGTTTGCATATAGACTTCAAATCTGCTATAAAACACATGCAAATAAATATTATTTTCTTGCTATAATTTAAAACAAAATATAGGCACATGCATAGTATAGGCTTGATTTATGTTATAAAAGCATGCTTGTTTCTGTTTATCTTATCAAATTAATCGATATTCAATTGCACTTAATATTCAATGAAATTAGTTGCAGATTAGAAATGAACACAATAAATAAATCCATTGACCATAATATGACTTAAGACTGTTATCGGTTTATATATTAATAAATTCGTAATAAAACTATTGAAATTCTTACAACGAAATTTATTTGATTGAATGACAGCTCATTGATGATTCCAAAGCAATCATTTTTTTTAAACACAATAATCACATGCATCATATAATTTAATTGGGTTTTTATTTTACATCATTATGTCATTTGATTACAGACATATTGATTTATTATGAGCACACTTAAGAAAATAATGAACTCTGGTTCACCTTATCAAAAGAAAACAAATCCAATTGGAAATAAGTCGGAATTTCTTAAAAAAAAAAAACTTATAAAATTGGTTTAAACTGCTTTAAGTTAGTACGGCTATAAAAAATAATTTCAAAAATAATTTCTGTGGTTTTTGCCAATTCTAAGTAATTTCGAACTTGAGATCGACCAAGCTAAATAAATGATGAACGCTCAGTGAATTCAAAATTAAATTTTGTGTGCGACCGGAAAGTTTGAGGAAACACAAATTAATTATTACGAACGCGAACCATAATCATGAACTTGAACGTCATGCTTTTTTTGTATCATTCGTATATTGCCATCGAAATCTATGAACGGATTGTATGGGGTCAACATGGCGTATACGTAATAAAAAATAATCGAATTTGCATGCAATTTGAGATTGGTTGTGACTATAGATTATGTTATTCTTTACTTTGTTTAATTAATATTACTTCCTCAAATTGCCTTGCGAATGACAGTTTTTAGGTATGGATGCACATTAAATTCTGCACTAATCACTGCCACTTGCCACACCATTTAGAGTAGAATATTTTTTGTATTAAATCATTATTTGTTGCGAGTCAATGTCATGAGTGTGCGTTTCGCATGTGGAATTTGCACTTTCTGTTTCTTTATAATTTTCATTTTATTTTCCTCAATTATGCGAATAATCGCATTTCATGTTTCATATGGTGGTGTTGCCGGTCATGATAAAAGCACAGCATCACCTTGTTTAACTAGTTACTAAAGTTACTTCGTAAAAGAAAGGTGCCTTACTTTGACATTTCGTAATAGAAGTGACACTATGAACTGGTCATAACTTTCTCTGGAAATACAAATGTGATTTGTCTTAGGTGTTTGAAATCCTGGACAAATTTGCCGCAATATTTATGACATACATCATTTCAACCTTAATTCGTTGTTTAAAAATATAAAATATAGTATTTCCTGGTTATGATGAGTATCATATCAAATTACTTTTTTTCTAAGATCTTTTGTAGTAGATCACGATACTTGTTAATGAGAGTAAAACTGAACTTGATAATGTAATTAATTTTTTATTAAATAAAATTACAACCGTAATTGAATAATTGTGTATGCTTTGAAGATAAGACCAAAAAGGAAGCATACAAAAGTTTTGAAAAGATTTGATTTCTGATTGAAATTTAATTATTTCTTTGAGGTACTTGACTCAAACGACAGGTTTGCGATTATGTTTGATAATTGAAATAAGATAACTCTAATTTTCGCAATTTCATGCTTGACGTAATAATTTCTACTTATCACTTTTCTATACTTGTCAATCAACAAAATCCTGGGGAAATCACCTTTGTCTACTGATTTTTTGGGAAAAGTTGAATGTAGATAACACTTAAAAACGAAACATAATAAATCTCTTATAAGTTTTGTGTGATTAAATGTGTTGTATTGCTTTTAAATTGGCTTGGATCAAATAAATTACTATTGGCCAGATAACATGTTTCTAGAACTGAACTTAATGTTAAAACTTTAATTGAATTAAATTAATAATTTTAACATATCTTTCAGTCTGTAACACGTTTGATAATTAAAACATTTTTTTTATGATTGATAATGAAAGCTCAGATTAATGACTTTTTACACGCGTAATATTTTGAGATATCTGTAAATTACTTAATAATCATAATAAATTTGACATGATTCTTTTTGTGATAAATATATTTTGAGATTGTATATAATTGTATAAACCAATTTATTGATAAAATTAATGTGTTTTTTACGATATCTTTATTTATAAGTTAGAAGTTCAAATAATTTAAAATGTTTACTCTACTCATACACATTTTTTTTTGTTGAAAGAAAAGATGAGCTGATCAAGCTGATCGAAGTTTATTTCCAAAGAAAATGATACTTCTAAAAATTAAATCAATTTTTTACATTTGGAATTTTTTTAGTCTTGTTGGAATACTACTTGTACACATTTTGTTGTAACTTAAGATTGAAAAAATATTCAAATTTCTTGTATATTATATTTATTTGAACAATTTCTAGTGCTTAATTGATTTCTAAGACATTAACAGAAAAACTATAAATAACCTTGTTTATTATTTCTAAGAAAAATCTACCTCTATTTTTGTTTTTTCTTTGAATTTTGTAAATCTCCAATCACACAAGAATATATTGAAAATTTAATCATGTAAATTATAACCTTGAAAATTTGCGAACTACTCACAAATTCTCTTTTTTCAATTTGTTGCAGTTTCTTAATAAGACTTGATTGATAAAAAATAACTAAAAGAATAATTTAATTGTTTGCATAATAATAAGCGGATATTCAAAGGGATATTACTACCCTTATTATGCAAAGATTCAGTGTGAACACTGGGATAAGAAGAAAGGGTTTGAAAGGAGATGTCGGGACACATTAGTTTTGAATTTGAATTTCCGAATACTGCAATGACTGAGAAGAACAAAGTTTATTAAGGCATTCCACATTCGCTTAGTACGGCTAAAGAACGAATTCGACAGTACGACGACGTTGGGCTCGAGGGTATACTGATAATCATTCCTAGAAACGTGAGTATTACGGTTGAATTGTTAAAGGGGAGGAATGCAGCTGGCTTATTCTCTGGAGCATAAACTGTTAAAAAAGGGTGACAACAAGAAAATTTACGACGATGTTCAACCGAAGTAAATCATCCTATGATGATATTATCACCAATTAATCTAAATGATATAAATTCAATACTGTCGAAGATGCTTAAGTACGTTGCAGGAGTAGCAGCCCAGAGATGGAAGTTATACTCATATACTGAAGCTTTGGATGTATATAAGTCTTGCAGATCAGAGAGGTACATTTAGGCATTTAAGGCAACATCACGTATGTGTTCTTTCGACAAGAGGAGGTTGGTGACACACATACCGAGAGTATCGAGACGTTCGGTCTTCTTCAATGCAAGTGTCATCCTTGTATAATCACAAGGGGGGTATATCTCGCTTTTTTATCCCACATTGTCCCATGGTGTCTAGGTCGGAATTTAATAAACTTATCTTATTTTGTGGTTGTAGTTCCACATCCGAACTACCGAACTAAAAATAAATATAAAAAGCTAAGAGTACTATCGTCAGCGAAACAATGTATTGGATTAGAAGTTAAAGACAGAAGATCATTAATAAAAATTAGAAAGATAAAAAATGTTGTTATTGATGAAACATTTTTGCTTAAAAACTTCCACAACACAATTATTCTTGTATGTAATTAAAACTTTGGCACTAAAAAAGTCGTATAACCTTATCGTTCAGTAACAATGTTCGACCGACTTTTTTTTAACTTGTTTCGATAAAAATTATACTACAAGAAATATGTCACTCTGTAGTAACAAGAAAAGAGTGAACTAAAAATAAGTGTTTATGTATCTTATAGTGCAGAATGAATTTGTTTGAATGCCAGAACTTGGCCACCTAACTTCATTCTTAAAATGCAAGAATAGAAATCTGGATTGTATGTTAACGCTTTATGTTATAAACAAATCAAAATTACATAAAACAAAATACAAAAAATATGTAACGATTATTTTTTACCAATACTATAGCTTATATAAGAACCATATCATGAATAACAACAGCCTTAATAAAACCTTAAAAAAGGTTAAATAAAAATTGATAATCCACTTCATATCGATAGATTTAATTATTAATATTTTTGCCTAGGTAGATTTAATAAAGATTTAAAGCAATATAGATAAGTCAAGGTCAGTGTACCTATAAGTTCTATAAATAATTATTGTTAAGTTGCAAATGTCTGCCTTTTGGGCTTCGTTGACTTCTGTTCCACTTGACTTACATTATTGATTAATTAATATATTAAACACTTAAAACTCTACCTAACCTATACTCGAATTATATACTTCGTTTTGCTCAATTTCATTTTCATTTTTATTGAAAACGATAACTTATTTTCAATACTGTGCTAAACACCGCACGATACAATAAAAAGTATGTCAATTTCCATGTTTGTAGGACAGTTTGTATTTCTCTTCAGATTACATAAAATCTTTTAAATGATAAGATGGCAATTTAAACATTGCAAATAGACATATAACTTAGATATATAAATGCCCTCAATATTCCAATAGCCCAACAAACAAGAAATTCGCAACTCCATTCATGCGTAGAGCATAGTAAGTAAATAAATTAAATCTAAGTTACTTTTTATAATTTTAACATATTGGTTTGCATTTTTATTTACCTGATGATATGGCTGCTATAAATGACGTCGAAAAACTCTCACTCTGAATCTACTTCTAATCAACGTTACTAGAAAAGACTATACATACTAGACGGACATCAAGTTTTTCATGTTAGATGTTGGAAGTTGCAGGTCTTTTTTTTCTTTTTCTTGTTCATCAAGACTTACCTTTTAACTATACTTAGATATTAATAAATAGGCACGTATCAAATTGAGGGGCTTGGGGCCTTTAGTCCAATAGTGGAATGAAGTTTTTAATTCGGTCTTCTAAGTTTGATTTGGCATAAGAAAAAGACGTGACAACTTTATACAATATGTCTTATCTTCTTAAAGAGACATTCCATTGTTTTTTTAGTGAACATTTAAAGGTAATAAAATATTTTTTTTTAGATTTTCCAGATGAACCCACTCTGGGAGCTTAGCCATTGTTAACTAAATCCAGAAATTCCTTTATCCAATATTCCCTTAGTTTTAATTGTTAGGAAAATTCTTGACATTGATATCTGTTTATTTCAAAACCTAATCACAACCATCGTCGTTATGTTGGAAAAGTTAAGATAATTCCTAGAAATCACAACTTACTTATCAAATAATAAAACTTGAGTATCACCTCTTTTATCAACAATAAATCCAAATCTACAGAATCAAACCAAATTGAATTGAGTTCTATCTGCTTTGGCGTCAATTTCTAATCAGCTTGTGTCTTAACTCAAACAAAACAATAAATTCACTATCCGCTTCACGAATCTACACACAATAGCAATTTGAACAAAAAGTAATTATTTTATGAACAATATCATTAGTTACCTGCAACAACTGTTCGGACGTGCCGACTCCGACTCCAATATTATACCGAAACCGTTTCTGAAAATTTACAACAACAACATCATATAAGAGTATACTATCGTATACAATTCCGCATATGAGCTCGCATGTTTGCTGAAGCTAAAACTTGAAGCTGAAGCCTAGCCCGGCGGTAACGCTATTAGCGGCTGATCATTCGCCTTTTAACTCTGTTCAACTAAAGTTGAGCAAATGTGCAATTATCCAGACATTTAGTCGTCATATCGGTATAGAAGTAGTCGACGAACGACGACGCCGCCGACGACGTCTTGGTTGTGCTCTGTGGAAATAAATGTGTAAAAATCTGAAATAAAAACAGTGACTTCCCCATAAACTCAATTAAACAACAACAAATTCAATAATTATAGTGTGCGTTCAAATTTCGAAGGCAGGATAGTTGCGTTTTGTTTTAAGCGTGAATCGGGAGTATTAACTGAATTGGCGAACGGAATCAAACCGCTATACTCTAATTTATTTTGAAAAATCAAGTCAAGTGCTAACAAAACCGAAACCATGAAGAAGCCATACGACATGAACGTGATGGACAAATCCAAGGAAGCTGCATCGACCGGAGTCAGAAAACCAGGTAGACTAAATAGACTTTAACATAAAATCAATCAAACAACTTTACAACTTCGTTAGAGAGTTTGAACAAAGCTTGTAACCTTGATCTCACTGAACACCCACCAAAAATGGGCAGGACAAGTTTGATACAAGTAGATGTTAGATGTCAATTAAGTGCCAAGAAGAAAAAGTCCTAGTTGAAACATTTAATCAAAACTACAAGAAACATTGTGAAGGCATTGTGTAGAAATTAATTTTATTTATTTTTTTTTGGCTCTAAACATTTCATTAAGAAACTAAATTTATTCTATCGAACATTAAAAAATAATGAGACAGTAGCAAAAGTTTTTCGTAAAACACATTCATTAAAAATGCACTCCTATAGAAGCTCTGGGGGAAGTAAGCAAGGAGTTCTACATCTAAATAGAGTTCCGCAAATGATCATGTCAAGTCTTTTTTTTTAATTTTATTTTATTTAATTTAATAACTATAATTATGTAGTAGCCTAGTTTTTAATTGTTGTTAGTATATAGTATGCAGGTATGACTACATTAAATTCTAGTTTATTTAGAGCATATTTATTTAATTCAAGTATTGAAAACTTTATTGCTATAACCTTCCATAGAAGTTATAGAGCGTGCTTCATACTCTAACTCTTGGCAGTAATGAGAAAAGTTGCTTTGTGTGGCGCCTAATGTCGCCGGTAGGTATAAAATGCATATTATTTATTGGATTTTGGTTTCATAAATCATCGGTCGTATATATATGCATTTTTTGTTGGCACTCAAGAATCTAACACATTAGATAACAATAATTTTATTAAATAATATGAATAAATGCAAATTAATGTGCGTGGTCGAGCAGCGTTGATATTTTTCTGCCGTGTCCATTATTCAAATGCATAAGAAAAATTATTTTGTAAGTCAAGTACAAAATTTTAATCGACGACACATGTCTATTTGCCAATCCTATGACCATTGGATTTTTGTCTGTTACTTGTAGAAAAACCTTTATAGAACGCATTAATTGATTGTGATTAAAAATATGTTGTTTCTTTAATAGTGTCTTACTGATCGTTTTAGTAATGTAGCATAATTTTCACAATCTTCTATAATTATCTATAAATTTTATATTAAAAACTTTTAAAATTATTTATTTCATTTATAATATTACTAGCTTTTTACCCGTGGCTTCGCCCGCAGTGGAGAAATTAAATAAGTATGAGAGATAAAGGTTAAGGGTAGGTTAGTCTATGTTTGTACTTATTCCAAAGAGTTTGAGGGTTAGAAAGACCGCAAGAAGATAAAAGCGTAGCGTAAAGTTCCCTGATTTTATCTCTATAGTTTCATCCCAATGATTGTCATTTTCTAACAGTCGCCAAGCTTCACCTGCTTCTCGGTAGGTTTGACATTCCTGACCATTGACAGTTTTAAGATCTGTAAAGCTAATTGGACCTCTAACATGATGCAACAACATGAGCAGACATTCCTAACATGTACGGTAAATATAGAAAATTAGAAACAGTTGAAACTATATTCAATTGAATTAGATATTGTCGTCACCGTCGGTAATACAGTGGTTTTGTATTACAATATTCAGGGTTGAAACTTCATTACTATGATGCTAGATGATGTTATATGGCGTTGACGTAGCTACATTTGACGATATTTTGACAAACAATTTTCTTATTTTTCGTTATTTTTTTAATTTTTTGTATGAGCTACAAAGCTATAAAAATGTTTTAATGATAACTAAAAACTAAATAATTTTTTACTAAACACGAACAAAATTATTAGAAGAAATAAATTAGTATCGCTTAAAAATCTTTTAATTTTATTTAAAACTAGCTTTTTACCCGCGGCTTCGCCCGCAGTGGAGAAATTAAATAAGTATGAGAGATAAAGGGTTAGGGTATAATAATAGAAATGAGTCAATATAATAACTAAATTTTATTGCTTGGCTGAGATCAACAATTTTTAAAAATTACTACAGACAATGAAGTTTCAACACCTTAATATATGCTTATTGAAATGCAACAAAAAAAGTTAAAATATATTTCACCGTAACAAAAATAAATAATTCTGAATTCTAAAGAAAGAAGAGTCCACCACTGCCGGAGTATATTTTACGTAAAACTTGATGGAAAACATGATTTTGCTCTGGAAGTAATTGAGGGACTAATTCTGCCACTTTCTGTTGCAGTGCTTTGAAATCATAACCTAGCTCTCGTGCAATTTCATTATGAAAATCATCCACATTGTCTCGTCGAGGGATGGACATTCCAAAATCATCTAATTTTTTTCCAACCATCGTAAAAACCTTGTTTTCGATTATAATTAGCGTTTTATTGTAGACATGTTCATTGAAAGTAATTTCTGCGTGAACTTGCTGCAGTTGATGTAAAATATCTTCAGCCATGTATTCTTTGTACTTATTCCAAAGAGTTTGAGGGTTAGAAAGACCGCAAGAAGATAAAAGCGATCGATAATGGCGATCGGCATTGTAAAGCTTGTTCCATAGTTTCATCCCAATGATTGTCATTTTCTAACAGTCGCCGAGCTTCACATGCTTCTCGGTAGGTTTGACATTCCTGACCATTGACAATTTTAAGTTCTGTAAAGCTAATTGGACCTCTAACATGATGCAACAACATGAGCAGACATTCCTAACATGTACGGTAAATATATAAAAATTAGAAACAGTTGAAACTATATTCAATTGAATTAGATATTGTCGTCACCGTCGGTAATACAGTGTTTTTTGATTGTAAAATACTACCAACTGCAAAACAGCATAGATGACATTCAATTGGGGTTGAAATTTTGACTTGTTCGAAATTTATATTTTGAAAATTATTTGATTGTATACCTTACTAGCAGCCCGTCCCGACTTTGCACTGATAGACATAAATAGGTACAGATATTTAGGTTATAAGCATGCTAATTAAAACGACCATGAATCACTAAATTAGAAAAAAATTGTGTGTTTATCTTAAAACCTCTCTGTACACTACGTTGGCTGTGGTATTTGTAGGTGGCAACAAATCGTGTTGATTTTCAGGAGATCCTACTCGAGAAAGTGCCACATACAATTGCCTGTGGGAAAAGTCGATACCAACTATTTTAAAAGTTTGTCCCTGGGATTTATTTATTGTTATTGCAAAGGATATTTTTAAAAGAAACTCTAACCTTTTATAAAAGAAATGGGCAAATAAGTTGGTATCATCGGGATCCGTGGAACATGTGCGAGCTGACCGGCCGAGGGACCCGTAACGATAATTGCTACAATCACATTATCTCATAATTCTTTGATCAGTAGTCAGCTGTTACTCAGTGATAATGTAGCTTTCTAATGAAAAATAATTATTCAAATCGGTTCAGTTCTTTTTGAATTTATTCGTTACATACAAAAATACAAATCTTTCCTCTTTATAATATTAGTATAGATTTGATGATTTGCATAACTTTATAATAATATTGAAACAAAGTTAACATTTTAAGAAGTAGAATTAAAAAACAAATTTGAAGTATTCAAAATGCTAGATACTCGAACAATTACGAGCTGTTTTTTTGATGTCTACAATATTTTTCTTAGAATAAGCTTCTTTGATTTCTTCATTAAAAATCTGCAAACTTATTTACCATTGAATTATTACAAATTTTACAACTAAACAATATTTTTAGGACAGTCAGATAACAAACATTCAAATAAATTTAGCAAAACAATATTTACGCCACGAATAAAACGTGTTGAAAATTTTCTTCAAAGAACCCTTGTTTTGTTTTCTTAGCGTTATATTTTTAGAATCAAATTTAACATGAGACTAATTATAACAATTTAAGGGTAGATTTAAGAACATCAAAGGCCATAAACTCATTTCAATACAATTTTAATTCTAATTATAAAATTTTCTAGGATTTGTTTACATATTTTTGTACTATATTCGAAAACAAAATAAAGTAATAAAAGTAAATTAAAATTTTATTTGATAAAATAAAAGTTTATTTGAATCAATAAATTCATATATGTACATACATAATGACAAGTCAAGTCTTCATTTAATTTACTATTTGTAATTGTGCCATTGTGCTAAATTAGATAACAAAATAAATTTTTTTTATACAATTTTGAAAAACAAAACGTCTATCGGCAAATTTTCGAAACACATAAAGTAAACTTAACTCAGAAATAATCTTTTCAGTACATGTAATTACTTTGATTATTGTTTTAGAATTTTAAATAAAATTATTGGACGGATTTTCTTAAAACATCAAAGTACAACAATAGAATTTCAAGACTTTTTTTGACTCAAGTGGCCGTTTATCACTTTGACGAAAACCATATGTTTATTTGATGAAATAATTTTATGAACTAATCAAGGCTCTTACAAAAACTGACCTGTATATTTCATGCAACTATAGAGTATATCATAAATACAAGTAATTCTGCAATATAACAATAATTGTTAATAAATTTAGACAATGAGTTGTAAAAGAAGAAGATAAGAGTATTTTGGGTTAAGTCTATAAGTGTTGTCATAGTCAATTTCAAATAGGGGATATCACAGGCAGCCAATAATTGACACAATGATTTAAAATCCATTTTTATTATCTTTATAAATGAAGTCGTATGTCCATGATGGGGTAATAATGATAAGTGTAATACAGTTATTTATTGATGTAATCCTCTTATAAACTTGAAATAAAAAATTGATTTTAAACTTTTGTAAACATGAAAACCTTATTTCTACGATATTGACAAGAGTTTATGCGAAGTTTTTCTTTGTGGTTAACAAACAATATTATAAGTCATAATAAAAATCTATAAGAGTTCTAGGCAGAGGTAATAAAAAATGTATAAAATTTATTACAATAACTTCGTATTGTTTTTTCAATTATATTGTTATTATTATAGAGACACTTTTATTTTACACCATTCGTTAACCCTATTTAATTCTATCAATGGAAAATTATTTCGTACCTTCCTTTATATTATTAGCACATAATTAAATTAATATGTATATAATAATTTTTGTTCATTAATCAATACAATAATATATTTAATGGAGAATTATATATTTATTTTATTATCACATCATCTAAGGAGATATCTAATTATAATTTAATTTGTTATGTTTCATAGCGCAGCTAGTTAATTTTATTACAGCAACTGGAAAATTGTTTGTTAAGAAGCAAATAGTTTTGTGATTTATGAAGTTGATGAAAACTGCATGTATGCATTTTTCTTTTTATATTCAGTAAACTTTAAATTCTCAGTTTCTTTTCTAGTTCATCTGAGTGAAATCAAAGCAGTTTAGAGTTTAGTGAACTTAATTTTAAAAAATAAGTATTTATCCATGAGCGGTTTTTAATAAGTACAATAAATCATTTTTGAATTTTATTCCGGAAAATGAAAGATCAAGATGTGCATTTATTTCATTGACTGAAACTGACCTTGAAATTGGTTCATTCATTCCGTAGTTTGTTTGTTCTATGTCTAGGTTGAAAAACAAGGTGTTTTTCCCACAACGGTCTTGTTGGAGCATAAATAAAAATTAAAGACAGTAAGGTAGGGCATTTAATATGGTAGCACATAATATCACGCACAAAAATTATATCATGAATAGTTTTTCGAGATTTGAGCATCTGAAGGCCTAGAAGACTTTGGGTGGCTAGGGAATTTGTACAGAAATTCCAATGCATTTTATAAAAAACATACCTTGTAATACAATTTCGGATTTTTTGAATAGTTATTGGTGAGGGTTCCAGATTTCAGATTCAGCATATTCCAAAATAGATCTTACTAAAGTAGTGTAGAACGCAACAAAGGTGTAGGGGTCGGAAAAATCTGTTGAATTTCTTTTTATAAATCCTAACATTGAGTAAGCTTTGGCGACGATGGCATCAACATGTGGAACAAAAGAAACTTTGTGATCGAATGTTACCCCTAGATCTTTAACTTTAAAAGTTCTTTGAAGGTGGCTGGATCCTAGAGAATAAGGAAACTCGTAAATAAAATGTTTCTTGGAGATAGAAATAACAAAGCATTATTTAACGAAGTTACGAGCTTTAGGCTGTTTGACTTACACCAACAGGATAAGTTATCTTAAGTTTAATGCAGTATTCGCTTGGTACTTTCAAAAATAGTTTGAGGTCATCAGCATATATTAAACATTGGCTAAAATTAATGTGGTTGACAATATCACCAATAAATATTATAAACAGCAAAGGACCAAGATGACTACCTTGAGGTACACCTGAAGTACATCTAATAGGCCTTAAAGTATATTCCTCTATTTTCACTTCTTGCACTCTACCAATTAGGAATGAGCCGATCCACTGAAGTAGACTTGAGTGTATGCCGAATACTTCAAGCTTACGAAGCAATATATTGTGGCATACAGAATCTAAGGCTTTGCTGAAGTCTGTATAATTAGCGTCAACCTGGCTTTGGGTTTCAATAGATTTAACCACGAAAGAAGAAAAACTTTCTAAAAGTATAGGAATGGCAAATAACTTACAAATTCCCCTTTAGTTTTCAACGTTGTTTTTAGAGCGCGATTTAAAAATTGGAATCAAGAAAGATGATTAACATTCAACCAGAAATATTCCGGAACACAAAGAACGGTTAAAAATAATAATTAACAGAGGTAGGCAAAGAGAATTATAGCATCGTTTTGAGACAGTCGCAGGAATTCATTCCACAATAGGCTTAGCGTTGAGACTTTGTAATCCTTCTAAGACATCAACAAAATTAAGCTGTATGGGCCCAATATCCACTTTGGGCTGATCATTAGAAGGAAAGAAAGCATATCCCTGAGCTTTAGAGTATACGGATTCAAAATACTGAGCAAAAAGTTCAAGTGTCTTACTAACCTCAGTAGATTCATCACCTTTAAAATTCATAGAGTTGGGAATCCCAATTGATTTCCGATTAGAATTAATAAAATACCAGAATCGTTTTGGGTCGCATTTTAAGTTCGCTTCAGAGTTCAAGACATAATTTCTGTGCGTGAATTTACTAAGAACAATGAATTGAATCGTTGAATTTCTTAAACTTGGCAAAAGATTTGTTTTTTAGATTTTTAAGGTGAACCAGCCTCTCCTATTATACCACGGAGGCTTTGAGACATTCTTTTTCAATCTAGCTGGAACAAATAAATAGAAAGCATTATGTATTAATCCCGAAAAATAATTAAACATATCCTTCAAGTTTAAAAATTCAGTCTTCCAGTCGATATTTCCAAGGTAGTTATCGAGCTCCACGAAATTGGTTTTTAAAAAGTTATAAGATTCTAAATAGTTATGATCAATTTCTAAACAAATATATAATTCATAAATTTAAATTGTATACTAGTTTAGTCAATATGACGAAAATAAGATCAGCGTCTGAATTCGAAAATAAGTCTGATATTTTTTATAAATACTTTCCTTTGGATATTCCAAAGAATGCTAAAAAAATGTCATACAATTTGGTAGCCTATAACTTAGACCGCTACTGGTACACATTTTTAAAGATTTGTGTACACAATGTTTGAAACACCAAAAATAAAATGTAAACCAATTTCTTTGCCTTTAATTTTCAATCAGTACCATTAAAGCTTTAAATTGATTTACATCCGAATTTCGATCCAGTTGAAAGTACCTTTGCTTGAAAAAACTTAATTTATCAAATTTGTTTCCTTCTCAAACCAAGAACAACACATTACTGCGTAATAAGTTCTAATTGATAAAAGAGGTGTAAAGTAAAGTCCAAAAATATATCTACACATTTTACATTTTATCTTACAAAAAAAACATAGGCATGGAACTTATCTTAAATCTACCTAATTGATATTGTTTAACATTTGACGGAAACTCCAAATCGAAAACTAAGAATTTAAGTACCTGCAATTCTTTGGGCAAAAGCTCGTTATCTAATGTTAATGATCAGTAATTCTTAGATATTTTTGATAAGAACGTATAACGCACATTAAAAATTAAAAATAAGCAATCATCTTCAAGGTTTATCGTTTTGTTATTTGTTTATCAATTCGAATTTGTCTGGATAAATACCACAAGTGGGTTTATTTATTTATTAAGTTTTGATATAAATCTGAAATTACTTTTTGAATAATATTTTTCAGATATAAATTAATACTTGGCTTTGGTTTTTGAAATGCAAAACCACATGATAGTAATATTCAATTTAAGTGATTAAACAACCAGCTGCTATTATACTTTATCAAAGAATTTGATCGTGTATTTGGAATAAGTTTATTAAGTATTGTTGAAATAAGTGTAAAAACCCTTGTTAACATCTTAATTAAATGTTATCATTGTGAAAAAGGAAACTGTTTTATTATTCAAATAGTGTATTCATTTTTCAAGCACGTTAAGCTTCCTTATAAATGTTTAAAACCTTAATTTCTTAATTGATTTATGATACCAACTTATAAAAATAATTTGCATACTTTTTAAATCAATGATTCAAGTGACAATAAATACCAATAACTATTTCATCCACAATTACTAAGAATAATTTTATTATCATTGCTTACATTGGGTCACTGATCTGATATTAATCATAACTTGTTAATTTTCTATATTTTCCGCAAAATTTGAAATAATAAATCACATTGTCACTTTATTTACTAGCTCTGTTATTATATGCATATCTATATAATTATAACATTCCTCGGCACATCATTTTGAATCAAACACCGATGTAGTTTATTTTTATATTTGTAAACTCGAAGTTTTCAATCCGAGTTATTAAATAATTTTTTTTCTTACTAAAATTCCGTTGTAAATGTGATAATCCCGCCAACTCTCTGGATTTCCATGTTTGATGATTGATAATGACATGTTTGGAAATAATTGCTTATTGCAATTAATCTTTGGTTGCGATTTTTATTCGCTGCATCTACAATCTACATGTGTGTGTAAAAACATGCAACATGTTGTCTACATATGATTTTATACGAGTATTACGCAAATGTTACGAATAGAATAGGTATTCCTTCGGTAAATTGTTAATTATTATTATTTATATATGTATAACAGAACACAATAGAATAGAATTTCTGAATATTTAATTCAACCCACCATAAATATTAAAATATATATAATATATAAAACGCAAACACAAAATATGGCAGAATTTCTAACGCGTGTCAGCTTACATAGAACTTGGAAACATTTATTTAATTAACAGAGATAATGAGGTTCTATTTTTATTTAAGAAAAAGTTTACCTCTTATTATAATTTATGAAGACATGAATAATCATTTTTAGTTTACAGCTAAATATTGGTAGATAATGCAAATTTCATTTATTTTATAAAAAAACATTTCCGACTCAGTAAACTTAAGGAAACAAATCAAATATTTTGCGCATTTTATTAAAATTACTTTAAGCAAGCAAAAACATTTAAACGGATAGGGTACAAAATCTCCATTTTCAATACCAAGTTACTTCAGATGGTAAGTTAATAAACAACAATATATGAATTTTATCAACAGTTGTTGTTGTTTCTTCATAAGCTCAAAAGAAATTGTATGGTTATAATTTACAATTTAAAGGATAGAGCTAGGACATAACTATAGCCTGGGAGCACAGAATAGGGTCTGCTTACATAATTTGTTAATTTTGAAACAAGTATACATATTTTCAAATACGCTGATTGTGGCTAAAATTTTAAGTTTAATTTTGATTGATAATGAATTGTGGATCGTGTGCAGTTTATTATAAGCTCAAAGATAATTATGGTTATTTTGTACAATTTGGAAAAACAAGCTATGATATTGATAAGAATTTGCTAGCACATTAAGGGCTCTGCTTAGGTATTTAGGTGTGAGCAGGGCCTTATCGGTGACACCAATTTATGAGAATCAACAAGAACGAAGTTTTTGAAAAGACATTTACTCATTTTTAAAAGTTATATTTTAATATCTCGAACACATAAGAGCTCCCGTCAGGCGTAAACAAAAACAGTTTTTTAAAATTCAAAATACCGTGGGTTCCTAATTTAGGATATTGCAGGGATTTAACTCCCTTTTTCGGGCGGACAGCCTCTCATGTAAAACCGTCGCTTCACTTAGACAATAACCAGTCATAAACAGTAAAATATTAATGAAAATTCAAATTTAAAAATTAAAATAAATTAGTATTAAATAAAATAGTGATAATCTCGACAAATATTTGTACAAAATATTCCTCTGTGGGATTTTGTGTGGCAGAATGTTGTGCGGCTGGATTATGTTTTCCATTTGAAACTTCTTAGAATTTTCTTCAATTTGATACACTGATCCAAGAAGTAAGAAAATAATTCCATAGTTATGCTAGTTTAGCAGATGCATTTAAAAATGTTTACATGAGAAAACTAAAAAAAAAGAAACAAAATGTTCTTAACGGACGATGCATTTATTTGAAAAAAGAGAACAAAGACAGTTAAAATAAAATTGTAAATATGTTATGGGATTTCCTTTATATTAAGTTTTAGATTTAGCATTTTAATAATACTAAAAGTTTTAGACATCTGAAAAATAAAGTTCTAAAAAAATTCTTTAAAAATATACCTAATTTAAATAAGATAAGCGAAATTGCAAACATTATTATTTATCAACACCAAAAAGTACAACTGCAATTTTCAGTGTTTAAGATTTGTAATAATAGTTGCATAGTTTTTGGTGCTAACGACGACATCTAGCTGCGAGCATATGTAACGTTGCTAAAACGAAAATGTAAAACTGTTTCAAAAAATTATTTTTGTGCAATAACTTAACATAGTACATAACGTATATGTGATTTATATTAACAATAAGTTTGTCCCTTGTAATTTTTGATGTCGATAAACTTGTTTAAAACGATTAAGTAAAACTTTGCAACTTTTTTAGTAAGTGTACTCCAATTTATAATAATTGTATATGTTTTTACATTACTATGGTTCCGTTCTACGGGTTAACGTTTATTTGCCTTGTGCTTTGTCTCAAGAACTCTTTTCGTTTTGATGTGTTCAGATGTTTTTCAATAAAAAGAAAATTAGCAATTTACTAGTTAGGAGGGTAGTAGATTTTTTTAAATAACAAGCAAGAAGCAAGTAAAAAAAGACATTCTTAAAACCGCAACTCTACTGCAAGGGTTAATCATTAAAGAAAAAACTTGTTTCACTTTTTAATTTTAAGTTATTTTTTAATATTTCAATCGAACAAAATTTACACACATTTCTTTCTGGTTTCAGATTCCATTTTTGGAGTTCGTCACGTGCAATGTGCACTTATATTTTTCGGCTTGGCTGTCGCGTATGGACTTCGAGTGAACATGTCCGTTGCTATTGTGGTTATGACAGATAATTCAACCAATCCAAACTATCCGGTAAAGCTGAAAAACCTATTTTATAAAAGATTTTCGTCACTAATTCTACTATTTTTTAGGAATACAAATGGGAAGAAAGGGCAAGATCTGTAATTTTGAGCAGTTTCTTCTGGGGTTACGTGTGTACTCAAATTCCTGCTGGACAGTTGGCTCAGAGATTCGGAGCTAAATTAGTTGTTTTTTGGGGTCTCACTATTTGCTCAGTATTGGCCATCCTTACCCCGGTCTGTGCTCAGATTGGCGGTTCTCCACTTGTGATAACCTTGCGTGTCATCCAAGGACTTTGTCAGGGAACAGTCTTTCCGTCAACTCACACACTGGTCGCTAAATGGGCTCCCCTGTCTGAACGTGGACGGCTAGGAACTCTTTCTTATTCTGGAGCACAACTTGGAACCGCACTCATGCTTTGTGTCAGTGGAGAACTTGCTTCTTCAACAATGGGTTGGCCAAGTATTTTCTACTTCTCCGGTGGAATTGGTTGCGTGTGGGCGGTATTATGGTTCTTTTTTGCATCAAGTTCTCCATCCGAGAATCGCTTCATTTCTGAAGAGGAGAAGAATTACATCGAATGGAAACCCACAGACACCGATGGCGAAGTGAAAACTCCACAAAAGCTCTCAACTCCTTGGATTAGTATCTTCACATCATTACCCTTCCTGGTTCTCCTGTGCTCGCATTGCGCTAACAACTGGGGCTTCTGGACTTTACTCACTGAAATGCCAACCTACATGAAAAACATTTTGGAACTGGACATCAAAAAGAATGCAGTGCTTTCGTCCTTGCCCTATTGGGGAATGTTTGCCATGTGTTATGTCTTCGTGTTCATTGCAGAACTGCTTAACAAGTACCCGTGCATGAGTCTTGCGTTCAGCAGAAAATTCTTCAATTCTATTGGACTCTGGGTTCCAATGGTTGGACTCATTGGCATGGGATACATGAGCAGGGACAACGTCAATTTGGCTGTAGTCTTACTGACTCTCACTGTTGGAATGAATGCTGCCTGCTACCTAGGTTTCCAAATGAATCATATTGATTTATCACCAAACTACGCCGGAACCCTAATGGGCATTACAAACTGTGCCGCCAATATTATGAGTATCATTGCTCCACTTCTTGTTGGATTTATTGTTACGGATGAGGTAAGGGCTCATTTTCGCACATTGGAAAGTTTAATAAAATATTTAAATTTTGTTTTGCTTTTTTCAATTTTCAGACTGACCCCACTCAATGGAGGATAATTTTCTTTATTGCCGCTGGAGTTTACCTAGTCGGGAATACATTGTTCATCACTTTCGGAAAAGTCCAACCCCAATCTTGGAACGAACCTAAAGAGAATGCCAACAATGGCCATATTTATAGCCAAAACCCTGCACAAATAGAGTCACGTTATTGAATTTAGGTATACGATTTTTATTTAGATATTCAAATAGAAAGCCGTGATCTAGTCATAAGTGCTTAAAATTCAAAATACTTATAGTCAAGTCGTCAAAAATGATGCAACGAAAGAATTTATATAGAATTGTATTAAGAAACAAAAATATCACAATTGTGAAACTTTTAATTATGGCCGACTTTTAATATTGAAAGTTTTATTTGTTTAAGATTATAACTTAAGATGTAGTTAAGATTAGATTTGTATCAAATTAGATTTAAATTATTTGTTTTGATTGAATTGTTATAATAAATTGTTAAAATAATTTCTTAAACTGAATTTTTTCCTGTTTTAAGTTCGATTTTCAAAAGAAAGAAAATTAGGTACCAAAATGGAATAGAAGGCTTGTGTTTCAAGTTTTTCTTGATAACATGAGAAAGGTACAAACGAAAAAGATGAACAATATAAAAATAAGAATAAAAGGTATAATATTGAGTAGGCTTTGGTTTGAATTGTAAAAATAAAATAAGTTTTCAAACTTATCTTGTGTTGGGTTTTGAAAAGTGAGGGCAACGTAAGGTGTAAAAATTGTCTGAAGGACTTACAAACTAGAGTTAAAAATAGTTTAATATCTAATAAACTAAATATACATAAATACATAAATTATACAACAATAATTACTTCAGTTGATTTAAGATATGACATCGATGGTAAAACTTAACTCGTGCTTTCACCTATGTAAAGTGTGCTCGGATATACTTTTATTTTGTATGAATTGGAAACTTTTCATAAATTTAATTAAAGCAATATTGTCATTAAGATGAACAAATGAATTTCAAAATCAGTTTAAAATGTATTATCAGCGATAATAGAATCACTTAAAAATAGATACAATTATATTTTTTTCAATATTAGAAATCAAAACGTAAACAGTAAGGCTAGACAAATTATTGTTTTGATTGTAAGCTCGTGAATAGCCGGCGCGAAGCAATTTGTTCTGCCAAGTTTTTTGTTCATTGATTAAGTATATTGTTGGCAGAATTTCGTTGATGATGGTGTCAATCTTTATTGAGTTGTTGAACTAAAAGTGATAACTTTAATACATGATTTTTAGTGTTATTTTGCTAGAATACATAGACAAATGTATTTCAGTACAAGAAACTCTTCGATATTTTAATATAAGGAAAGCAAAGTAGTAATCGTTTGTTTTTTTAAGAGCTTGCGAACTTTAAATCATAACATAAAAGAGTATTATGTATTAATTAAACTGGTATCTTAATCATATCGTAGACAATTTGTGGCATATATTTTATCGTCATCGCTTCATATGCAACAATTTGTCTTATTGAAAAAGCCATCTCACCAGAAATTAACTTCTTCACTTAACATCTATCGAGTTAGCTTTTACAGGTTGCTTTTAACTACATACCAATTAATTAATTTATCATTTAAATATTGCTCAAAGCATTTCTTTCTAGGCTTATATCTAAATATAATTCAAATTCATTAAATAATGTCATGCATCTTGAAACTGGTTCATTTAAACCATAATTAAATCTATGATATAGTATATACTAAACAATTGTTTTGATCTTATATATCTTTGAGGAACATACAAATTTAATAGATTAAGTAAATCGGAGCAATTTACGTGGTAAGATAATATATCATGAATAAACATTACACAATTAACAATTCTCCCATTTTCTAAAGAGTTCAGACCAATTGAAGCACATATTGTAGAATAATAAGGCATTGAATCTAAATTCCATTTAAGTTTTTGAAATATAAATTTTGTAAAAGACTTTTGAACTTTCTCAATACGATTTTTTGAAACTCTATAATGAGGATCCCATACAACTGAATCATATTCCAAATGAGGATGTACAAGAGACATATACAGACGGATTTTATTGCATATGGCTTCAAAACTTCGGCACAATTTCTTTTAAGAAAACCCAACATTTAATTCGCTTTAGCAATAACATAATTCATATGCCTAAAGAAATTTAATTCGTTATTGAATATTACACCGAGGTCCTTAATCTCCGCAACTCTACATAAGACGACGTTTTATAATTATAATAGTATAATTATATAGTATGACATCGAGAAAAAGACACACAACTACATTTATTGATTTTAAGCGAAAGATGATTACTTTTACACCAATCGTTTATAGTATCAATATCATTCTGTATTAATACACAATCATTGATACTTTTAACAGTTGCAAATATTTTAAAATCATCCGAAAATAATAGACCATTTAGAGTAATTCATTTATAAAAATCAAAAACAACAATGGACCAAGATGGATCCCTTGTGGAACACCAGATGGTAGATATATTGTTTTTGTTGCGAGTTCAAAATGTTCACAACTGCTTTTCTCATAACCAAATAGCTTGAAATCCACTTGAGAAAAGTTAAAAGAAAACCGAATCTATTGAGTTTTTGAACAAGAAGTGGTATACAAATACTATTAAACGCTTTCCGAAAATCAGTATAAATTGCATCAACCTGAAAACCAGATTTCAAGGCATTTGACAAATGTTTAGTAAAAAGTGACAACTAGTTGTAGTAGTTCTACCACTCACGAATCCATGTTGACATGGAGACATAAATTCTTTAACATGAAAATAATTTTTTTTAACAATCAATTCAAAAAGCTTCGGTTAGCAGAAAGTTTGGTCATCGCACGATAATTCTCAATTTTATGTTATTGACCTGATTTAAAAATGGGATTTAGTGCTCCATCAGTGCTATTTCATGGCTTTGAACGATTCTAAACCTTATCGAACAAAAATTTCATTATTTGACAAAATTTCAACTGTCAAACCATAGACAACAACTATCGAAACTTCACATACTGCTTAAAAAAAAAACACCCTCTGCAGAGCTAAGAAAAAGCTAGTGAAAAACAACTGTAATAATTAACAAACAAAACTAAAACATAAACAGTCTTATTTAATAGAATTCGCTAAACAGATGAATAGTTATACAGTGAATAAGGATTTATGTAGGCTCTATGTAACGTTGCAAAAATTCCTATTTATAAAAAAATCTGCTATAAATTTTAGTTATACAATGCTTATATCAAAAAAAGTGCCAAAAGTACTATAAAATCTGCTAGTTGTCATAACAACTAAAATATAACAAAATAATTCCAATTATTTGTATGATATTCTCTTTCGAAAATCTATATTTTTTTTAGATTCTTCGTTTCTTCGGCTCACGAGCTAAACTCGAGAGGCATTATTGTTTTTATTTTAATTTCAAAAAGAGAGGAGAGAAATCAAAATGACATTTACGAAATAATAATAACAATAATTTCCTTATGTAGGCTCTATTCAACCTCAAAACGCGTTTAGCTTATTATGGGACTATGCAACCTTGTATAAGTTTTATAAATAGCATTTTTGCGTTTAGAGGCATTATAGAGATAACATAACTTTATGTAGGCTCTATACAGCGTTTTTAAATAAGACTGAAAATATATAAAATATTAAGTGAAATTATAACAGATAAAACATCTTTCCATACATTTTAAATCCAAAAACAAATAACTAGTATAACTAGATTCAAACCATAAATCTCGCACCTAACATTGATTATAGATCATGTGAATTATCTCCATGACAATATACTTTCGTATACAATGTAAAAATACTGTTCATGTTTCATATAACCATAATCATAGTTATTTAGAACAATCTGACGTCTCAGTTTGGTTAATAACTCGCTGTGAAGTATTGGTCTTGAACTATAACATGCTCCTTAAGTAGGTAAAATAAAAAAAGGCTTTGTTAACGTTGATTTTGTTCACATAATTTAGCTTACAAAAAAATTTATATTTATATCAAAAATGCTTTCTTGGACGTGGGAGCTCTAAGCAAAACAGCTTCATAAAATAATCAACCTAATGTTGTAGCAAAAAATAGAACAAAGCAATTAAGATTAAAACTCAAGGTTTTAAAAGAATCTTATTCATCTTGGCTTCAATGTTTAACCTCCTGAAGACATCTTAGAGGGAGAAAAACTCTAACTATGGTTTGCCCATTTGAAGATAAATATAAAAACTTTACAAAATAATTAAATGCAATTCTGACCAATGACAACACAAGGATGCAAACGTTAACAAGACACATGGTCCAAGAGGCTTTAGAGGAAGTTAGTAGAGTACAAAGCTACAAAGCTAGAATAAACGAAATTCGGTGATATATTTTTGTATTATCATTAAATAATTGGATCTTTAAGTTACATCTTATCAGCGCATTGCATAAAACAAATACTAATCACAGCTCCCTCAATACCTTAAGTCAATCCAGGTCATACCCAAGTTCGAAAAACTGTCACGCTGCCACTTTTTCATCATAGACACTTCCCTCTTCATATATAAAATTTATCATACCCGTATTAGAAGCCAATAATGTGCAGGTATTAACATTTTTTGAATTATTAGAATTATTGTTAAAATGAAGAGTCATACACTAAATGGCACTCAAAGCTTAAACTACTCACCAAAGTACTTATCTATTGAATAAATGCCCAGGGGATGTATCTAAATTGGCCAGAACGCCTTTTACAGTCCAATCGATTGGAAACGAGTTATAACTGCGTCAAACAAAATATATACATTTTTCTTTTTATATAAATATAAACAAAATAAAAATACAATCTTTCAATCTTTTTTTACATCACACAGAATATTTTTGTATTTTTATATTATTTTTTTTAACTTTATTTTGTTTTTTAATTTGAATTAACTTCGATTTATAAATAAAATAAAAAAGTTAATAATAATTATTATGTTTTATATACGTATTTGTTTTCGGTCGGATTTGACGCGTTCGTATTACCAACCTTAACAGTGGTCGCGTGTTTGCTGAAGCATACCAAAGCCTGAATGACGGTAACTTTAGTAGCCGTTGATCATTCGCCTTTTAACTCTGTTCAATTTAAGTTAAGCAAATGTGCAATAAGTCAGGCATTTAGACGTGTCCGTTTGTCGGTTATGGTTGGATGAAATTTGTTTCTATTGAAAATTCTTGTTAATATAAAATTAAAACAAACAAAAAATTAAATGATTTAATTATTCGTCAAATCATAGCAAATTAATAAATACAAAAACTGATATTTGCATAAAATTTGACAACATCAAAAGAAAAATAGTGATACTTGCTGGAATTCAAAGTGGACAAAGTTGTTTTGGTAGAGTCTTACGAAATCTCCAAAGTTGTGTTTTTTTATTTACTTTTTTAAGAAAGTGTTTTTTATTTTTGTTTGATACAATTTAAATTCATCGCAAACATGAAGAAACCTAATGTCAGTCATTTGATGGTAAAAGCTAAGGAAGCCGGAACTGTTCCAACTAATATACCAAGACCAAGTAGGTTTTAATAAGATATTTTGTCGCTCTTTTTTACAGGTTACCATTCCTTCTATTTTTTAAACGAAATAAATTTAATAAAACATAAAATTAATTTAAACATGTAAAGAAATTTGTCGGCCAATATTATATATTATTTTCAATTGTCAATAAATTTGGAAATGCGAAAGAATCTTATTTCAATGTGAACATTAGCAGACTTGTAGCACAAAATTGAAATGCACTGTATTTTCATTACTAAAAGTGACATAGGTTAAAGACTTTTTTTTAATTCGGTTTTTTTGTTATAAAATAAAATCTTAAATATTAGTAATAATATCCTTTCTAAACATTTTCTAAGGTTAATGATTCTTAAAAGAAAAATGTTTGTATGAAAGAATTTCGAAGATTTTTGTAAGCTTATTGTAAGTCTTTTTGCTTAAAGGAAACGTTGTAGTTTAAAATTTGTATATTTATGTATTTAAAAGAAAACATATATTTTTGACATACAATAAGATCTAAAAATTGGGAAATTAGAATAAAAATATTTTTGGAAAGACAAAAAATATGAAATGCAATGTTCAAAAAAATTTAGCACCATCTCAAAATCTTCATCCATTAAATTTTCGTTGTTTCAAGAATGCATCAAATCAAAAATAAACCCTAAAAAAACAGATAAATATGAAAGAATAAAGATTTAGAAATTCAGGCAAATAAAGAAAATATGGTAACCAATTAAAGTCAACTGCCTTCGAAGACTTTTTTAAATAAATTTAAATGATCTTATGTCAATTTCTTTGATAAGTAGTATAGTATAATAGTACTTAATTTTTTTTCGTTACAAAATACGGTTTGTGCTAGAATTCTTTTTATATTCATGTTAAGATATTTATATCAGTTTTTTTCTTTTTATTAAAATCAACCAAGTGATAGTAGTTCGGTGTTTATAGGATTAATTAACTTGGTAATTGCATTTATTTAGTTATTATAAAATACTGATGTGGGTTGGTGATATCAAATAAAGTATTTTATTACTTTCAATATTATACTTTTTTGTTGTTATTTTATTGAACTAGACCGACATGTAACCAGTTTTTGTTTGTTGCAAGTAAAATAAAAAGGTTATATGAAAATATTTCAAATTAATGAGGGTGACATTGTGCTAGAAATGGTAATTAAGTTTCAATACATTAACATCTATTAAGAGCAAGGAAATCAAAGTATTGTTTTCATTATTATCAGATTTATTTTATAATTGAATTAATTTTTGGAGATATTTTGTTTTGATTATAAGGTATAAAAAATGTTTTTTAAATATTTACTACTTCTAAAAATTACAATACCAATTACTATATAATTAAATTCTTTCAGCTGTTGCTTGCCATAATGAATTCAATGGTTTCGCGTCTCATTAAATAAGGTTATAAATATAAAATTTGCATTAGAACTCCCATTGACTATTGTAATTCTTGTCTATTAAGTTTATTCTAATCCACATACAAGTTTGAGTGCATACTCATATGCAACAAAGAACAATAATAATAATTTATTAGAAATTCTTTTACGTACATACATACGATTATAGTCGTATTTTATAAAATTATCAATTTTTATAAAATTAACAAATTGAAGGGCTGAACAAATAAAAATTACACGTGCATTAAGAAAAAGTGCCACACTCGCCAGCTGATAATTGTATTCAATAATAATAATAAAAACTATGTCAATATTATTTTATTGTTAATATTGTTGAACGGTACTTAATATTTTTGTGTTTTGCACTTGTTTTTTGAAGTTTAGGTACCGCTATTCACTTTTTGTAAAGTACCTTCTTTTAGAATTCGAACATTAGAAGTGTTTCGGTTTTACGTAATAAAAAGGATGTAAGATCTTCTTATTGCAAGAGTTTCTCATTAGTCTACCTTTTATTGATAAGATTAGAAAATCTATTAAAGAATAGACTGACGTTATGAGTACGCAAAAGTCCACTTAAATTATTAAGTATTGATTTTTTTCATGAATCATAATGGACGCAAAAGTCCACTTAAATTATTAAGTATTGATTTTTTTCATGAATCATAATGCACGTATGATATAATCCATTGCAAAATCTGTAGGTACCTACTTAATGTTAAAATTTTCGAATTCTGCGTTTTCCAACTTGTTATCTCAAATGTTTTTACATTTTTTTTTAAATTCAAAGCAGGGAACCACAGTAATTTTTGTTTAAAATAGCGTCACGCGATTATACAATGCAGATGTTTATATTTA
Source organism: Eupeodes corollae (assembly GCF_945859685.1). Classification (NCBI taxonomy): domain Eukaryota; kingdom Metazoa; phylum Arthropoda; class Insecta; order Diptera; family Syrphidae; genus Eupeodes; species Eupeodes corollae. The sequence continues at coordinate 2,253,823 of NC_079149.1, read as the reverse complement.
CGAATAAAAAAAAAACACTAAAGTCCCTCAAAAAAGGGACTAAATTCGAGCATTAAGAAAAATGTTTTCCAAAAAAATTATTAAGACTAATTATTTCTTAGTTGTTACGGAAAATTTCCGAAATTTAATGTTTATTGAAAAAAGAATACAAAATAAAATGCACTACTGGGTCGCACGAACTTGCACCCAAAAAGTCTGATTAAAACAATTTATTGTATTTTAGGATTTGAAAACGGACCTTAACTTTTCAAAATCTTTATTTAAATATCATTATAGCTGATTTTTTAATATTAATTTTGTGTATACAGATTTTTAACTTTCCATAGGAAGTTATTGAAATGGGTCTGTGGGTGAGTGTGTACGTACGCTCGTACGTCCATACGTCCGTACGTTTGCGAGGTTTTTTCGTCGATCATAGCTCAAGAACCAGGGGAGATATCGACTTCAAATAAAATTTGTTATACAGATAATAAGGCAGAATGATGAAGAAAGGGTTCTCAAGAAAATTGCGTTGGTTTTTTTTTTACCAAAGCAGTTTAAAAAAAAAGCAAACATTTTGGTTAACCATAAACATCTAACGAACCAATAACGCTTGAGACTTGAATTGAATCTTACTTGATATATTGTAACGTTATACCAAACCAATATATGTTTGGAAAGAAATCCAATTAACGTTTTTTTATAAATCAAACAAACTGACAAAAAACTTGTCACCTCGATAATTTTGCGAATACAAAATGATTTCATCTCCAAAACAATCTTATGCAACGAAAAATAAAGTTTTTAACATCTGATAAAATTTTATGAAAAATCTAGTTGACGGTTTTTTATATAAAAAAAAACCTAAGAAAAACATTACTCAAAGTTGGTAAAAATTAAATTTTGACTCAAATATATCTTCAACGACTTGAGATTTGAGATTATAGCTTCTTTTTAATTTTAACTTATAAGAAATATTGTTATTGACATTCTAAAAAATTTGGGAAAAATCGAATAGACAGTTTTTTTACAAAAAATAAAAACCTTAAAAAAAAACAACTTGATAAAAAATCGGTTGATTAGTTCCAGAAAAAACTTTAAAAAAAATAATAACTTTAAAAAAATAATGGGGGTGCCCTTCTCGAACAAAACCAAGATATTTTGTTCATACTAAAAAAACAAAATTAAGAAAAAAAATTAATCGAAACTTTAATAAAAACATCTATGGGTTTGTTTTTGAAAAAATTCGAATTTTCGATTTTTGATGAACAAACTTCTACGGGGACTATACTGTTATTTTTAGTCTAAAAAAAAAACCAGTAGAAAAGCCTAACTCGATTCGGCTCAAGGCTTTTATTTTCAAATATTAAAGTCAATCTACCAAATGCTTTCTGCTGTTAGACAGACGAACAAAATCGGAGGACCCATATCGTTATGTTTGATTAAAATCTCGAGCTTGAAATTTTTTACGTATGCAAAACTTGCCACATAGTTTCTACCCATATATATGTCGCCAGGTGACAAAATTTAGAGAACACCTTTTTATTAATTAAACATCTGTTCCTATTGTTTTTTTTTTCGCTTTACGTCACTATAAAAGCTGTTTATAATTTCAAATTTTTAACCATCAATCCGTGAATAATAAAATATATGCTTGTACAATACATAGTCATTGATGCATGTGCTAAAACAAGTAGGTTAAACTAAGTTGAATGGGAAAAGACTCTTGCAGCTTTCATTTCTTCTAGCTTAAGCATTTTTTGGATACATTTTGATTCAAAATAAAACAATGATGAAAGCAGCATATTTGACAATCTTTTCTTTAGATCATGTCATTTTAATAATATCAAAGTTTTTTGTTATGTTAAGCAATCTTAAAGCTTTTTCAAAATATTGATTGAATACATACTTACTTACTAAAGGTGGTGCTACAGTGCGGGGTGGACCTGGGCCTTAACCAACATGCGTCTCCAGCCAGCTCCGTCCCTATCTAGCTGTCTCTAGTTTCGCTCGCCAAGTTGGTTGAGGTCTTCACCCACCTGCGTGCGCCACCTGAGTCGCGGTCTTCTTCTACTGCGACGTCCCTCGAGATTGCATTCGAAGCATCCTAAAACAGTCTCATCTTCCTTTGACGGGGTCCAGGCCTCAGCGCAATAAATGAGAACCAGGATAATGAGTGTCTTATAGATGATGATTTTACATGCTCGATAAAAGACTTTACTACTCAATTGCCTTCTAAGTCCAAAGAAGTAGCGATTTGCAAGAGTTATTCTTCGTTTGATTTCAGCGCTGGTGTCGTTGCCTGTGTTTATAGCTGTGCCTAAGTAGACAAGTTCCTTAAATACCTTGAAGTTATAGCTGTCCATGGTGACGTTTTGTTCAATACGTCGTTGTTCAATGTCCTTTTTTGATGACAGCATATACTTGGTCTTGCCATCATTGACCACTAAACCCATCTTCTTCGCTTCCGTCGCAATGCTCAAAAACGCTCCACTGACATCACGCTTTGATCTTTCAATTATGTCAATATCATCTGCGTATCCGACTAATTGGATGGACCTTTTGAAGATAGTACCTCTAGTGTTGACGGTTGAGTTTTGTACAATTCTTTCCAGAACGATATTGAAGAAATCGCCTAAAAGTTCATCGCCTTGTCTAAAACCTTTTTTGACATCAAATGCATCGGTGAGATCTTTTCCGACCTTAATAGAGCAGCGTGCATTCTCCATCGTCATTCTGCACAAACGGATAAGCTTGAATGCCAAAACTAGACATTTCCATGTAGAGCTCATTCCTATTGCATGCATGGAAAGACAGTTCGTTAAAAAATAACAACTCAAAAAATGGTCCATTTAATTTCAAAGGCTACCGAATAATTTAAAGTAAATGCTGAGATTTTGTTATGTTAGTATAATGTAAAATGTCAAAAATATTTAAATTTTTGGAACCAGAGTCGGGTTCGTTGGTTCCTAGGTTCCGTTTTGTCCTTAAGTGACTTTAGTTATCTCTGATCTCAAATTCTAGCTCCCATTTTTAAATATTTATCTATCTTATGGATGTTTAAAGAATATCTCATAAATTTATCATTATTTTATAGAATCTCGTGCGATAGCCCTAAGTTAGTAAACAGTAAATACATAAGACCAAGTTATGTCTTTTGTTTTTGCGTCAAATTTTAAGGCAACGGACTCAAATTATTAACAATTTTACGAACGTACCTACCCAAATATTTAAGATGGTAGGTCAGTACCATTGACTATAGCTCTGCATTTACTGACGTCATTTCTTTTTGAAATTTAGTACGAAGAGAATTTTAAATTTTTTTGTCATTCAAAATTTTAATTTTGTTGTTTGTAATAATCAAAATAATCACGATGTTGTTAATATTTTTTAATTGCATTTGAACATTTCCATTGCTCGTAAAGATTTGTATTTCAATTTCGCTGATGGATGTTCAGTTCCAGTTCAGTTTTAAATCAACTAAATTTACACGTCTTTTGATGTTAGTTGATAAAATGAAATTTATTTATACATCAGGCATTTTACTGCAATGTAATTTATTGTGATCGCAATTAAAGTTGCTTTAATGCTTTATTTTTTGTTTGTTTTTTGCTTATAACTTATTTATTTATACGAGTATAGGACTGACAATCTGAACTTTACTCATATGCAATTAAATTTCCCACGTTAGAACAATAATCGCATTAATTAAGTTTTTGTTTTTATTCAAATTAGTCGAGTGAAGGTGGAATCCCAGAGTTATTGGGCTTGCGTGCTCATCTCGATAGCTTTGTTATTTGTCATACCGTCAGATAAAAGTTGACATCGTTTGATTGTTGAAATGCATGTTTTTAATATTTTCAATAATAACGAATTTCAATAATCAAGTTGCTTTCTTCCTAATGATCTGTTAATGATGGGAATGGGAAACAATAATTTGAATGTCAATTCTTCTGAATAAAAAGAAATGTAGAATTAAAATTGTCTTTGGTAGAAAAGAAGAAAATCATGATGCAGACAATTTTAAAGAATACACACTATAGGTTAAGTTTTTTAGTGCAGAAAGGAAGCCGAACAATTCTGTTAAGATATATTTGTTCAAAAATTGCAATTTGAAGATTAGAACTCATCAAAAAACAGGGTTATTTTCTTTAAAAACCAACTTTCAAAAAGAGGCCGGGATGCAATAACTGATAACTTTCCATCCCGTCTGTCGATATGTCTTGCTTAAAAGTTTGTAGGTTACGTGTTGGGTTAAAAAAGTTGTCAGTTGAATTATTAGAAATACTTTAGTATGAAAATCTAGTTTGTTGAATAGATTTTTAGTAGAAAACAAATGTTTACCAATTTAAGTTGCATTTCTTAATTTTTTAAAAATTGGATGAATGAAATTAATTTGAGAGATATCAAGAACCGAACATCTATTTTTACCGAATCGGCATACTATTTTTTATAGATTTTATTCTTTTTTATGAAAAAAACTGACTGTTGGATTTTTTATAAAAAAAGTATTTTTTCTTTAAAATAAAAAGAGTTTGAAGACAATATTTTAAATTTTGTTTGTATTGTTTTTTTTTCAAAAACCTATCAATTCGATTTTTCACAAAATTTTACTGAATGTTTGAAACAATATTTTTTAAAAAGATAAAATTAATTTTAAGCCAATATCTCAAAGTTTTAAAAAGATATTTGAGTCGAAAATCAATTTTTACCAACTTTTATTAATTTTCTTGTTAGGTTTTTATTTTTTTGTAAAAAGCTGTCAATTTGATTTGTCTCAAAATTTTATTGAATATTGACAACAATATGTTTTAAAACATAAAATTAGTTTCAAGCCAATATCTCAAAGTTTTGCAAAGATATTTGAGAGGAAATCCAATTTTTACCAACTTTGAGTAATGTTTTTTTTTTGGGTTTTTATTTTTTATAAAAAAACCGTCAAAAAACGTTGTTTTTCATTGCACAAAATTGTTTTGGAGATAAAATCGTGTTATATTCGTTCAATTTTCGAGGTGACACATTTTTTTAAGTTTTTGGCTTATAAAAAAACCGTTGATAGGATTTTTTTTTTCAAAAAATATACTTGTTTGGTATAACATTACAATATATTATATAAAATTTAATTCAAATCTCCAGTGTTATTGGTTCACGAGATATTTAGGGTTAACCAAAATGTTTAAATTTTTTTAAACTGCTATGGTAATGCAATTTCCTTCAGAGTCCTTTCTGCCTTATATTTGCATAACAAAATTTAGTTAAAGATGATATCCCTCCAGGTTCTTGAGCTATGGATGACGAAAAAACGTCTGGAACGTACGTTCTCACGCAAGCACAGACATCTTTCGACTTCAAGGACCTTGAAACGTCGAGAAATATCAAAATTTTCAATTTGACTAATCGGACCCATTACGATAACTTTCCATTTGAAGTTAATAATTTTTCGTAGCAACCCTAACTCCTTAACTATTGGCCCCCTTACACGGACCTGCTTAAATAAATAGATGACCAGCATTATTATAAGGGCCCTTCAGATTTAACATTAATAAGTTGAGTGATTTGTTGTCGCTTAAATAAGTATACTTGCAGTATTTTTTATTAAAAAAAAGTGCGGGTTAAGAGAGGTTAAAGGGTTGATATAATCCCAATTAAAGTACCAAAAAATATAGTTTATTTGAAAACAATAATAAAATAACATTTCACTTAAAAGGATATATAATTTGTATATATATTCTTATTACTAATTAATTTAAGCTGAACAAATAAACACTTGATCATAAAACAAACTTCACATTTTATGGTTGTCTTATCTTATTTATAGAGTTTTGTATATTGTTAAAAGTTTGCCGTTTTTTAGATTTTTCTTTTTTTTGTTTATAAATTTTATTGATGGTATTTATTTGATTGAATTGATGAGACTTGTTTTTGTTATTTCATTGCATTTTTTAAGGCATCGTATCTAAAGCCTTAAATATACTCTTCACGTAAAAGCTGGTGCACTATAAAAACATCGGGATTTTCAGTAATTTTTCAAAATGAACTCATATTAAAATTGTTTATGAAAAGAAGGTTTGATCAAAGCAATTTACTTCCTTATTTCAAAAAAAATACGTAAGGAGATATAAATTTAAATATTCCAACAGAAATAAATCTTTAAATATAATTTTATTCACAATTGATTGCAAATTCGACCGAAGTCCAACAAAAGACCAATGAACATGTTTTATTTTTGTTGTTCTTCAAGAAAGTTTTATAAGAAATTTCGCAATTAATCATATTATCGAAATCTTCACAATATTAAAGAGGCTGTCAACAATCTTAAGATTTCAATTATGGTTCAGGAAAGATAAGGCACTGAGTAATTAAAAAGTAAATCAAGGACTTTAATGATTTTGTCGCCAATTGATAATAACAATATGAAAGCACAACCAAAGAACACACCCCTCAATATTCACTTATTTATATGTTATCAATTCGATTAAGAATGGAAATTCTTTTTTGATATTCTCTGTTCGTTTAGTAGATGAGTTTTGTTTTTTTTTTTTTTTTCAGTGTACGCACTCTTAATTAGTATATAATATTAATAGAGAATCTGTATCATGGCATACAAATCTTAATACGTAGGAATCTGAAGCCTACCACTTTCAGTTGGCAGAATTTTAACCAAGAAATCCATAAATAAAGTGACTTTAATTTCGTGTTATTTATAATAACTGTAACAAAATAAATAGATTTTAAAATCTTTTATCTATTTGTATTGCAATTTTGAAATTTGTGTTCTATTTTTATTTTTTTTTGTTTTCATTGCGCTAAATCGTCATAATTAAAAGTGTTACGATTACAATAAAAATATGTTTATCTATAAAACTTTCTTAAGGTTGACTTTGGTTTAAGTGAGAATTAAGATAAGATATAATAAATTAAGATAAAAATTTCAAGCATCATCTTTGTTAAATTTTGTTTATAACTTTATAAAATGTATTGCAAAATATCAACCTTCGTGTATTTTGTCTTTAAAATTGTTTTAATTTTTATCTAACAAGAAAAATTTTGTTTTTATAAAACTTCAACACAAGTATAATAAGTATTTTCGGAATTAATTATATTTTTGTAACTACAACTAATATAACACGAAACAACGATAAAGGTTGAACATATTCAAAAGAAGTTAGACATTTTATTCTAATGAAGACTTCGCTGCATTTACAATATTTGAAGATAACACGAAACAACTTATTCTAAACTATTGTAAGATTCTAACTTTTACAAGCAAAATGTGTCGAACAAAAGATTTGCATTAGGTGATCAAAAACTCCCTTATTCTATCAGTTCAACTATAGCTCTAAATTAAAACTATTAATCTACTTTATTTAATTTAACATAACAACGTTGTTGATCTTATTAATTGACGTATCTGTAAATACTCAGAACAAAAGTTAATACCAAGCATTGTTGGTTCGATTTCATTTGATTTAATTTACAAAGTGTATATGCATTTCAACTTATAGCTACCAGCGGCTTTTCAAAGCTTCATCTCATTAGTCACGTCACGTGTTTTTACTTTCACAATCATGAGTTTTAAAGTTACAGTATTTTAAATGTTTGGCTTTTGAGCGTATCTTGAAAGATGTAGAGGGTTCAATTTCTCTAACCTTGAAATTTCTATGCACCCTTAAAATAATAGAATATTTTAAAATTACTTTGTTTCATAACGAATATTAGAGATTGAGAGCTAGGTGAACAAAAAATGTTTTCAATTAAGGATCGAAATTTCATCATAATTTATTTATTCTTGCAAAACGTGTACATTGACTTGTCCCTAGTCCCTAGAATTATTGCTATCTATATAAAAGGTCCACAACCCATTAAATCAAAAAAACGTATATATTGTATGTGGCATCTTCTGAGCAAATTTAACCTACCCCTTGGATTTCTGATCAATGATACGCTCTAGCTCTATACTATACATTTTAAGTTTGAAAAACCAAACTTAAAACACAAGTGTTCAAAACAAATCGTTATTAAATAAATATTAGATATTTATTGAAAAGTATGTATACATTCGGAATGATTGATATACACCTTTCACATATTATACATTTTTTTAGTAATTTTTTTTTAATTTAAAGCACCAATACATTTAAATAATTATGATATAAGAATTTTATTCATTAATTTCATTTAACATCAGTAGAAATGTAAATATTTGTTCCTTATTTTATTATCAACTATATACACTCAGAAGAGGGCAAGGTTTGACGGCAATGATGTGATAGCATTAAATTTCTTGATGCTACTTCACTTTTAATCATCAGTCCGTAATTACATCTTAAGGTGTCGAGACAAAAAGTTGGAAAAGTAGTGAAGGTCTCATCTTTGGTTTTGATATAAGAGCAAGCAAATTAACTAGTGAATTTTAAAAATGGTTAAGAATCGCAGATTCGAAGGTACAAATATTGATGGTTTATTATAGGAGTAAACATTTGTTGTTTTTTTTTAAATAAATTAATAAGATCAAATTATTCTTTGACAATATACAACAAGTACAATCGTTCTGGGAAATTATTTTCTACAAACATTGAAAACCGGAAATTGAAAAAATTATAGTTTTTTTTTTTGAAATTCTAATATCTCTTGAAAGGTGCTGTTTTTTATTCAGTTTAAAAAGGTGTGAAAAGACGTTGTTTTTTAAAATACATGAATAAGAAGAAATTAATCTTTAACAATATACCACAAGTACAATCGTTCTGGGAAATTATTTTCTACAAACATTGAAAACCGGAAATTGAAAAAATTATAGTTTTTTTTCTGAAATTCTAATATCTCTTGAAAGGTGCTGTTTCTTATTCAGTTTAAAAAGGTGTGAAAAGACGTTGGTTTTTAAAATACATGAATAAGAAGAAATTAATCTTTAACAATATACAACAAGTACAATCCTTCTGGGAAATTATTTTCTACAAACATTTAAAACCAGAAATTAAAAAAATTATAGTTTTTTTTTGAAATTCTAATATCTCTTGAAAGGTGCTGTTTTTTATTCAGTTTAAAAAGGTGTGAAAAGACGAAGTTAAACGTTTAACAAATATTTGAATGTCACACTGAAAACTAGAAGTCAGTCTAAGAAATTTGAATTTTTTTATTTGTTTAGTTGTTTAAAAAATAATCCAAAATAAAAATTGGTGGGAATCCTCATAAACAAGTGCGGAAAACTTTCAATATTATATAACTTTGTGTATTTTTGGGTGTTGGTCTATATACACACTGTGATGATATTCAATGTGGATTTTGAGGCAGAGCATTTATTTGTGATCTACCAGACGGACCTATTCACCCCCCTCAAACGATTTTAATTAAACTTTGTATAGTGTTCAACAATTTTTTTTGATAGGCGTTATTTTGTTACATATTCTTTTTAACAAAAAAGAGAAGAGTGTTTGAATTATCCTCGAAAATAGCTCTTAAAGTTACTATAAATTATCGCTTTATTTCAATGTTATGAGTGAAAAGAAAAATGAGTTCGAACGTTTTAGTTAAAATTTGTTAGATGAAATGTTTATCAATATACCTTTATTATTTGCTTAGTGTATTTTAAGGAAATGCTTGAAAATAAAGCTGTTTTAATTTTACCGGCTTCAACTCAATTTATTTGACTGTCGTACTCTTTTAAGCAATCAATAAATACTTAATCAACTTATTACTTTCCATTCAATGGAAATGTTATACAACATCCGCAAACAATCATTACAAAAAAAAAGTCTTAGTCCTTATGTTTACAATTCAGCTTCAAAATCAAATAAGTTAATGAGTTGCTATTGTTTAAAACAAATAAACTAATAAAGTGTAAAATTCTAAACTAACATTCAGTAACGTATTTTCTTTATGTATAATACACAACGATTAACACCTAAAGTTAGACTTCCAAAATTGTAATTCAAGTTTTGTTGCATATTTTTCGAGCTGAAAGAGTAAAATAATAAAAGTGTTTGCTTAAATTCAATTACTTATTGTTTTTATTCGATTTCTTAACTTATGACTTTGTTTCTTCTTTTTCAGAACAAATATTTGGAATACGACATGTACAATGTGCCCTTATATTCTTTGCCCTAGCTGTTGCATATGCACTTCGAGTGAATATGTCAGTTGCCATTGTGGCTATGACTGATAAATCAACAAATACGAAATTCGACGTAAGTATTAATCGCATTCTTTTGGATATCGAAGTTCTCCTTCTAAGACTAACTTTTCTAACTATCTAAGAACATACAAGAAGACTTAGGATCTGGCTTTAGTATCTTTGAAGAGAAAAATTCTAACTTTGTAAAATGGTTTTCTTTTTTCAGGAATACGATTGGACAGAATCAACCAAATCACTTATCCTTAGTAGCTTCTTTTGGGGCTACGTTGTGACGCAAGTTCCAGCCGGCCAGCTGGCTCAAAGATATGGAGCCAAACTTGTTGTGTTCTGGGGCGTTCTTATTTGCTCCATTCTTGCCATCCTAACCCCCATCTGTGCAAAAATTGGCGGATCACCACTTGTTTGTACGTTGCGAGTTATCCAGGGTCTTTGTCAAGGAACAGTTTTTCCTTCATCGCATAATCTCCTCTCCAAATGGGCTCCATTTGCGGAGCGTGGTAAACTCGGAACAATCAGCTATTCGGGAGTACAATTTGGAACTGCACTTATGCTCTGCATTAGCGGCGAACTCGCTTCATCTGCATTTGGTTGGCCTAGTATATTCTATATATCAGGAGCAGCAGGTTGTGTTTGGGCGGTTTTATGGTTTTTCTTCGCATCCAGCTGCCCCGCCGAAAATCGCTTTATTTCTGAAGAAGAAAAGTTGTACATTGAAATGATTCCCACCGATGAGGATCCAGGTGCAGGGAAGAATGAACTTAAGCCAAAACTGCCAACTCCATGGTTGGACATTCTGACCTCTGTGCCCTTCTATGTGGTTTTGTGTGCGCATTGTGCCAACAACTGGGGCTTCTGGACTTTGTTAACGGAAATCCCCACTTATATGAAGAACATTTTGGGAATGGACATTAAATCGAATGCTTTGTTGTCGTCACTGCCTTACTGGGCAATGTTTCTGCTGTGTTTCGTGTTCCTTATCATTTCGGAGATTTTAAGCAGAAACAAATGTATGGGTCTGGCATTTAGTAGAAAATTGTTTAACACCCTTGGGCACTGGATTCCAGCAATTGGGCTCATTGGGATGGGCTATATGGATGGTGATAACGTGCTTCTGGCGATAATCTTCTTGACATTGACAGTTGGAATGAATGCATCTTGTTATTTGGGATTCCAAATGAATCACATTGACCTGTCGTCGAACTTTGCTGGCACTCTCATGGGTTTGACAAATTGTGCAGCGAATATTATGAGTATCATCGCTCCACTAATGGTTGGATTCATTGTTACAGATGAGGTAAGATACAAAACGATATTTTTTAATTTATATTGAGTTTTTATTTTATTTTATTTTTTTCAGAAAAATCCTGACCAATGGAGGATTGTATTCTTTATTGCAGCGGCGTTCTTTTTCGTTGGAAACTTGCTATTTATTTTATTTGGAAAATTCACAACACAATCTTGGAACGAGCCTAAGACTGTTACGATCAAAAATGTAACGAATGGTCAGAATGTAGTTCTTATGGAGTCACAAAATTAATACTGCCAAAAGTTTCAATTGGGTTTGAGTCTAAATGGCAAAAATCAATTTCAAAATAAATCCGTGATCTAGTCATTTAAGTATTTATCTTTAAGCAAAACAATAGTAGTTTCAAAATTTAATAAGGGTTTTTGAAAAATCCTTTTTATGTTCCTTATTTCTATAGATTAACTACTTTTGTATATTAGTTGTTGTTAATGTAATCATAAGAAGTTGTAGCACGTTAAAAATGTTAAGATAAATAAGCTGTAAGATTGTTATTACCTTTGTATAAATCTGAAAATTATTTTTATTTAATTTTGGGAATAAAAATGTACCATGTTTTAAAATTATATGACATAATCTCTTATTCATGCAAATATTTTTTTATTTAAAATTAATTTGAAGAACATAATCTTCACCCAAACCTGTTGCATTCTAAATTCCGAAAGAACTGGCCTTCTAGATATTTTCCGACTTCAACTTTTGTTGGGCCAAAGGCCCAATGTACGCTTTAGGAAAGGAAGAGGATTTGAAAAGAGGTTTTGCTTCAGTTTATTTTGGTTTTGAATATTTCAATGACAACTAAAGACGTAAGGTATGCAACCGACTATTCTCCGGTCACAGTGTTAGTTGCCATAATCCAATTTCAATGAAATTTTGTCTATACATTCGGTAGATCTGAGAACAGGTTTGTATCTATTTTTTATATTTCTAAGTGCTATAGTTTGATTGCATCAACATTGTGCACGTTGCGATAGTATTCAGTGACGCTATGTACAATGAAGTATTGATTGCTATTGAGAATCTTTGCGTTATCATTGCCCACTTACTACTCAGTCATAACGGTATTCATTGACCATATCGAAATGCATCTTATTTAATAGACATTGAATTGAATTGTAAACTACAATACAATACTGTAAAAAATACATCAGTAGTGTCAAAAATTTAAAATTATTATGAGTTTAATTTTCAAACCTGGTAAATCTTCATGACAAATAATTAAAACTTTGTCTATATTTACTTTAAGACCAATTTTAAAGCTTTTAATGCATATACACTCACTTTTGTCACTTATTCCAATAGTTTGAGCCGTTTTTAACTGATTGCATGGAATAATGGAGCACAACCAAAAAACAAACGAGACCAAAAATCAATTCATTTGTTCGTTATTGTTTGTAAAAAAAAGCTAATTATGTAGGTTTTGAAATGTAAACATTGATATCGTTTGTTTTATTCCTCAATTAGTTGTATCAATTCTAATTTTGACAATGAACTTATTTAACAAGCAATTTCAATTTTATCAGTTTGGAATATCGACTCATCGTGACAAGAAGTACAGGCAACACAAATTGTGGTTTTACTGCGAACTTTGGGTGTAATCCCAAGAATTTTAAGTAAAATGGGTGAAAACCAAATTCAAAATTTTGACTACAAAGGTATTTTCAAACTTTAAGTTAAAAATAGAACATTTTATTTACGGAAGATTTCTTCATTGTTTTTTATTAATGCAGAAAATAATTTCGGAATAAGACATTTACAATGTTTTCTAATATCTGTTTGTTTGGCGGTAACTTTTGCCCTCCAAGTCAATATGCCAATTGCTATTGTGGCAATGACGGATGTGACAGTTGATTCAACTATTGGAGTAAGTAAAAGAACTGGTGGAAATGTTCATGACGTTTTTTAAATTGACTTGGTATGACACAATTAATGTTTTTTGAAATAGAGTGAAAATATTTAATGAACACACTTAGAAAACCAGATTCATTTTTCAATTTATAAAAGAAATTTGTTAAAATTAAAAATCACGCGGCAAATGCACGTTTTTTCACTTTTGTTTCAAAATAAGATGCTAATCAACTGATAATTTGTGTTCGTTTTTTTAGCCAAATCACTATCTATCAGCTTTTCACTCATTGATAGGTCTAAACTCTAAAGTCCATTTCAAGCTTATAGGAAGCTACTAAAATACATATTACTGAAATGTAAAGAAAAACATTCTTATTTATTTGCATCTCTCTTGCAGGTTCATCAATGGTCTGAGCAAATAAAATCACTTGTCCTTGGTAGTTGCTTCATGGGATCTGTAATTGGAATAATTCCAGCTGATTTGCTCGCCCGTAGATTCGGCGGAAAAGTTATGATATTTTCAAGTTTATTCATATCTTCAATTCTGGCCCTTCTAACACCGATTTCTGCTAACTTTGGCGGATGGTTCTTAATATTCATTGTACGTTTCATCCAGGGCATTTGTCTGGGCACCACTTTCCCAGCGATGCATAATTTCTTATCTAAATGGGCTCCAGTTCAGGAACGTGCAAAACTAGAAACCTTCTGCTATTGTGGATCACAACTTGGAACTGCACTCATGCTCAGTGTAAGTGGAGAAATTGCCATCTCAATGCTAGGATGGCCTGGTATATTCTATATATCTGGGGCAATTGGTTGCCTTTGGGCCGCATTATGGGACTTTTTCTCCTCGAGTTGTCCGGATGAAAGCCACTTTATAAGCGAAGAGGAAAAGATGTACATTGAAATGCTGCCAATTCCCAGCTGTGAAACTTGTGATGATGAATCATTTGAAGAAGATCTACCTTTGCCACCGATTCCATGGAAGAACATTTTTAAATCAGTGCCTTTTTTGTGTTTATTGCTGGCAAATTGTACAACCTCGTGGGGGTTTTGCACTTTGTTAACTCAAATACCTACGTTTTTAAGAAACTCTCTCGGAATGGATATCCAAACGACAGCCTTTTATGCTTCCTTGCCGTTTTGGGCGATGCTTCTGATGAGTTGTTTGTTTCTACTTGTTTCGGAAGTCCTTCATAGAAATCAACTGATCAGTGTTTCAGCAAGTCGGAAATTATTCAATACCGTCTCTCATTGGATTCCTATGCTCGGCCTCATCGGCTTAGTGTTTTTAGACCGAACCAATCACACTCTAGTCATTGCCCTTTTGACGCTAACAGTTGGAATGATTTCTGCCAGTTACTTTGGATTTCAACTAAATCATTTCGATTTAACACCAAATTTTGCTGGAACATTGATGGGGTTGTCAAATTGTGCAGCCTTTCTCATGAGTGCCATAGCAACAATAGCAGTTGGATTTATTGTTAACGATGTGGTAATAATTATGAGACATTTCGAAATTTGCCTTCATTGTTAATTGTCTTTTATTTAATTTGTTTTAGAAAAATCCACACCAATGGAATGTTGTTTTTATTGTTGCAGCTGTGTTCTTTTTTATTGGTAACTTTGTGTTCATAATTTTTGGAAAATTTGACACACAAGACTGGAATGAGACCAATGTTGCAATGGATGGTGAACATACCCCAAATAGACGTAATTCCGTTAATATTAACGTGGAGTGTGTTTACTAACAAAGTAACAAAAGTCTAACCTACAAATGTTTAGAATTTTAAAGACCTAATAATGTATTATGATAGTTTTGTTATTTTTGACTTGTTAAAGCTTAGAATAAGTTTCAAAGAATTAAAAATTGAAATCTCTGTCGGTAGAAATAACTGCCATTTTTAAGATATCTAAGGTATGTTTTATGTGGTATCAACATTAACACATATATTGATAAAAGGAAATAAACCCACGCATTGTGCACTAGTTCAATTGTTATTGCTTTTTTGATTGAAGAAAATCTTATATTTGGCAGGTCTGTAGCTAACATCTAAGGAAAGAAAAACTATTAACTTGAATGTATACAAAATGCAGTTTCGATTTATCAAATTCATCAAATAAATGATATAATTCATTCTAAAGTTTTAATAACAATTGTTCAGAACAGTAAATAGATAAACATCAAGAAAAGTGGATTTGTTTGAACGAGGATCCAAGATTTTAATATAATTCTGAGGATATCAGCTGTTTATCCGTAAAAAGGTAAGTATTTCTAATTATTTTTTAATATTGACGTTAGCTGAACTTGGAACTTCAATAATCAAAGGTAGTATATAATTTATACGTTATTATAACACACATTGAATGTACGCAATGCTTCGCATTTATCTCTTTTAGACATAAGCATGACAAACCTCTGAGTTCTTCTATGATGCTGTTTTGCTTAGCGCCACACATAAAAAAAAACGAAGTAAACCCAGTCATGAACAAAATCTGGAGGGAATTCCCAAACTCATTGTTTTCAAATAGAATTCTGGTACTTTGAAACTTGAAAGAGCGAAGGTTGGCACAGCATTCGTTATTTTAGAATATTGCTTAGCTATAAATGTCTACGCATACACATTTCGGACTGGCCATTTTTTATGTTTTTTAATTAAGGTCTCAATTAAGTAAAGATAAGTGCGGTTTTTATTTAATTGAAAAACATTAAAGTAGATTGATATCTTCTTAGAACAATGCCGCAATGGCAAAAAAAAAAATATACCATCTTAGATTAAGGACGCGTGCTATTGTCTACGCATTATCTCCAATTTGAAGGTCAAATAACACATGGTGTGAGATAAGACATATATACCGAAGATAATAAAGGTTTTTGAACTAAAATTTATTTCACAATATTGACAGTAGTTTTTCTTGCAAATGGTAAGTGTGAGATTAGTTCTCTATCGGTATTCAAGAAGAAGTTTTGAACCGTGTCCCGTCGTTCGTGTTGTTTAAAGGTCTTCGAATTGTGATAAAATCTAAACAAAACTGTGTTCCAATTTAGTTTTTGTACCCTAAGCATAGCATGTATTAAATAAGCAAGTTAAACTTTTTTAAGATATATTCAAACTTGCATGACGTGAACTAAAAAAAAATATTTATTCACATTTATAAGTTATTTTAACATGAAATTTAAAAGAACTGAGATTATTGAATAATTTTCAAACTCAATATATTCAAAATGGGTAAGAAATAATTTCAGTTTTCAATTTATTTTATTCGTGAAGTGCTAATATTAAGACATATTGTCTTATAAAATAGATACAATCTTTAAAAATTTTTAACTTACAAGGTTTGAAAGTTTTCATTTTTAACATTATTATGATAATATTCAAAGACTAAATAAGAATACAAATTTATAAATACAACCAGTTAATAAAAATAAAATAAATAATTTAAAAATGCATACGCCAGACATTAGAAAATAACTTTCTAAGAAAAAAAGAAAAGAGAAAGACGAATCAAACTTAGCAAGTACAAGAATATTTGAAAGAAACATACTTTCAAAGCAGGGAGTAATGATTTTTAATGTTATTATCTAGTCTGGTAGAAGTGACGGGTTAAAGAGTTCCATAGAGGTGTAAAATATACAAAGAACTCTGAAGCTCGGATGTAAGAGATGCATAGCGTGGTTGTATCAAAATTCAAGTTTTAAGGGATGAGACCTTACTTATTACCTCCCTAAGGTATTGGGGTTGATTGGTCAAGCGAATGTTTGTAAGAATAGAAAGGGCACGTAGCTTAAAATTGGTTTCAAGGCTCATATTAAGAACACACTTTGAGAAATTAGAGAATCTATCATATCTGCATAAGCCCAAAATGTGACGAACAAGATTATTGAATACGACACTAAGTTTTCTTTTGCTCATGAAATCACAGTGAGAAAATATTTCACAAACACAAATATGGGTTGGTTGGCTTTGCCAGAAGCACCGTCCTTTGAATGGAGTTAAGAACTGGGTCACCCATAATATACTAAGAATACTATACGTTTTACCCATTACATAATTGATATGTTTATTCGAAGTTCAAGTACGGTTAAAAACGACTAACAAAATTTTTAGCAATTTCGACATACGAGATAATAATACCTTGCAGGATCACAGGTGGAAAATATGATATATCGAAATTTTTTTTTTTGATATGACAATGGAAACTGATTTCTTGGGGTTGATTACAATTCTATTATCCTGAGACCTTGAAATTCTGTCGAGATAATTCAATAATACAACCCACAGTGTGTTCTATAAGACCAAGGGGGTAACTAATATACATATAACTGAACGTCGTCGTCGGCATACATTTGTAAATAACTATATTTTACAACGGACGGCAAGTCATTAACATATAGACAAAATAAAAGCAGACCGAGTTTTGAAGCCTGTGGTACATAACGTGAAGAAGGAAGAATATCATAGAGAACGTTCTTCAGTTTTCGATCTGTTAAATGTGAATGGAAAAGTTTAACTGCACTGTTAGAAAAATTAAAGGTTTAA
The DNA here is from genome assembly GCF_945859685.1 of Eupeodes corollae. Lineage (NCBI taxonomy): Eukaryota > Metazoa > Arthropoda > Insecta > Diptera > Syrphidae > Eupeodes > Eupeodes corollae. The sequence continues at coordinate 2,236,020 of NC_079149.1, read as the reverse complement.
AAAAGTTTTTCACATAAAACCGAATGGTGAACCATATTAAATGCTTTATAGAAATCTAATAGGATAAGAAAGCTTATATTTAAAATTGCCGTTAGTTCTGACCTTTTCGCAATCCTGAGAATAGGTTAACAGAAATAAAGTTATGGTGTAATCTGTTTTTTCTTCCTAGAAGAAGTTATTGTAATGGGTCCGATTTGTCAAATTGAAAATTTTGACATTTCTCGACGTTTCACGGTCCCTAGAGTAGAACTAAAAGATTTTTGAAAAGATGTTTGTACGTTTGTACGTCTGTACGTTCGCGACGTTTTTTCGTCATCCATAGCTCAAGAAACAGAAGAGATATCGACTCCAAATATATTTTGTTATACAGATAATAAGACAGAAAGATGCAAAGAGGGCTCTCAAGAAAATTGCGTTGGTGGTTTTTTTACCACAACGAAAAATAACGTTTATAATGTCTTGTAAAATTTTGGAAAAAATCAAACTGACGGTTATTTATATTGCGATAAAACCGTAAAAACTAACATTACTCAATTTTGGTTAAAATTGAATTTTGACTCAAATATCTCTTCAACAACTTGAAATTATTCTTTGTTATTTAAACTTATAAGAAACATTGTTTTCAAAATTCCGAAAAATTTTGAGAAAAATCGAATTAACAAATTTTTTTTAACAAAAAATTAAAATCTAAACAAAAAAAATAATAAAATTTGGTAAAAAGTTATTTTCGACTCAAATATCATTTCAAAAATGTGAGATTATGGCTTCCAACTAATTTTTATTTATTATAAATATTGTTGTCAACATTCGGACAAATTTTGAGAAAAATCGAATTAACAGTTTTTTTACAAAAAATAAAAACCTAAACAAAAAAATTAATTAAAGTTGGTAAAAACTGATTTTGGACTTAAATATCTTTTCAAACTTTGAGATATTGGTATAAACTATTTTTATGTTTTAAAACATATTGTTGTCAATATTCAATAAAATTTTGAGACAAATCAAATCGACAGCTTTTTTACAAAAAATAAAAACCTAAACAAGAAAATTAATAAAAGTTGGTAAAAATTGATTTTCGAATCAAATGTCTTTTTAAAACTTTGAGATATTGCCTTAAAATTAATTTTATCTTTTAAAAAAATATTGTTTCAAACATTCAGTAAAATTTTGTGAAAAATCGAATTGATAGGTTTTTGAAAAAAAAAATACAAACAAAATTAAAAATATTGTCTTCAAACTCTTTTTATTTTAAAGAAAATATTGTTTTCAATATTTAGTACTTTTTTTATAAAAAATCCAACAGTCAGTTTTTTCATAAAAAAGAATAAAATCTATAAAAAATAGTATGCAGAAAATAGATGTTCGGTTCTTGATATCTCTCAAATTAATTTCATTCATCCAATTTTTAAAAAATTAAGAAATGCAACTTAAATTGTTAAACATTTGTTTTCGACTAAAAATCTATTGAACAAAACTAGATTTCCATGCTAAACTATTTCTAATAATTCAACTGACAACTTTCTTAACCCAACACGTAACCTACAAACTTATAAACAAGACAAATCGACAGACGGGATGGGAAGTTATCAGTTATTGCATCCCAGCCTCTTTTTGAAAGTTTGTTTTTATAGAAAATAACCCTGTTTTTTGATGAGTTCTAATCTTCAAATTGCAATTTTTGAACAAATATATCTTAACAGAATTATTCGGCTTCCGAAAACGAAAACCTACAAACTTTTAAGCAAGACAAATCGACAGACGGGATGGGAAGTCATCAGTGTGGGTCGCATCCCAGCCTCTTTTTTTTTAAGTTCCAAAAGTTTCAAACACTTTAGATAGAAAAGGTATAATAAAGGTGTATAGGTCTTTAATCAGTTTCCTTAGAGTTCTTGGAAATATGTATTACTTTAGCTCGATTCCATTGTAGTGGGTATTCACTTGTAGTAAATATAAATTATTTCAAATATTATGCAGTTCTAATATTAATTGGACAAAGAACAGAACCCCAAGCACACAACATAAGTTTTAGGAATATCAGAGTTTTAAATAAAACAACCCGTATTGAACTTAAAATATATTTATAAATACTATACAAAATTTGTGCCCGTAAGATTTTCCTCAAATTATGTAGGACCAAGTAACAAGCAAAATATTCTTATTTCAAACGTTATAAACACGTCTCTTTTTGAAAGTACCATTTTCTTGTTGTTTTTAAATTATTCTTATATTTTGTTCTACTAATTTCTTATGTAATAGAAACTTTGAACAGAAAAAGATTTATAAGGCTTAGGTAAAATTTTTGTATCCATTTTCTATTTTCAAAATAGTCGGGTTTCTGATTTAAATGAACTAAAATCAATAAAAACTAAGAGCTTCTCTTCTTATATAAGAATAGAAAAATATGGCAGCTAAAAAGCTAAATTTATAAAAGGGATTCATAGCCCATATTTAAGAATTTCCTAAAAAAATTTATATTTTTTTGGTAGGAACACATTTGTATGCACTTGTTCTAATATTTATAAAATAAAGATGCATTCATTTATTAACTCCTATTCATATATTTAGTGACAAATTTATTTCTTCAGAATAGATTTCAAATGATAACTCCTTATTTATATTTTTCTTTTAATTTGTAAACGGAAGCATTGCGATCTGACCTTAAAACTTAAAGAAATGAAAATGTGTCATTGTTATCAGTTAACATAGTTTAGTTATTAAAAATAATGTTAAGAGAAAAAATCTATTATTGGTAAAATTCAGCTTTTAACCATTTGTGCAATCAAACCGCATATTGCCTACCTCACTTTTGTTTCTCAAAATACATATATATTTTTTTTGTTTTTTTCAGAGAAGTAAATATTTGTTTCTTTTATCTTTTTTAAGTTATTAACTCGAGAGTATGAGGCGGCAGGCATCATGAGCTCCTACAAAACTTATTTTTTTCAGTCTGTGATAATATCTTTATGTGGAATCAAGTTAATAAAGAATAAAGAATCCATTATTAGAAAATTCGTTATAATTTAAAAAATTAAATTTTTTTTAAAATGGTTGATAATAGAAAATTCGATTACAAAGGTAGTTTTTTTTGTTTTTATGGTTTCTATTATAAAGTGTAGAAGCATTTTGATTAAATAATTAAATTCAAAATAGTAATTTCATAACATGGCTTACGTTCTGAAAATGTACTCTAAAAACAAAAGTCATTGAAAAATCATTATTTTAATGAACTAGTTCCGATTACAGATATAATCTTATTTAATTCAATTTTGTAAGTTGTTTACAATTTGTTTCTCCAAAATTTTATGAACAATTTCTTTCCAAACCTCGCCACAAATCTGTTTTATGATTGATTGTGAAATTATATGCTTTTCGCAATTTTGAACCTATATTAGGGTTTGAGCAAGTTTTAAGTTTTTGTGTATTTATTTACATTAGAAGATCTCCAATGAGAGTCGAAAAAACTTCTTTTGAAAGGAAACACGCAAAAGTTCTAAGTCATAAGCGCCCTTAGAAATTTCCTGAAATGGGTAACAAATGAAAAAATATGTATTTAGATAAAATATTGGTCTAATTTTGTTTAAATTGATCCAACTTGTTATTCGGTGTCTAGAATTAGAAATTGAAGAAACGTAATGGACAAAATAATAGTTGTTCTGATTTTTACTGAAGTTTACAAATTACCATACCATGATATTTGTATGCTCTACAAGTTCAAAAAAGGTTAAGAGGGAGGGGGCAACCTATAATAGACAAAAGTCTAAGTTTATGCCCAGGGGTTAAGCGAAAACTTTCCCCTTGAACTCCCTCCTGCTGACGCTTTTATAAAATTCCGCTTCCATTGCCTATAATAGCATAGGTGATTCGTATTGAGTTTAGTTTGGTAACAATATTAACAATTTTTGTTTGCACAAACCACTTCCAATATGTAGGTGGAAGTATTTTAACATGTTGTATTTCAACAAGTGTTAACAAAATTATGTTCGTTGTTTATTTACCTGGGAATAAACAAAAAGCCTACCTTGTTGCGTCTTAAGCTATGCTTAATTTTCAAGTATTTACTTTTAAAGTTAGCAGATTGGTAAATCTTGAAAGATGATCTTCTTGTTGAAATTATAAAGAAGCTAATAAATGTACATATGTGATTATAAATGCCTTTGTTTTAGGTTAGATTATATTTTAAATTAAATCCTTTAATTTATGTGCATATTTTTCTTTTATTTTTAGAAAAGACATTCGGAATAAGACATTTGCAATGTACTCTTATCTTTTTTGGATTGGCTGTTTCGTATGCACTTCGTGTAAATATGTCAGTTGCTATTGTAGCCATGACAGATAAATCTGCAGCTTCTGAATATGGAGTAAGTATATGCACATACATTTGTTTGTAACAGTAATTTAGTAATAAATCAGGGATTAAATTTGCTGCTTGTTTTATTGTTGTGTTTAATTGTTTAACTGGGTTGCAAATGTATTATTACGAGCAGTGTAAGTGTTTTAATATTGTTTTGATTATTTTTGTGATTAGTAGACATTAAAAGATTTTGAAAAATTGGTTATAAATATTAAAAATTACAATAAACATACCAAAATAGACTAATTACTCTTTGAATTTTGCTATTAGATTTATTTTGTTCAAAGTTAATTTCTACAACTTGAAAGCGTTGTTTTGGAGTTTAGTGATTCATGATTAATTGCCAAACCTTACTAAACAGAAATGTTAATACTGTTTGACATTCCGTGCTATCAAACAATCGACTACAACCTTCAAACCTTTCAAGGAAAAGTTATAAACTTTGATGGATCTAGTTTTATGTGTGTAATTTTCTCAGCAATAAATAAGCCTTACAAACAATTCCTTCCTTTAAACATGATAAATAGTTTATCAAATAAATTCATATCATTTTTCCAATTGTATGGGGTCATTCCATAACTTTCAATAGTTATTAAATATCAAACAACAATATTGATTACCTTTATAACTTTTCTCTTTCAGGTCTATTTATGGGATGAGAAAACAAAATCCATCGTTCTTAGTAGCTTTTTCTGGGGCTATGTAGTCACCCAAATCCCCTCAGGTCAACTTGCTCAAAAATACGGCGGCCAAAGGATCTTATTCTGGGGAATCTCGATCTGTTCTATACTCTCTGTTCTAACACCGTTCTGTGCCAAAATCGGTGGATGGCCCTTTGTGTGTGCTCTGAGATTAGTTCAAGGATTATGCCAAGGATCGGTTTTCCCATGCACACATAATCTTATCTCGAAATGGGCACCAATCAAGGAACGCGGGAAACTGGGAACAATTTCCTATTCTGGTTCCCAACTCGGTACTGCTCTTATGCTCTGTGTAAGTGGAGAAATCGCTTCGTCCTTTATGGGATGGCCTGGAATATTTTATATGTCTGGTGGAGCTGGTTGTGTTTGGGGATTGTTGTGGTATTTCTTCGCATCGAATTCGCCTTCGGAAAGCCGTTTTATCTCGGAGGAAGAGAGATTGTACATTGAAATGTTACCCGTTCCGAGTGCTGAGTCCCCCAAAGACACCAACGAAGAAGAAACCAAACGAAAGTTACCAACTCCATGGCTTCACATTTTGACTTCGGTTCCATTCTACTGTTGCATGCTTGCCCATGCCACTAACACTTGGGGCTATTACACCCTTCTCACTCAAATACCCACCTACTTGAAGAGTATCCTTGGAATGGACATCAAAAAGAATGCTTTACTTTCATCCCTTCCATACTGGGTGATGCTGATGCTCAGTTACTTCTTCCTGTTTATTTCGGAGGTTCTTAGAAGGACACAATGCATGAGTTTGTCGGTTAGTCGTAAATTTTTCAACACAGTTGGACATTGGATTCCAATGCTTGGACTTATTGCCATGGGATACATGACCAAGGAAAATGAAACCCTTGCTATTGCCTTGTTGATGATGATTGTGGGTATGAATGCAGCCTGCTACTTGGGTTTCCATCTAAATCATATTGATTTATCTTCAAATTTCGCTGGCACCTTGATGGGAATGACGAATTGTGCGGCGAATCTGATGAGTATTATGGCACCACTAGCCGTTGGATTTATCGTTACTGATGAGGTTAGTGTCATTAATTATTATTGTTTACTTTGAACAAAGAATTATTGATTTATTAAAATTAACTTATTTGCAGAAAAATCCAGAACAATGGAAGATAATCTTTTTCATAACAGCAGGATTCTTCTTTATTGGAAACTTAATGTTTATTAGTTTTGGTAAATTTGAAACCCAATACTGGAATGATCCTAAGCCAGTTATCGTTAAAAGAGCCAATAATAGAAGTCAAAATTCAGTATACATGGACACAGTTCACTAAAGTATTTCTTTTCAAATCGATTTTAAAGTAAAACACAACAAAAACACACTCGTGATCTAGTCACAAAAATTAAAGTTAATGTAAAATATAAAATATAGTTACTATATAATGTAAGGAGTAAAGTAATGTGTAACTTTTATCTTAAAGTTTTAAAATTATTTAAAAAAAAAACAATCATCAATCATCAATGGATGTAGATTGTAGGTGTCAGTATTCTTAGATAGAATTATTTTTGTTTAAATTGTGTGTATTTGATGTTAAGAAACTACAAAATTGAAGAAAACATTTTAGATATTTTTGCTAAACTTACTGCTGCTGCCAATTTTATATGAATATGTGAAATAAAAAGAATATACAAAAAAAATCGAATTTATGTTGATAAATGTATTTAATCATATTTTATGATACAAAATTTTAATTAAATATAATTTTTAAGAGTTGTGTGATTTCTCCTAAGATTTAAGCAAATTAAATCAAATAAAAAAGAATAGCTACATCTTATTAAAAACTTTCCTTAAGTTACAATCAAAATTTCTAATTGCGTCTCAGATCATATTAGTTTAGTTTAGTTTATTCATCAAACAAAGTTACAATAGGTACTTTAGTGATTACTAGATAATATAATATATACAATTTAAAAATTGTAACCTTACCACCAGCAAAGTTATTTAGAATTAACAATACATTTCATTTAAATAAGTAGCTACTAACATTGAAATCAATCATGTCGCAAACAGTATTTATTTCGAAGCAATCTTGCAGTAACATTAATTCCAATTAGAGCTCAAATTTGTGAACAATCAATATGATCTGCTACTATGGCACGAATGAACATAACCTCTGTGAACTTTCTACGAATGTTAAGAGGCAAAATACCAAGTAATTTACACCTCGTTTCATAGGTAGGAAGATCTATGTCCCATTGAAGTCTTTTCACTACAACTCTCGAAAATCGTTTTTGGATCTCTTCGATTTTAAATTAATGAAGAAAATATGAGCGATTCCAGATTACACTGCAGTATTCAAGATTAGACCTTACAAACGCCAAATATAAACACTTTAAGGTGTCTGGATCAGAAAACTCCTTTGAGTTTCGCAATATGAAAACTAACATTGAACTGACTTTAGCAACTAAAAAATCTAAGTATATGCTTTACAAAGTCAATTTTTTTTTTCAAAAATCACACCAAGATCTTTTTTAAATGTTATGACGGACAATGGCATATGATTGATTTTATAGATAAAATTAATTGGACAACGGTTTGGAGAAAACGTTAGGCTTTGGCATTTGGAAATGTTCAAATTTAAATAGTTAGCTGAATACTAGGCCGATAAAAGATCAAGATCTTGTTGCAGCAGAAAACAATCATGTTCAGATTTTATACAACGAAATACTTTTAGATCATCTGCATACATCAAGCACTTAGAATTTAAAAACATATCAGGAATGTCGTTTATAAACAACAAAAACAGAAGAGGACATATAGCGGTGCAGGAATAATGTTATTTATACGATAGTACTGAATACGATCCATTAAGTATAAACTTAGTTATTTTAAAAAGTTTGAGTGAAAACCTACTTTATTTATCTTCATAAGTAAAGGATCGTGATTGACTCTGTCAAGAGTAAAGTATAGACAACATCATACTGATAATCTTTCTCAAGTGCATTCAAGACTAAATTACTAAAAATAGTGAGGTTAGTAGCAGTGGATCTACCAGCTACAAAACTATGTTGGTATGGTGAAATTATTGTTTTAATAGAAGGAGTTAATTTGTCATAGACTAACTTTTCAAAATATTTGGAAATCGTAGCAATTTTACTAATTGAACGATAGTTTGAAAGATCTTGCCTACCACCTGATTTGTTAATAGGTGTAATTGTTGAATGTTGAAAAGTATTTAGAAACTCGCCATTTCCAAGTGATCAATTAAAAATAATTTATTTGCTAAAAAAGTTAAACTTTCACAAGTTCTATAGTAAAAAGAATAAGTTATAAAACAATATAAAAATTCTAAGAAAATGTCAGGTTTAAAATTCGAAAAAAATAGAGATTTCAATAAAACATGGTCACCTTCGTAGTGCCAAAAAAGTGGGTCTCCCCATTCCATCCGTACGTAAGTTTGTCCTCGCCCCTAACAGTAGTGCCCATACAAAATTGTTGGTAAAAAAAATCGAAAACATCCATTTTCTTGAAAATGAACAGATAGAAATTTATTAAATTTACTATAACATTTTCTTTCTTAAGTTGGCTTTTAATAATAAAAATTTTCTCTGAGAATTTTAAATATGACTGAAAATAATAAGTAGTTTTTTTTAAACAAAGTCCTACCGTTTATTTTAAAATATTTTTTTTCTAAGGAATTTTAATTTTTGGTCCTATGTTTGTATTTATTTTAACTTTGATCTTATTTTTTAATTTCAACATAAATTAAAGAAATTCTATTTTTGTTTAAATATTGATTTCCTTTTAGACGTTATTGATTAATTTCAATAGTTCGCACGTCCGTAAGATTGAGATCCTTTGTTATTGAACCATATCTGACTTCTAGGATATTTTGTTTCATAAAAATACTTTAAAAATATGGAAAATGTGGTTGAACCCAATTATCTTACCAACTAATAACGTTATTGGTTTTAAATAAATGTAATATTAAACAATGTGACGTCAAACAGAATTTTTAAGAACTTTCACACCCTGTAATCATTATAAATAAAATAAAATAAAAAAAATAAAATAAATACATGGCTAGGAAGAAAGAAGTTGGTCTTGTATCCAAAGAGTCTTTTTAAAAATATTTCTTGTATCTAACGCGATGTATCGGCAACAAAAGTTTGTTTTAATTGCAATACAATTTGATTTTTCAAAATAATCTTAATTATTTATTAATTTGATGTTGAAGTTTTTTTTTAATTATTTTGTATATATAAAATTATATACATATACAATGTAAAAGATAAAAACAATGAAATTTGATCATAAGAAATTACTGTGCAGAAAAAAATTATTAAAATCGGTTGATTAATTCTTGACAAAATTTAAAAATAAAATAACGGGGTACTTTTTTTGAAAAAATTTTAATTTTCGGTTGACCAACAAATTTGGATACGAACAACTGTTATTTTTAGTATTAAAACTAAAATAAAATATAGGCCAGTCTGTGGATTTATTTTGCCTAAAAATTTGTAGGTTTTCGTTTAGTTTAGTTTGAAAATCTAGTTTTGTTAAATAGATTTTTAGTCGAAAAAAAAACCTTTTTAAAAATTTTAGTAGCATTTCTTAAATTTTTACAAATTGGATAAACGAAATTAATTTGAGAGATATCAAGAAACGAACATCAATTTATAACAAATTTTCGTACGGACTGTAGGATTCTTACAAAAAAAACGACTGAATATCGAAAACAATATTTTCTGTGAAATAAAAAGAGTTTGGAGACAATATTTTTAATGTTCAAAAGATTTTTGAGTCGTAAGTAAATTTTTACCAAGTTTTAGTATTGTTGTTTTGTTAGGTCTTAATTTTTTGAAAAAAAAAGCTTATTAGATTTTTCTTAAAATTTTACTGAGTGTTTACAACAATATTTTTAAAAAGATAAAAGTAGTTTAAAGCTAATATCTCAAAGTTTGGAAATATATTTGAGTTGAAAGTCAATTTTTACCAAATTTATTATTTTTTTTGTTTAAGTTTTTATTTTTTGTAAAAAAACTATCAATTTGATTTTTCTCAAAAATTTTCAGGATGTTGAAAACAATATTTACTAAAAGTTTAAATTAACTGGAAATCATGATCTCAAAGTTTTGAAAAGATATTTGTGTCGAAAATCAATTTTTACCAACAATGAGTAATTTTTTATCTAGATTTTTATTTTTTATAAAAAAAAACTGCCAATTCGATTTTATTCAAAATTTTACCTGATGTTGAAAAAGTTATTTTTCGTGGCACAAATTTGTTTTGGAGATAAAATTATTTCGCATTTGTAAAATGGTATCACGTTAGAATATATTATATATAATTTAATTCAAGTCTCTAGCATTTTTGATTCGTGAGATATTTAGGGTTAACCAAAATGTTCACCTTTTTTTAAACTGCTATGTTATTTAAACTACCCACACAATTTTGTTGAGAGCCCTTTCTAGACTATTACCCGTATAACAAAGTTTATTTAAATTCGATATCTCTTCTGGGTCTTGAGCTTAGGCCGACGAAAAAACGTAGGGAACGTACGGACGTACGGAGGTACGAACGTACATATGTTCGTATACACACGCACTCACAGACATCTTTCTAAAAATCTTTTATTTCGACTCTAGGGACCTTGAAACGTCAAGAAATATCAAATCGGACCCATTACAATAACTACCTATGGGAATTTAAAAATGACAAATTTGATGATCAAAAATTATTGTGCGGACAAAATTATTGAAATCGGTTGATTAGTTCTAGAGAAATTAATTTAATTTTCGATTTTTGCCCAACAAATTTGGATGGGAACTACTGTTATTTTTAGTCTTAAAACTTAAATAAAACACCCAACTCGCACGGCTTTATTTATACATTTTAAATCAATCGACTCAAAAATGTTGGCTGTAAGGTCGAGGACAGACAGATATACAGGAGACAAACGACGGACGTAGTCAAGGGACCCATCTTTTTGACATCTATTCCATCGTAGTCGTGTTTGATTCAAATCTCGAGTTCAAATGCAATACTTGCCATAAAGTTCCTATATGTCGCATGTAAAAACCGAACAAAATTATTTATTACCTTGAATATTTTACAGAACATTATATAAATTTCAAGAATAATATGCAACGAAGAATAACTTTTATAACATCTAGTAAAATTCTTAGAAAAATCGAATTGACAGTTTATTTACAAAAAAAAAACCACAAAATATATTTAAAAATGATTTTAAACTCAAATATCTTGAAAACAAAGGTATTCATTTCAAACTTATTTCATCTTATGCCAAATATTGTTATAAACACTTGTTTAATTTTTTTAAAGAATACAATATGTTCTAAACAGGAAAAGAAATTAAATAAACAATATTCCTTAATTAACATAACTTGCAAATTTCTCCAAAATGCAGCTTAACATCAAACGTTGATTGCATACTTTTTTAAGTTTTTCAAATAAAAATCTATCTCATAAGTCATAAAAAATAACATTTAAAATTTCTTAAGGCAGCCTCTTTTATTTTAAACTTTCTTAAAACACATCAACTGATAAATTTATTCTTTTCAAGTTTATGTTATTGTCCTTCAGAATTTAAAGTACAATGAAAAACCAAATACAAATTTCAATCATCAAACAAAATAAACAATAAACATTACAGTTAAGGAGACTCAACTGTAAATCATTCCTTATTAACATACATATTTGCACGCACATAATCCTACTTGAATTGTTAATTTTTTAAATGAACATTGCTAATCATAACTTTTATAAATAAATAATAAGATATTATCAAAAACATATCACAATATTGATAACAAACTATCCCCAAAAACATAACAAAAACTATGGATACTTTTATCTTAACAACAACAAAAATTAAACAAAAAGCATACGAGTACCAACTACACTTTATCCCATCGAAGCACGAGATACCTACTTTAAAAATATGTTCGTTACACGCCGCGTACTCACAGCTCATAGCATGATAAAATAGCGTAATATGAAGTTGGTCTACAATACATAATTCGAGACACGCATTTGGCCACTAAGTGTCAGCAGAAGCGTTTCGTTAATATTCTATCCGTCTTCTGTACAATTTTTGTTTTGTTGCTATTTTAGTTTTAATTAATTTCTAGTTTAGTGCATTGTTTTTAGTTCCAGTTTGTATTCTTTTTTTTTGAATTTTTTAAAAACTTTAACATCCTTTGGGTATTGAAAAAAGGTAAGAAAAAACAATTATTTTTAATGTAAACTGATTTTCTAAAAGACACGTGCAAATAGCCATACTCGTATGAGGAGAACGAAAGGAGACAAACGACTCTGGTACTAGTCATAAACAAAACCATCCGTTTTTGTATTTTCTCATTTCTGAACTTCATCAGTAAGTCGGTTCTAAAAATAAATATCCACATCCACTTAACCATCATGCGCCTCTCTCACCGTACTAAAAATAAAATAACGCACAGCACAGTCCGGTGTAAGATACTCGTACTCGTACTCGTACTCGTACCCGTACCTATGCTCAACAAATCGGGAGTTTCAAATTAAAAAGTCTGACAGAATGCAAAGGGACACAACCGCGTTGCTTTGGTTTACTCATACTCGTGTTTGCATTGCAATTAAGTATTGTGGTTTGAGAATTATAGGGTTGCCACGTTTCCTTTTATGTATTGGATTCGAAGAATTGCTCGCCTACTGAGATTTTTTTAAAACTTCGTCCTTACCGTTGAACAAAACTTTAAAGAAATAATTCTTTTTTAAATGTTTGCTTTAAATTAAAACTAAACCTTATCATGATATTTTCCCCCCACGATCGATATTCCTCAAAAATATGAAGAGTAAGTTCCTGAGACATGGTCGGTGTTCTTCAACGTTCTTCGACATTCTTCTATGTTTTCTATTTTGCATTCATGAAGTAGATACAGTCACTTTAACCACGTGAATAATAATCGAACATTTTTGGCGCACTCCCGATCACACAGGTTGTTTTCTTTTTAATTTTATACCATGAATTTAAATTATTTAAAAAACAAAAACAAAATTGAGTTCTTGTGTTAGCTATGTATGCATGTTTGTATTTTTTCAATTTTATTGCAAAAAAAATTTAGAACTTTTAGTTAACTATTAATAATATGGCAAAAGAAAAATGTGGGACAAATTTTTATATTTTTGAGTTCACGTGATTTATTTATTTTTTTTGCGCTGTTTTTATTTATTTATATAATAATTTATGTTGACAAAACAAAAGAACTAAACTAAATATTATGTCTGGAATACATTTATTACTTCGAACTCATTTGTTTAAAATTCCGATTCCTGGACAGGCTTTTCCAGTTTACTCATTTAATGTTTAAAATTGTCTTCATCTATTTTTAAATTTTGGAAAAATAAAATAGGTTTAGTTTTATTTATGGAATTAAAATTGACATAAGAATGTTTTAGAGCCAACAGGACAGTGAGGAAATTTTGTCTGCAATTGAATTGAAACAGTTAAAACTTGTATGCGAAAGGTTTTAAAATTTTAAATATTTAAACTTAAGTAATGCATAAGTTTCAACAAAAAAAACCTCATAAGCTCTCTCATGATATCCAATTTTACTTAAATTTACTAAATTTTTTTAAGCTTGACTTTTATCAAAAATAAAACAAATGTTAATTGTTTTTGCATGATTTTTATTTATTTCTAATTTTGAAATCAAGAAAAACTAATACTAAAGTCATCAATTTCATAAACATTCATAAGCAGGCTTTAACATTTTGAACACTGACAATTTGGGTAATTAAATAATTAATTCCAAAGCACTCAGGCTACACCATCCCTCAACTGCAATTCTACAGAAACTTCCAGATTTCTATACCTTCCAAGTCTTTCTGAGAGAATAGGGCAATTCTGGAAGACTAGTCCACTTTCATACAGATAGCTAAAAAAAAGGGGTTTTTGAAGGTGTGTACTCTTAACGACCGAAAATAAGTCTCTCATTTCACCTTGCCAATCTTTGTAGCGTGTTCCAGGCGGAACTTTTGACGATAAAAGAAGCCTTGTCCTGGCTTAAAAAAAAGGTGACATCAACATTCGTATTTTATCAGGTAGCCAGGACGCTCTCAAATCTTTGAACTCTGTCTCTGCAAGCACTATAACAGTCCACAACTGTCGATCATCTTATGGAGATGGCACAATTTGTTAATATGTACCTTTGCTGGGCACCGCCCGCCGCGCCGCCGCACAGTGGGGAAATAGCGGAAAAAACCTGTTTACCAAAGGAGGATTTAAAAAAATTTTAAAACATGGATGGAGAATTCGGAAATATGTAGATTTAAACTGTCGCAGATATGTATTTTCAATTAAAGTTGAAAAACAAGGAAATTTGGAAAAAATATGAGTAGTCTGAAATTGCTTATTTTGCACCTTTTTAAATGTTGTTTTTTGTAAATGTTTGAAATAGAACAGACACATAAAATCATAGTTTTTTTGTAATTTAAAATAGGATAGTATGTTCTTTTACGAAAAACGGTTTTTAAAGGTTTTTTCAAATTCAAATAATGTGTTGACTGTTAGCGCTGTTTGCACTGTAAGCCAGTTAATTGCTTTTGAAAATCTCACCCGAAGACGTCCGAATTTAGATTTTTTAGCCATTTGAATCTGAAAAGTCAGGTAAAAATAATGAGTTTCCCCGGTAGATAAAAAGAGTGTGTTCATGATATATCGTTTTTTAAATATTTTTTGGAATTCTTAGTCAGATTTCGATACCCCTTTTCACTATCTATCCCAAAAAAAAGAATGTCCCAGTGTTATGGTAAATGTAAGGGAATTTTAAAGTTGTTTTTGACTGGTAGAGATCAAAGTGGAAAGTATACTGTATTGAAACTGCGAATATCGCTGTTTAATTATATCCTTGGTACTACATACCATCAAGTGTTCATAAGATTCTTTTACACGGAAAGAAAATTATAGAATCTTGTGAACTTCTCATTGGTAGCTTATCAAAGGAGGCTCAGCCGAAATAAGGATAACAGATATTTTGGATCCAACAATTGAGGATAATTTCAAGGGCGGCTACAAACGAAGATGTAGATGATATCGACTGATCCCTTTATTTCATTTTTAAGGCCTGAACCAAAGTCCAAAAATTATTTGATGAGTGGAGAAGCTAAACACTTATTAACATAATTATGAACAAAATAGCCATTACAAAAACTCTAAATTGTTTGAGAAAGATTTCTTCAAAAATTGGGTTTTTGAGGGCCCCAAATATTAAACCATGTTTTGGTCAAACGGCATTGCCTCTTCCTATGGGAGTGGGAGTGGGTGGCTATTTTTATAGTTGATTTTCCTTGTATTAATCAATCTTCTCTGAAAATTTCATGAAATTCAATTTAGTGGTTCAGATTTTATAGAGTTTTTTTCCGGTTCCCCATACAAGGTGTGCCACTGCGCGCCGCCACCGGGCATTCTAAAAACTATAAGGCAGATGAGTTCGCCTGGAATGGTACTGTACAACGTATTCTACCGTGTTTGGGAAATGCTGGCATACCAGTCGCTACATGTAAACTATTGCTAATGCAGGACGCTATGCCTACACTATATTTAAAGCGATCAAGGTGATTGCTATCTCTAAGCAGATCGCATATAAGCTCGATAATCGGTGGCATTGCCGTGTCACTGTCTTAAAGGAAAGCACTTCACACGGCTAAGCGTATTCTCAAATGACTTTTGCAGAAGCAGAAGAAGGGTGACAAACATGCCCTGCTCTAGCCCAAAAACATAAGAATTACCTAGGAGAATTCATCTGTAATGATCTAAACGATATAAATCATATTAACATAATCAGCCTCTCACGTTTCGTAAGGGACTCAAACTGGTTTCATTGAGATTAGCACAAAGCTTTAAGATTCATGTGGTATCACAATGGGCCATTTAACTGGCCTAAGTTGGTCCTACTTCATCACGGACAGACAGCCACTTTAACAATAACTTAACCTATGTATAAAATCATCAATTTTTTATTGCCTAATCGTCAATTTGTATTCCTCTAAAATACCCCCCAGTCGATCTTTAGACGGCTGTAATTTGGAACATACTCGTATTAGAGATATGATCTTGAAATTTTCACAGAATATTTTGGAATATATAGGTATTGTTTTATTTTTTGGAAATATAATAATAATAGTATAGCCCCTCAAAGAACAGTCTCCTTCCTGCTAAAAACAATGGCGCGTATTCATAGAGAATTACTAAAGTCATGATTTCTTGATCTATATTTAAGGCTTGTTGATTAAATAAACACAGCTCTTTTTCCTATCGATTTTCCTGATGTGTTTGGTAAAACCCTAGTTTAAGTTTGTACTCTAAGCAAAGAAATACTGTTATATTAGCTCTGTTAACTCTGTTTTTCCCTCCAATTTCGATGTTCAGAAGTTTAAGACTAATGTGCACCGGTATCTCCTCACAAGTCCTTCCCTATTTTCCTAATGCTCGAACTGTGTTTAAATATAAACATATAAAAGGTACTAATAACAGCTTGAGTACCTGTAAATTATAAAAAAAAAAATAGTTATTTTGTGCTGTCAATACTCAAATTGGATGTCGAAAAAAGTAAGTAAAACAAAACTATTTAATAGAAAATAAAAAAAAAAACAGCTAACAACGTTCCATAATATTTTAAATTAACACCAAGGGAAATATAAAACGCGAACACGGCAGGAAAACTTATCGCAGTAAGGCAAAGAACTTTTTAGCAAAACTTGCCAATAAGAAGAGCTACACCAGCAAGTTTACGTTCAATTTATTTCATATGATTTACCTTTTCAGCTTTTCAATTCGCAAACAAAAATCAAATTTGACATTTGGCTGTGATAATAACTATTTAAACACAGCTTTTCCTATGTTAAACCATAGGTTTAAATTTATTAATAAATAGCCTAAACTGTGGACTTGCTTTCTAACAACTTAGCAAGAGTTTAGCAAATATCTATGAATATACATATGTCCTAATGAGTTTACAAAATTTAACAAAAAAATTCGTTTTTAGATATTTTCAAAATTGTACTTTAATTGATTCAAAAACATTACAAATTATCAAACGGGTTTGAATGTTGTGATATACTTAAAAGAGAACTTAGTTTTGGAAAATTTATTTTGATGTTCACTTCTAATTATTTAGACACTGGCTTTTCTTGCATTACTGGAAATGCATAATTTATTTTTAATTTTTAACCATACAACAATTCTTTGTGGATGCTAATACTTTTAATTTCTTATAAAGTTCAATATTTTTTAAAGTTTATCTATATCTAAAGTTTTTTCTATATTCTTGCACTGCAAATTAAAACCACTTGTTATTTCAATTTACCAAAACTTAAGGTGTTTCCCCAAAATTAAATAACAACAACATCTTCTCACTAAATTATACTTTAATATTTACCAATAAGCAATTCCAGATTTATCTGTAATAAAAGAAAAAAAATCCTTAGAATCTGAAGAAATTATTATACTGTCTCCAAGAACCTTCTTATGAGACTTAATATAAGACCTTTGGCTCGTATGGCAAGGAGAAACCAAATCAGCAAATTATGATAATGACATAAATTCAATAAGACACCTTTTGCATATTAATTTCGTTAATTTATTTGAATTTTTAATACCCTTTTTAATCAGTCGCCTAAGTTATATATCTACTTATAAGAACAAGAAAAAAACAAACAAAATTAAAAAAAAAAAAACATTTTTATTTTAAAAACCACGCAACAGATATAAAATAAATAATGATCAGATTCATTGTGAATTTATTGGGTGTAACACAAAAATACCTTAAATGCGATTACTCATAAGCCCCAGATTTTAAGCTTATACCACAACTTATAACTCTTATAGCCATTTAAGCTAAATTATAAAGATTAACATAAAAGCTACAATAAAAAAAAAACAATAATAATAATAATAAAATAATAAATAAAAAAAGAAGAAGAAATCAAAACTAGAACTATTAAAGCTCGAGCACGAATAACATGAATTAGAATCTGCACCTTGTCCGAATGCCTTTTACTGCAAACATGTGATGTTTTCATTTATTTTGGCATAGACCACTCCTTTTTTGGCAGTGACAAACTGGCAAAACTGCAAAACAGCTAACACAAAAACTGGGTTAAAATCACTGATGAAGTTACGTTTCAAAATTTAACAATTTTTGTATCGACAGGTAGGTAATGGACTTATGTATGTCTGGCACGACAGTGATACCATTGCAGTGTACGTTTTTAAGTACTTAAAAAATATTTTTTTTATTTTTCCAAAGTGTACAATATAAACTCTATGTATGCAAATATGGCAATTTAAAAATGATGAACATTTCACGTTTATGCAGTGATTTTTCCATAAATATTTTCATTGAAAAATTATATGATCAAAAAATTCGTGGCAGTAGTATATAAGGATTAGAAGCAAATGCAACCGGAAAAGTTTTTCTAAAAGAATCCCTTGGGACGTTTTTAATCGATTATAAACGTGGCCCACTTTATTTCAATTGAATTTAGGATATCTTATTCTCTTTTGATATATAATTTGTTTGATTTGTATCTATTTCTTCTTACAACTAAATCCTTCACATCTACTTTTTCATTTTAAACTTAGCGTTGATAGTCAATTCATGCAATTCACTTTTATAAAGTGATAACGTAAATCTATAATAATATTTATGTAGACGCATATTAATAGATGTTTGCTAAACTCTTGCTAAAATGTTATTAATGAAGTCCGGAGTTTAGACTATTTATAAATAAATTTAAACCTAAGTTTAGGGTTTAATCTGTGGTTTAACTATAAACAAAGCAATTGCTGTCCTTAAGTTGTTATTATCACAGCCAAATGTCATATTTGATTTTTGTTTGTGAATTGAAAAACTGAAAAAGTAAATTATATCAAATAAAAATGTCGATTGATACCGCAATTAAAGAAGATAATAATTTCTTAGAGGAGTATTAGTTATTTATATGCCATTAAGAAAAAGAAAAATGTACAAAACAAGGTTCAATTCATTTAAATTAAGCGACAAGAATTTTTAGGAATGATATCGTTTATAACAGAAACATGACAGTACAAAATAACAAGTTTAAAAATATAAAGCACTATTCACATGAGCACGACCAACGACCAACGGATGAACGAATATACGTCGATTTTAAAATTTATTTTACATGAGTTTTTAATTCGTCGCGAATGAAGTTAGAATGAAGAATACAGCCTTAAACTGGGGTTTTATTAAACACATCAGAAAAATTGACTATGATTAAGAGCTGTGTTTATTTAATCAACAAGACTTAAACTATAGATCAAGGAATTGCGACTTTAGTAATTCTCTATGAATACGCCCAATTTTGCTTTTTAAAAAATCAGTAAGAAACGAAAAATGCCCAAGGATTGCCTGGGGTGCAGATGTTGAGTGAAAACGAAGATTTGTGCAGCTTGAGGAGTTCAAAGAGCAAGGCATATATAGGGGCATAACTAAACTTAGGTTTCGAACACAAATCCTAATGCAAATCAATCAAATAGCTGATTTATTAAAATTTGTTCCTCAACATCGTTCTTGTAAAAAGTTTTAAATAGTACTCACTTTCTCATCTGCTTGAAATTTCATGATTTTTCTAATTTTGAAACATGAATGGTTTTACATTATTGGCAAAATAACTAAAGACAAAAACTTAAACAAAAAGCAGCATCTTAAACGTTAAGTAAATAGGTAGTAATAGGTATCTTAAAAGTTGCCCCAAATAAAGTACTTAAACTCAGCATTGGCAACACCTCTATCATAAATAATACTAACTATCATTGGTTTTATTTTATTTTTATTTTATTTTTTTTGTTCAAGCATGACTTCCGCAGCATTACGATTATTTTAAATCTCACTGTTATTTGAATTCGCGAAAACTGTCCACCACACCATGAAGTAAAGTGATGTGAAGTGGAGCTGGAGGTTGAAGAAAAATAAAATCCAATGTAGCCACTTAATCTGGACATTTGTAAGGCTCCCACTCCACTTCGAAATTTATATACAAAAACTCGTACATATAATATCGTATCTCGCATCTATAGTTAGTTTGGACTTCTAAATATACCGACCGGTTGGTTTTGCTTACTGTTGTCGTTGTAATCCAAAGACCCGACTAAACCAAACCAGTGGCAATGTACTTCTTCTCGCGGTTTGACGTTTTGTAATGCGCCAACATGATATCGCGGGTGACTGTCTTCTTGCATTTAATTAAGGTTTTTCGTGGTACTTTTGTAATTGTTAGTGTTTTTCTAAAAGGTACATACAAATTTATATATAAATTTATTTTATAGTTTTGAACAAATTATTATCTTTAATTTAATGTATTTTAAAATTGTTCTACTTTTTTCAATAATTTTGTTTTAGACGTACTAAAGGTCAAGTCTAAAACTAGTGATTTTTGTTTATTTCTCAAATTCGGTACCCCAAGCGTAAGGCATAAGTCTTAAGGCATCAGGCAGATTTCTAAGTGCATTTTAATGTTTTATTTTTTGAGAAGAGACTCAGTATTTTTCCACTCGTTTCAATGTGCAAAAATGAAAAAAAGAAAACAAAAATTAAATGAAATCAAATGTGTTGTTTCAATTTTATGATCAAGCTAAATTGATTCCATTTTATCCGTCCATATTGACATTACTCTTTTTTCTTTACTGTACCTGCACGCATTTGATACTAAAAATAACTTTTAATTGCTTGTTACCTGCGACAAAGAATTATTATTATGATTCAATTCGGATGGAAGAATGCTGTTGCGGCGGCGCCGCTGCTGCCGCTGCCGTTCCATGGTTCGCTCGGAGCTTGGAGCGGCAAACACCCCTGAGTTTTGCATTTGGGGCAAAGCCGATCGCGATCCGGTTTTCGGTTTGAAATAAATATCCTAAAAAAAAGTCGTAAATTTGTTATTTTTAAGAGTATGAAGTTTGAAGATGCTGCTCGGGGTTTTTGTTTTAAATTATTATTTTGTTTTGTTTGTTTGTTCGTCTGTCTTTTTGTTTTACCGTTAATAACTTTATAATGCTGTGACTTATAATTTTAACTTTTGAGATGCTTCATCATGGAGAAATAAATAATCTCTTAAAACCTTTTTACCTCGTAATTTACAAGGGAAAAAAAGGGTTTACGTGTCAGTGAAAATAATTTTTGTTTAACGATTAGTCCAAGATCATTCTGTTAAATTCGCCTTGCAGTGAAGTTGTGATTTGGTTTCTGACCCTGACAGTGTTAAAACTATCTGAGACTTTTCCTATAACCTATTAGGATCATTTGTGAAGTTTTGAAACACATTTACTTATTTCAAGCTATTCAATATTTTTAAATAATAGCAATAATTTATCAAGTAACCTTCACATAGGTTTGTTCAAGTTTTCAATTGTTTTATTTGTATTTTAAAAACATAAGTTTGCATTTATGGTTATTGTTAAAATGTAATTCAAATGTAGATTTAAAATTATAAAAATTTGAGAGATAATATTTAGAAAAACATTAGAATGTTAATTTGTAGATGCAAAACTATTTTGTTTTTAAATCTGTTACAGATTTACATATAACGCTTTTTTGAATTTCAAAACAAAATCATTTCAACATATAGTTGTATTTTATTTGTAAATTTAAAAAAAGCTGATTTTTGTTCTATGTGATAAATTGTGTTAAAAATATCTTCATTTTACTTTAAACATTAGTAAGTATCAGTTTTTAAGAGGCTATTGCATTGTTGCATTCAACAAAAACTATAACATGAAACATTATCCCCCAAAAAGTCCAAACTCATTTATTGATGTGGATAATGCGGCTTTAGAAACAGTTTATTGAAACATTTTTGTTGAATTCAAAATTCTTTTCATCCAACCAAAATTTAACATATTATGTGCGTTTGAATAACATTAGAAATGTTACTAACTATTCATTTTGGACACACTTTCTTCTGATTTTTATTAGAATCACGTTGAAAGAAATGACCATAGTTAACTATTCAAGCTAGAAATCTATGAAAAAAACTAAACTTAAAATAAAAAGAAGCATTTGGTACAAAAAATCTCAACTTGAGAAAAAATAGGTGATAAAATTATATTTTGGAGTATTTTTGTTCATTGATGTATTTAGAAAAGATTACAATTTTATGATTCAAAATATGGGATGTGAACCACACTACTTTAATCAAAAACCATTTCTTATCAGTATTTTGTTGCTTTTGTAGGTTTTCGTGTTTTTTTTTTAAAGTTTCCAGTTGATTTCTTCTAAATAATTAACTTAAAAATACCAACAATATTTTTCATATGATGAAATAAAATAGTTCGATTTAAAGATTTATCGAGCTTTTTAGTTGAAAACCAATTTGTTGATTGTTGGATTTTTATAAAATTTACTGAATGTCGAATATACTACTTTCTATAAGATGAAATTAATTTGAAATCACTATTTTTAATTTTAGAAAAGATACTTGAGTCAAAAATCAATTTTTACCAAGTTTTAGTAATGTAAATAAAACTGTCTATTTGATTTTCAACAAAATTTTACCAGTTGTCAAAATTTACCACATGTCTTAGTTGCTTACAATTATTCTGGAGACAAATTCAAGTTTTTTTTCGTTAAATTCGAGGTGACAACCTTTGTTCAGTGGTATCACGTCACAAACTTTTAATTTAACATTTAATTCAACTCTCTAGCTTTTTCATTAACTTCCGACAGGAAGTTATTGTAATGGGTCCGATTTGTCAAATTGCTTGACATTTCTCGACGTTTTAAGGACCCTAGAGTCGAAATAATTTTTTTTAGAAAGATGTCTGTGCGTGCATGTGTACGTACCTTCGCGACGTTTTTTTCGTACAATTTTGAAAAAGAATCTAATTAAGGTTTTTTGTTATAAATCAAAAAACTGAAAAAAGAATATGTCACTTTGAAAATTTTACGAATAAAAAATGATTTTATCTGCAAAACAATTTTGTGCAACAACAAAATAACGTTTTTAACATCTGGTAAAATTTTTATTAAAATCGAATTTACAGTTTTTTTTTATAAAAAAAACCTAAACAAAACATTACTCAAAGTTGGTTAAAATAGAATTTCGACTCAAATATATTTTCAAAACTTTGAGATCATGGCTTACAGCTAATTTTAACTTACAAGAAATATTATTTTCAACATTCGGACAAATTTTGAAAAAAATCGAACAGACAGTTTTTTTTTACAAAAAATAAAAACCTAACAAAAAAACGATACTAATACTTGGTTAAATGCACTTAGGACTCGAAAAGCTTTTACAGATTAAAAATTTTGTCTTCAAACTCTTTTTATTTCACAGAAAATATTGTTTTCGATATTCAGTATTTTTTTTTATAAAAATCCAACAGTTCGTTTTTTCATAAAAAAATAAAATCTACAAGAAATAGTTCGCAAATTTGGTAAAAATTTTTACCAATTTCAAAGTAAAAAAAATAATCTCAATTAAGCTAATGTTTCCATTTTTTATGTTTCTTCTCCTTAATTTATAACACAGTTTTCAAGTTACGGTTTTGATATATTGAGACATTTAAAACCAAATATATGAATAAAAGTGTTTATTTTCTAAAATGGGACTAGCGAAAATCTTGGACATATTTTTGAAGTATATTTTTTGGATAGGTACTCCTAAAATAAAAGTTGATACCTTTGATGTATTTCTACACTTTATGCCTCGCAATTAATTCAATCCGATAATTTCTTTCAACAAATCTTGGTTATTCATATAATTCTTTAAAATTTAAAGAACACAAAAAAAACTACATAAAATCTGGATTTTTAAATCGCCAGTTTTGTGGAGGTCAAAATACTTGTAAGAACGTACTTTCCAGTTGGCTTCATAACTACAACCCACATTCAAATATGTATAACGATTTGTTTGTTAGATTTTTGAAGAATAATTTAATAAGAAAACATGTTATTGAAACTAATTAGTTGGTTTTGTTTTTATTTTTTGTTTTGTATTTCGAATTTAATGGTTCAGTTTAATTTTATCTATAAACTAAATCTATGCATACATTCTTTTCTTTTTCAGGTTTTTCCAATATTCAACCATGACGAATAAAATATTTTGAATTCAAATATATACAAAAAGATTTATATAAATCTTATGTCAAAATTCTAATAATTTCAACAAGGATATGAAATAAAATCATATTCGATGAGCATAAGTACATTTATGGAGTTATCATAGAAATTATTGAGCAAACATAATTAATTATTTTTTATATATTAATAAATTTATAGGCAATTTATTCGGTTAAGTGCATACGGTTTTGTTCAAATTCAAGATACTGTCTCAATTAAAGCAGGTAAATATTTATATTGAATTATTTTATATTTTTCTAAATTAATATGATTATTTTTTGAATAGTGCATCGAAGGCTAACAGACGTTTAATCAATAATTTTATTTTCATATTGATTTTTTCACATCAGTGTTTGATAACGTCTGCAGTTGAATAGAAGTCCAAAACATAAAGTTACATCAAGATTTCTAGTTACCGTCCCGTCAATAGATAGTCAATTGTAAAATGGTTAACAATCGCAGATTCAATGACAAAGGTGAGTTTTTTAAAACAACTTTTTTTGTTTAATGATCTGAAAATGTTCATATGCTAGCTTAGATTTTTTATAAATCTTATTATATCAGCAAGAATTTAAGTCATATTAATAAATATTTGATCAAAATAGAGTAACATTAAACCGTTGCCATACTTGCAAACAAACCCTCGAGAAA
Source organism: Eupeodes corollae (assembly GCF_945859685.1). Classification (NCBI taxonomy): domain Eukaryota; kingdom Metazoa; phylum Arthropoda; class Insecta; order Diptera; family Syrphidae; genus Eupeodes; species Eupeodes corollae. The sequence goes on along the minus strand of NC_079149.1, from coordinate 2,211,213 downwards.
TTATGTAAATTATTAGAATGAAATATCTTATATATTAATATATTGAAATCTACAAAATTAAAAGCTTTGGACTGGCGTCCCTAGCCTCAAAATTTGAAACAACCTTTTTAAGGGCTAAGCACTTTGTTAGTTTAACAATTAAATTAATTTTTATTGAGAATAATGCATCTGAACTCGTCTAAACAATGACGGTTCGTAAAAAAAAAACAAAGCGAACAAACCTTAATCTGGGAAACAAAATTTTTAATTTTAAATGGCGGTCATCTAGGAATCATAGGGAATTACTTAAAATCAAAGTGCCATTTTGTTATTTTTATTTCATAAATACATAGTTAAGAAAAAGTAAGATGATAAGATATCAATTCAAATTAGCAAAATCATCGTTTTAGCCAAATAACTTAATCATATAGTTTTATCTTTTTACTAAATCAATTAAAATGTTTGTCAAATATAATATAAATTTTCTTTGCAAATTTTTTCCGACAGCTGTCGAAAAGTTAAGGGTTCAAAATTGCACAAACATACACTCCCGACCACTAGGATAAGGCCACACATCTTGCAATTGGTTTTCGTTTTTTTTAATCGGTGGAAGTTTTGTACTTTGGAACGTTTACTACCTCTGAATCGGTCGTATTTCTTCATTAATAATTTATAAAATTAGATATAAATTGAAATTTCCTAAGATCAAAAACTAAAATAACTAAAAGGTGTATATGAAAATTCTTCACTAAATTTTTACATTTTATGTTCATACAACATCTTTTGGTTCTGCGAGGAATTGACAATTTCTTCAAGAGTAATTCTTGTCATGAAAAAGTGCTTTCTCAAATTAGCCATTCGGATTTGGCCTAAAATTGTAGGTCCTTTCCCTTCCTGACAACAGTACTCGCACACAGGAATGGTTGCGAGTTGTAAGTCACTAGGCCCTGGTTCACAACGGACTGTTGCGCCACCCAATTTATTTATTTATTTTATGTTCATACAACATTTATTTATTACGTGTTTTTTACATAAATAATGATTATTTCCGCCGGTTCTGTATAAACCTTTATAAGATTAATAATTTTATTATTTTTATAATAATCATGGGAATTTGGGGCCCAGGCTCCTTGTCTTCTAATTGTCTGCCACCTTCATACACTTAACGAGATAGCTATAAACAAACGTTTTGAATTATGAATGATGGCCATGGCAAATCTTACACGTCTTCTGATTGAATTCAACTTCTAACAACCTTGGAAGTGTGGATGTTGGAGAATCCAAGCACGAGATTAAAAAATGTTTTAAATTTTTGAAAATGCCTGTTCCAGCAAAAATGTATAGTTCTTTTAGTTTATTGTTTCAGATAAAAGCTCGAAGTCTATTGTGCCATAGTAGGTTATAGCTCTCCACACCGTAAAACCTGATGAACCTATGATGCCTTGACATCTTAAGCTCATCGTTTCTCAGATCATTTAAATAAAAGTTGTAACCATATTTCGGGTTGGAATCAGTTCTTTGAACCTTTGTTATGCCGGCTAATACTCCACTTTTGGCCCCTGTACGCTGTTTTAGTAGTTAATTATTTGATCTTAGGAAATTCCAACACCACCGGTGTTTGTTGGAAAATCTATCTAGTATAGTAGGATTTTACACGAATAACAAAAACAATATCCATAAAACGAATATTGGTGATAAAAGTTAGAGCAGAATCTTACTAAGGATGGGTTTTTGACATTTATCCGAGTCTCCAATGGATATAATGCGATTTCGTTCTTAAATGTTGGTACCATTCATATTGCATTTATATCTCGATGGCTGTGTTCGTTGAGTAGTTGTACATTTGGAATCATGAGTTTTCTATTGGAGGAAAAAAATCAATCTGTTACTGATGATATTATATAGTTTTGTTAATGAAAATGGACTAACTGGGCTTATTTTGCAAGAATAGAAAAGATACTTAAGTTTTGCTATGCTTCCACTAAAGGTTTATCTCATTTAAGATAAAATAAATCTTTTTGACGGTTTAAAATGTTAAGTTTGGTAGCACTTTCTAAAATGCAAATGGTGTTTCGATGTTTCTTATGAAGTGCAAGGAGATAGTTTTATGCGTGTTTAACAATGAAGAGCTGAATAGTTCACCAACATATAAGAATACGCTACCTACTCCATGTAAATATTGTTTGTATTTGATTATTTTTTACCCAACATACAAATAAACAGACCATAATGCATTATCAGTAAAACAAACTCTTCCACACAGGCTTTTCTTCACAAATTTTGAATAGACTCAAATCCCCGACCGGAATCGAGTAAATCAAGCTCATTTCAACTCGATTCAGTTATATAAAGAATTAAGGCGAGCTTTAAGCTCGCTTGAAACCACATGTTAATGTAGTAGTCTACGAACAAACCCCCTTCTTGAGGTTTTTATTTTATGTCAAAGCTGCAATTGTTAAATTAACTTTTTTTATAGAATCTCAATTTCCAGATGATTTCTTAACATTTCTTCTCCAAAATTGTTCATTTTATTAGTTTTAGTCAATTGTTTTAGCAAGTTAGGTAATTTTAACATTTGATTTCCATAAAACTTTCGTCTATTGCTGTGTTTTTTTATTATTATTCTGACAGATCTTTTTACAGTTGTACCAATTTTTAAATACAAAAATCTAGCTACTGCCGATCGTTTTGTTGGCAATTTCTTTCTGTACTATATATGGAACACCAAAAAAACGCACTTGACAATGTTGCCTCATCCTAGTGGTTTGCTGTGTACGTTCATTTCTAAGTAGATACTGCAATTTAAGCCTCGTTGCTATCAATAGGAACAAACTCAGAACATTTCGGTGATATCGGTTCCGAAGTTTATTCATCGTATTCAAAACCCAAATATTTTAATACCAAACCCAAAAACACAAAGTATTTGTTGATAACTATAATTTCCCACAAAAATATTTATTTATTGATTAAATAGTGTTCATCAACCTTTTCTTTATAATGTTTTTCTACTTCTATAATTTTCTCTATTTACATATTCTTAAAATAAAATAAAATAAATATTCTCATAGCATTTTACTACTAAGAGCTTTTGCATTCTTCAACGACATCTTCTACTTGAAGAGTGATGGTTTCTTGAAAAAATTACTTTGAATGATGTTTTGAATGAACTAATTCAATATTGCACTTGAATAAATAGGAACAAATTATTATTGAGTGCGTGCTTTAATAAGTAAATAGAAGCCGACGGCGTTTTCCGTTTTTGATTAAACAAAAATATGCACTTGAACAAATAATTTTATTCAGAAATAAAGAAATTACTTAAATATTGTATTTATGCACATATCCGTTCTTAAGTTCAACTTCAAAATAGTAAACTGGTGTGACAATTTTTTATTTAGCTAGAAAATTATAGAAATAACCGAGGTTTATAAGCGAACTTAAATATTTAAGTTTCATATCGAACAACCTCTTCTAAAATCCATAAATGTACCTACCTCTAGACCAATTAATTAAAAATGCTTTCAAGGTAAAGACGTTATCACTTTATAAACATAACAAAGTTAGAAATTCAAATTCAGTTGAAACTGTCTATGATGGAACTGACATTGCCTTGCACATCATAAGAAGTGCAATGTTAAAATTTAAGCTCAATCTATAAATAAGACGAAGAAAATAATATAATGACAGCCTTCGAAGTGCTGAAGTTGTTGCTAATGCGATAATGTTGACTCCATCGTTTTGCTCTAGAACGATACTGGTATTTAAGCGGAATTTTACCAGGGTAATTTCCCCATTGGGCTTATCAGACAAACAATCAAATCAGTCAATCTTGGATATGAATTTGTAAACGCATATTATTATTTTATAATTCTGGGGAAAAGTGTAGTCTTTGTATCTCAAGGCCATAAAGTTCTTTAAGAAAAGCTATATTGTTGAGCACTGTTAAACAACAACGTACAACATATTTAATAACAATTTATAATTGATACAGGTTAGGTTAGGCTATAGTGGCTGCGAATACAGAACCCACACACTTAGGCCAAAAGAAAAGCTCCATTGTGATAATATATAAGCGTGAATAGTCGAACCATTCTTAGCTTTTTATAAAGAGAAGAAGCTATTTGATATCCTTAATAGCTAGTTCACTGGGATTATCAAAAAGGTAATCTCCCAGATAAAGTCTGCGTCGTAATGAAAGAGCAGGGCAAGTGCAGAGAAGGTGAGAGCTTGTTTCCTCTACTTCCCTATCCATGCAGCTCCTGCAGCAGTCATTTGAGGCTACACCAAGTCGTATTGCGTGTCTGCCTATAAGACAGTGTCACGTAGGGATATATATTAGGGAGCTAATATGAAGTCTGCTTTGAGATGATAACAAGTCTTTAGAGCGCTTATATAAATAAAGAGTGAATTATTTGCCATTTTATTATTTTAAATTTGGTCAGAAGTCTTCGAACTTCCTGATTTCAAATTTTTCAGATCAAAGCATAGGAAAAAGAGGAAACAATTTCTGAACATAATGTCAGCAATCTAAAGATTTTTATTTGTATAATTCCTGTTCCTATATTTTAAGTTTTTGTTAATATTTTAATCTATTCATAAAATAAAAAATAGAGTCATACAATGTTTTGAATTGCAGAACCAGCTTTTGGAATACGTCATTTACAATGTGCTCTTATATTTTTTGGCCAGGCAGTTGCCTATATGTTGCGTGTAAATATGTCCGTAGCTATTGTAGCAATGACTGATGAATCCATAAATCCCGAATTTGATGTAAGTACCAGATATGTTTTTAGCATATTACAAAAAAATCTCTTAGCAATAACGGCTGGGTGTGGACTTATGCAATTTTTAACTTATCTTCTTTTATTCTTCAGGTTTTCACATGGTCAGAACGAACAAAATCTCTAATTCTTAGCAGTTTCTTCTGGGGTTATGTTATAACCCAAGTTCCAGCAGGACAACTCGCTCAACGATATGGCGCAAAATTAGTTCTCTTTTGGGGAATCACAATATGTTCTGTCCTTGCAATCCTCACACCAGTTTGTGCCCGAATAGGTGGATCAACATTAGTTTGTACATTACGTGTTATCCAAGGCCTTTGTCAAGGATGTCTTCTGCCGTCAACACACAATCTCATTTCGAAATGGGCTCCAGTCGCCGAACGTGGCAGACTAGGTACAATAAGCTATTCGGGGGGTCAATTTGGAACCGCTTTAATGCTTTGGATAAGTGGAGAGCTGGCGGCTTCATTAATGGGCTGGCCAAGCACATTTTATTTTCCCGGAGGAGTGGGCTGTATATGGGCCGTACTGTGGTACTTTTTCTCGTCGAGCTCCCCAGCTGAGAGTCATCTTATCTCCGAGGAAGAGAAGTTATACATTGAAATGTTACCCGTCAATGGAGTAGCTAGTAAAACTAATGACGAGAAAAAGCCAAAGTTGGTGACACCGTGGAAGGAAATTTGGACATCGTGTCCATTCTATGTTCTGCTCTTTGTGCACTGTGCCAATAACTGGGGTTATTGGACTCTTCTGATTGAAATTCCCACTTACTTGAAGAAAGTCATTGGAATGGATATCAAAAACAGTGCGCTCCTGTCATCACTGCCATATTGGGTGATGTTCTTACTGAGCTACTTTTTCCTCTTCCTCTCGGAAATTTTGGACAAAAAAAAGGGCAGAGATCTGGCCTTCAGCAGGAAATTCTTCAACACCATGGGACATTGGGTGCAAATGTTGGGACTTATTGGTTTGGGATTTGTTGATGGAAACAATCCAACAATAGCAGTTGCCCTACTGACACTGACAGTTGGAATGAATGCATCCTGCTATTTGGGATTCCTGATCAATCACATTGATTTGTCGCCCAATTTCGCCGGAACTCTAATGGGCATTACAAATGGTATAGCAAATATCATGAGTATTTTCGCTCCACTTACTGTTGGGGTTATTGTTAGCGATGAGGTTTGTTAAATTAAGTTAAAATATGGTTTAAGGAAACAAACTGAAATTTTGTATTTGTAACATTTTCAGACAGACCCTGTTCAATGGAGAATAATATTTTTTATATCAGCGGGCTTCTTCTTTGTGGGGAATTTGATGTTTGTAATTTTTGGTAAATGTGAAACTCAACCTTGGAACGAACCCAAAGTTAAGGACAATAAGAATAAATTAAACGGTCACAACACAGTCAACGTAGAATTACAGCAGTGAGACCAGATGCGTGTTTTTTTTTAATTTCTAGTTTAAGTTAAGGTTACGTACTCAACTGCAGAAAAAAGTGTGATCTAGTCATAAGTACCTACCTTTAGTTTTAATTTTAGGTAAAATAATTATTTAATCATAATTAACTAACTTTAGCATTAAAAATCAAACAATAATAATAATATTTTATTATCTTATAGGGTTTTAAAAAAATGTATAATGTCATATCCCATTAATGATATTATAATTTATCGAGATTTTTAAATGAAATTAGAAATAAAAAGGATATGCAATGTTCTGCATGTTTAGAACCAATAATGTCGTTAGTTTATGACTTCTGAAGAAGATTTGCAATTTATGAAGCAAACTTTAATACAAGTATCAAGTAACTTTAAAATCTAAAATCTAACTTTTATTGCATATTAATTTAAATTTAATTTGCAAGGTATTTTTAAAAATACCTTATTTGTTTTGTATAAGTATGGGAGCTGTGAGGTTTTAAATGTAAGATACGAATTTTAGTACCAATGCTTTAAAATAACTTACAGCTCCGATTTAAATATTCCCTTGCTTATGTGTTAGCATCATTTAGTCAATAATAAGTCAATTATTTAAGATATTGTAGACTTTTTTTAATCTATTGCAAATAAGTTAATAAGTATATATATTTTTAATTTAATAATAAATTCAATTTTAGTTTATAATTTTTATTGTAATCGGGAATATGCATATAATAAAATAAGCTAAATAAAAATAATTGTAGATAAATAAAATATTTACTTTTAACTAACGGAAAGAGCCGAACTAACTGTTTTTTTTTTCATTTTTAACTTTTCATAGGAAGTTATTGTAATCGGTCCGATCTGTCGAATTGAAAATGTTGACATTTCTTGACGTTTCAAGGTCCCTCGAGACTAACAAAAAGACAGTGTGCGGACGTTCGTACGTTAGGGAACCTTTTTTCGTCGTACATATAACAAGATTTTATGAATTAAAAAGACAGAAAGATGCAGGAAAGGAAGTTAACAATGTATTTAACCCATAAACTTTACTAACCAATGAAGTTATTGGCAGCATCAATTAAATTTTGTAATAATGTGACCTGTTACCAAAATAATATAATTTTATATAATAATAACGTTGTTTTATATGCCAAAAAACTGAAAAAAAATAATTGTCACCCCGAATGTCGTACAAACAAAAAATGATTTTATCTTCAAAATAATTGTATGCAACAAAGAACAACGTTTCTGACATCTGGTAAAAATTTGAGAAAAATTGGTTGTCGACTTAAATATCTTTTAAAAATTAAAGATTTTGATCAATTTCATCTTATAAAAGAAGTTGTTTTCAAAATTCAGTAAAATTTTGAGCAAAATTTAATTTGATGTTTTTTTACCAAGCTAAAACCTGGTAAAAAATTATTTTTTAGTAAAATATCTTTTCAAAAATTTAAAATATTAGCTTCAAATTAATTTTGTCTTATAGAAAAGATTATTTTTTCATAAAAATTTAAATCTACAAAAAATAGTACGCAAATTGGTAGAAATTGATAATCGATATCTCGATATCAAAAAAATAATATATTGACTTCAAAATCATTTTATTCTGTTCTAAGTTTTCTTAGAAAAATTCAATCTGTTTTATAGTTTTATATAAGGAATAAAACTTTCAAGAAATGCTTGTAAGATTGGTATAAATTGCTTTTCGACTTAAAATCCCGTTAACAAAAATAGGTTTTGAAATCAAACTAGCACTATATTTATGGTAATTTTTAGTTGAACTTTTAGAAAAACTGAACTACCAACTTTTTAAACGAAACACTAAAACCTACAAAAACTGTTAAGGAATGGTTTTTGACTTAAGTATTAGGAAAGATATTGACTTTAAATTATTTTAATTCAAAATATTGTTATGAATATTTTGTTAAAGTTTTACGCAAGATAAAGGGCAATCGGAATGGGGAGATATCAGAGCCTCTTTTGAAAAATGTATTGATTTCAACATAAGGAACATTTTGTAATCAACAATCAATTGACTGTTTTAAGTGAAAGATTGCATACCGTATTGCGTATTGTATTCTTCCTTAAGTCAAAAGATTGGTTATTATGAAGTCACAGATTTAAGGTCATTGATGATTGTATTTGCTTATATATTTTTAAGAGAACTCAAAAAACAAGTCGATATCAATTTCTTGTTAATTCATAACTAAATCGCAAAATAATGAACCCCACTTTTAAATACTCTGCTCCAGATTTATTTTACTTAAAATTGTTCGTAATTATTTAATTTAAAATTGAATATAAAAATGTATTTTATATAATATATTGTAACGTGGTACCAAACCAACATATTTTTGGAAAAAAATCAAATAAACGGTTTTTTTTTAGATCAAAAAAACTGAAAAAAATGTGCACCTTAAATATTTTACGAATTAAAAATGATTTCATCTTGACAATTGACAATTGACAATTTTTTTTTTAAATAAAAACCTAAAAATAAACATTACTCAAAGTTGGTAAAAATTGAATTTCGACTCAAATATCTTCTCAAAACCTTGAGATTATGGCTTTAATCTTATTTTATCTTATAAGAAATATTGTTTTCAACATTCAGTAAAATTTTGAGAAAAATCGCATTGACAGTTTTTTTACAAAAAAATTAATAAAAAATGATTTTCGGCTTAAATATCTTTTCAAAACTTTGAGATATTGGCTTTAAACTACTTTTATCTTTTAAAAAATATTGTTGTCAGCATTCAATAAAATTTTGACAAAAATCTAATTTACAGTTTTTTTTTTACAAAAAATAATAACCTAAAAAATAAGCAATACTAAAACTTGGTAAGAATTTACTTTCGAATCAAAAAGCTTTTCAAAAATTAAAAATATTGTCTTTAAACTTTTTTTTTAATTGAAAATATTCTTGTTCGGTAGTCCGTTTTTTATAAAAAACAAAATAAAATCTACCAAAAATAGTACACAAATTTGGTAAAAATTGATGTTCGGTTCTTGATATCTCTCAAATTAATTTTATTCATCTAATTTGTACAAATCTTAGAAATATAACTTAAATTGGTAAAAATTTGTTTTCGACTAAAAATCTATTTAACAAAACTAGATTTTCAAACTAAACTATTTCTTCATATGAAAAATATTGTTGGTAATTTTAAAATTTTTAAGAATAATTCAACTGGCAATTTTTTTTAACCCAACACCCTAAAAACTTTTAAGCAAGACAAATCGAAAGACGGGATGGAGTTATCAGTGTGGGTCGCATCCCAGGCTCTTTTATTTTAAAATTGTTAATAGTGATCTCAAATAAATATTAATTAACTGAATCGCAGTAAGACAACAAAATATTTTAGCATAAAATAATACACCTTGCTTTTGAATAGTCTGTCCAGGTTTATTTTCTTTAAAAAATATAAAACCTACAAATAGTTCGTATTTGCATAATAATTTAAAATTGTATATACAATTTTTTTCAATTGAAATTATTATCACTGTAACGCTCTTTTACAATTTTCTAATGTACCACTTTGTGTAATAAGGCAAGACAACAAAAATGTGAAGCTCGACTAAAGGTAATTAGTATAATTAAGTATAATTTTGTTTTATTTGTCAAATTTGCGAAAACCTCTCTTAAATCTACAGAAAGATTATTAAACAGAAATAAAAGACATTTCTTCAGATTTCTCAAGAAATTATTCGCAAGCCTATTTGATATGTTCAGCTTGCTTAAGTCAGATTTAAATGCTCTATATCTCCCACTTAAAGCATTGTTAGCTAACGAATATTTTTTGGAGCAACGACAGATCGCAACATTATCTTAAATCGCTTGAAGCTTAGTTTGTTGTCAAGGGCTTTCAAGAAATTATTCTTTCCAAAGTTTTATTCCTACATCAATACTATATTTAGAAAATAAACATTAAACACAAACATTTTTGTACTTGTTTGTATCTCTTTATGCCTTTATACCTATAAATTTACTGGTAAAAGCTAACTATTATCTTTGAACTATCTAATGTTTTAATTATTTATGTAAGCATATTAACCAAATTACAGCTTTGAAGCTATTACTCACCATATTTTTTCCAAACACTTTATATGTTAGGTTACAGCCTCTCTTAATATTCTCTGAACTTCTGAGGCAAGATACAAACCCAATAATTTACCCTTAGAGTATAGATATACTAAATTACAATTTGCGAACATTTCCCTTTGGTATTGATTGATCTATTAGCCAATCGAAAAAAGATCATACATTGCGATAAAGAACATTTATGTACAACAATCAATGCTTATTAGAATTCAAACAACTGTCATTCTATAGTTGACATTCATTTTTTACCTGATGGCAACAAGCACTATTTTTGAAGATTCTAAATCCCCTAAAAAGATATTGCAGATCTTCATACAAAAGGTACCAGGAATTGCTTTTGTCAAAAACAAAATACTGTACCTTCTTCTACTCACGCATGTCGGCATAGCACATCACAATTGCAATGCAGAAAAGACAAATAACCAAGTATCGAAAAAAAAGAGAATATATCGAGACATTCGTCAAAACGAAATAAGATACAATATCTACGTACGTACACTTTCGCTTGTAAGTATCTCAATATGTTTGTTTTTGTCGTCGTACATAAGATGAAATGAGAAAAATAAAAATTATGTGCAAACCTCCGTACCTCTTCGCTTAGCACATGTTTTTTTTTTTTTGTACAATTTTTATTTTTCTTGTACGAAAATTTTCACGAACCTTTTGGAATAACTGAATCTGGTTTTTCATAATAAAATGCAGCTGTTGGATTCGAGGTAAAATCAGTAAGTGCAAGACATGAAAAGTGTTCAGATCTAAGTGTCCAACAGTGTAATATGTTTAATATATCTTTGAATAAAACACACACAAAACAATAAAAAGAAAGAAATTCAGACAAACAGACAAACGAAAATAAAAAAGAATGAAACAAAAAAGTGAAATCCAACATGAAATATCTAAATGACACGCACCAGATAGTTTTTGTTCTAAGAAATACATAATTTCTCAAGTGCTCCAAATTAAATTTAATAAAATAAAAAATAATCCCAACAAGAAACAAAGAAGAATGATTTTAACACCCCCATCTTCTACTTCCAAACAAAGTGAGTACCTAACCTATCGTAATTTGGTGTAAATTGAATAAATTTATAACAAACAAAACATTAAACAAAAAACACCCCCTACCCTGACCTAGTTTAAGAAATAAACCATCAGACAGTTTGTTTTATCAAAATTATAACCTTTTCCCTTGAAATTCTTTTCAAGTATAGCTTTTTTTTGTTGAATGGAAAACTTTGACAAGGTCTTCAAATATATTTTTTTCTTGTCAAGCTGGCTTAAAAAAACATTAAGTTCTTAAAGACGACAAAGATAAGCACAAGTAAGATGCGTATCGGCTTGCGAGAAGTGTAATGTCTTCAATTGCGGATCGATGCTTAGTTTTATTTGAAAACAATCAATCAATCAGAAGATTATTAATATCAATTTATCACTTTCTTGTTAATTGACTTCACTTCAACTTCTTTACATACGAGTCAGATTATAATTTTTGTATAGGGATGTTGATTTCTATGAGGACTTTTTATGTAAAAGAAAAAAAACCAACTAACGCAACACTTACAATTTTAACGTTCAGCCTTGAATTTCAACGGGGAAACAGAAAAGACAAAATGCTTCTTGGAAGCCAAATAAATTGTTACTTGTTGTTGCGAAATTTTTAGAACCGGTTACCTGAAAGCAGTGATCATGGTCTTGATAGATACTCTCGTTTGGCCAATGCAACGTGGTTCCGCCAAGTGACAATAAGAATTAGAGTGAATCAATTTTAATTTTTAACAAATTTATCTGACTATCTTTGAAGTCAATGTTACATTTAGTTGTTTTTGACCATTAATTTTATGTTACCTTTCTTAAGTCAAGTCTAGACAATTTGTAATAACTTTATTGCAATAGACCCATTTTGTGCGTTTGAAGGAAAGCTTAATAATTGACTATTTAAACAAAAACAAATCATAAAAAAAAAAGAAAGTTAGAAAGACTAAAAAGAGTCTAAGCTTAAAAGTTGTATAAGAATTAGAGCGTTGTTTAAAACACAAATGAATTAATTTTTAAATCAAGTTGTATACTTTTTTATTAAAATCCAAGAGTTATAATTATGTAATTGCATCGAATTTACTTGGGTACTTTGTTTTTTGGCAACGAATTTATAATAATGTTTTGAATATACAGCATCACTTGCCTTAAATGCTGCCATACTGGATTTTCCTTTTGATTTCGCGAGATTTCTTAACGAGTTCAATTACCTACTTCGATAAATGTGACATCACATGTTGCATATTCATTTTCTGAAATTACTGGAAGCCTCTTTAAATGTATCGCTATTCTTTCTTGAACTTTAGAAAAGACCATTTCGACAGTTTAAAGAAAGTTTTATTTGATGATTATTTTACATTTATATTTACATTTAAAAAAGAAATGTACATACGTCTCAGGGCATAAGTTTGAAACCAATCTGCAATGATTAATGAAATCTTATCATTATATTAATTGGTTGTCCTTAAATATCTCAATATATCAATAATAATCACTTCAATCAAGTTTCATAGAGTTTGGCTACAAGCTCTGTTATCATAAGTGCGTGCATTTGGTTTTGATGAATCTCTTTCCTTTTGGATCCTTTAATTCAAGTAGTATTGGATGAGTTCAAATTTAATATCCACAAAATAAACGCTGGTGTGCCACAGGGTTCCGTTTTGTCTCCTACACTTTTCCTTATTTTTATAAATGATCTTTTGTCTGAAACTTCTAACACACTTAATTGTTTCGCTGCTGATGACAGAACACTCGCAGTTTTTTATATTCGTTTTTAGATGTTTATCCTTGTTCTTCGGATGTGGACTACCAACGCAACGGCAGCGTATGATAAGCTCATTATAGATATAAAGTCTTCAAAAACTCTGCTAAGGGTTCAGGTTTTCTCCGTCTATGCATGAAGTTTGTTACCCCTTCTGATCTAGCTATAGTTTTTGAAGCCTATATTCTTCCAAATCAGGACAGGTGGTCCAAAAACCTACATGAGTCTCTTGGAAAGAATTCAAAAGAGAAGTCTTAAAATGATAGGTGACCGGTGTTTAACTGAAAGTTTTGTATCTTTTAAGCACCGCTTTAAGGTTTCATGTTTGTCATTATTTTATAGCTATTTTTATAAACAATGCTCTAGTAAAATAGCCAATTGCATTCCTCCTCTCAAACAATACAAGCTTAATACCCGGTCTTCTAAGAATGCTCATCAGATTACCCTTGAGCCCAATTTCGGGCAAACTCTAAAGTACAGAGATTCTTTTTTTAGTCGCACTTCACGAATGTGGAATGCTTGATTGATAAACTCATCCCAGCCTCTTCTTTTTAAATAATTTTAACGATTTCAAAATGAATATCAAAATACAATTCCATACCATAAAAATACCATCCGATAAGTTTCGGAAACCTTGTCGGTCGACGACGCTAAGTTTCCTGACAAATTTTTAACGTTAGATGAAAGTAATAATGACCTGCTTGTCAACAACAAATATTTTTCAACGGAAGATTCTACTTTGTTAAATTTTAATAATAAATTGTTGAAAAATACTGATAAGAGTATTTGCTTGTCAATATCATAAATATGTATATTATATGATTTAATTTTATTATTTAAGAAAAAATATATCTAATACCTTTATGCAGTGATAAAATGTCATTTTAATCATAAACTTCATTTAATTGTTCCTTGAAAGTAATTATTTTGCTTTGTGTTAAATTAACATATTTTATTAATTTTAAATTAAATTGTAAATCAATTAAGATTATTTTATCTACTGCATATAATTTATATCTATAAGATGTTTAATTATTTTATTAATACTGCAAGAGCGTGCCAGTAAATATTTGATAATATCTTGCGATATGATTATGTTTTTTTCAAAAAAGGTATTTATTTTTTTCTTATATAAAATTCAATTCTTGCGTTGGTTTTTTGATGTAACGCTTAAGATAATAATTGTCTTAGTTCCAGCTTTATCAAGTTATCACTAGTAAAAGTTACATTATTTTTTAAATATTTGTACATTGATAAACTTGGTTTTACTTATCCACTTAATTCAACCAAACTTCATCGAAAATTGCATCTAAAAGTTTAAAGAAATATCTTTTAGATAATAATCCCACTTCTGATGAGTAATAATAAAAAAGTGACGCCAGAGTAGAGCGTTTGTTAAAGTACGCATTCACGTCAACTTTAAGATTGGACTTCAGATAAAAACAATAAGAATTTGAGCTTAGTCATCAGTCTTGTTTGTTTGTAAAAATCGTGCCATTCCAAGGGTAAGCATGATGGCACTCAAGTTGGAAGGTGAACATTTTAACATAAGTCGTTATCGAAGTTTTTTAAATATTAAAACCAAATTAATTACCTAATATCTTTGTTATCCCGGCAATTAAGGTTTATTTTTTGTGTATCAAATTGACGTCATATTGCAATCTAGATTCAAGATAATCCCAGTTGAAATACAAGCGTCTTGGACACACTTGTGACGCAATTTATTTGAAATTTCAGACGAGCGCATATTTGCAATTATTACAGCAGTGATATAGTTTAAATATTATTAAAGTTCTGTTTGATTGAAATGTACAAATAGAAGCCTGATAAAATTTTAAATATGAAAAGATAAACACAAAATCCCTCGTATACCTAATATTTTTAATTCATCTCAAATAAATTGCTCTTTTTGTTTATTTGTTTGTATATTTTTTTTTATTTTTTGTATATACTTGTAGAAATATTTATTTTGTGACACAGATCTGAGTTTGATTTGATGATGTATAAAAGGTGTATGGCGTTCACGGGGGCAAACGCAAAACGAATGCGAGAAATATATATCTATCTAATACTGATGGCAATGATTCTAGATACATTTAAGTGCTAGGAATAAGTTCCTGTTTCTGAAAATAAACTTTTTTCAGATCTATGTATCTTAATTTGATTTTTGTTACTTTGAAAAGAATAAAAATACAAAAAAAACATCAACGCGCCGCTGTCCCGCACAGCTGACTGCAACTAGCCTATTCCTACTTTAAGCGACGACATCGACGACGACGCGATGCGTTGCTTGAAAAGTTGTATTTTTATCTTTTTATATGAAAATACAAAAAAAAGTAGAGGCTACGACATTGAAGACCGCCAGCCGATGCAATTGTGAATTGAACGCCAATTCACATTCTCAGGGCTATGACAATAGCATACCTAGCTAAGCTATGTACATTCGGAAACGCTCTGTTCCGTAAACATTAAAAATGAAAATGTTTCATATTTTTAGTTTTTTTGAGTAGAAAATTCATAAAATTGGCAAGTTGTTGGTAGATTAAATATGATTTAATGTCTTAGCTCAGTTTATGTTTTTAACTTTATTTCGAATTCTTAATATTTTCTATGTTCACACTTTCAAATTTCCGTTCCATACTTTGAGTAGCTGATTTTTGAAACGAAGTTTCTCATTATCTATATAATATCATATATCTTCTGAGCATTTTTCATATATCACCTATTCATTATTTGGAACCAGGCCGAGCTCTTAATAATGATCTTTAAACAACCTATTTAAGACTCAATGTATTTATTGGTATCTTTACTTCGTTTTGCGAAAAGTAAAATCACTGCACTTGATATTTCAAAAGCATTGAATAGGGTTTGGCATCAGGCTCTCTTATCTAAAATTTGTGCTCTTGATCCCTCCTTCATTGGATTAGTTATTACCTTTCGGATCGTTAAATACAAGTATTATTGAATAAATTCAAGTCTGAAAGCCACTAAATAAATGCTGGTGCGCTCCAGGGCTCTGTTATATCTCCAACACTCTTTCTCATTTTTATTAATGATCTCCTCTCCTTAGACTATGCAAGAAATATTTCACTACTTCTGATCTGGCTAATATTTACAAGACTCACACACATGTCCAAAGCTTGAGTATAATACTTATCTCTAGGCTGGTGCTCCTGTTACTTACTTTTACTTATGCCTCTTGGATAGTATTGAACGTAAAGCATTTAAATTGATTGGTGATAATTTTCATTTACTTTGCTTGAACATCGTCGTTAGGTTTCTTCTTTACCGTTATTTTAAAGAACTATACTCTCGCAAAATAGCCAGTTCCATTCCTCCCCGTAAATAGTTCAACAGTAATACTCGCACTTTTAGGAATGCTCATCAGAAGGGCAACCAAAAATATGTTCGAACATATTTTTTGTTCACATCACATCAACACGAGACTGTGATAGAAATGCGTTTCATTGAAATCTTCGTCTTTTAAACATCATCTGTTAGAGCATATTTTTGCAGATTTCACTGCAATGCATTTTAGCTTTAAAAAGGCATATTATTGCATATTTTTCTTTTTTTGTAAAGGCAAGTAATAAAAACATAGCATTAATAGGAACGAAGAATGAAACGCAACAGTTTTTTGGACAATCTTCGAGTATTCAAAACATATAGAGTTTTAAAGAGATTTGTGTGGTTCTTTTGTGGGGGCAGATATAGGCTTGTTCAAAATTCGCAATGAAGGTATTCCTTTTTTGTTGGAAAATATACCGAGCACAACCCTTCGCTAAAAATATGTACACAATTTGTACAAAAAAACAATCGATTTAATCAAAAACAAAATAAAAAATCGATTTTTATAAGTTTCAACAGACGCAGCAAACAGATATGTTGCAAATGCTATCATTGGAATTTTGGATCCAGACGAGACGTTTGGGTCCAGAAACATTAAATGTAGCTCAAACGGAAATGACAAATCACTTAACTATCATTGCCCGGCTCTTCGATGATTCGGTTAGAATTCTGGGTGCAGATTTTAATAAAGACTCGATCTTACTTTTTTTAACCGATGCTGCTCCGAATATGGTAAAAGCGGCACCAGCTATTCAAGTTTTCCACCCAAAAATAATGCATGTTACATGTCTCGCACATGGACTTCACCGAGAATGTGAAAAAATTAGAAGTGAATATGCTGATATTGACCGCTTTATACCAAATGGAAAAAAGTGTTTTTAAAAGCTTTATCCAGAGTGAAAACTCTTAGAGACATGCAACCTGGACTAGAACTTCCTTCATAACCAATCATAACGCGATGGGGGGCATGGCTCGAAGCAGTGAACTGCTACGCCAAGCATTTTTAAACGATTGTTCGGGATTTTTATGCTTTTTTGGCATCAAGGTTTCTAGTAACATCAATTTCAAAAATTGAATCACGTGGTTTATCGGTCAATTCCAGCACACAAATTATAAGTGATGCGGTGAAGACAATCTACAGCATTCACAGCAAGGCTGCAAAATCAGTGAAGAAAAAAATAGAACATGTAATGGAAAAAAATGCTGACTTCAAAAAACTAAAAATAATTTTAATGGCTTTGTCAGGAGAGAAATCCATAGCAGTTGAAGAATATACAATTGCTGAAGTTTTCGCATTCGGGCTCCGATCACTTCTGTTACGTTGAACGGAGCTTTTACATGTATAAAAGTGTTTTTCGATCAAACAGACAAAGCTTAAGTTTCAAAACTTTTAGTGAAATGTTAGATATTTACTGCACCAAAAATTTGCATTAAATTTTCTTACTGATCGCTGACATTAAAAAATTAAAAAAGAAGAGTTTTGATTTTTCTTTCTTTGATTGGTATTGTTCTTATTAATTAATTTCCTAAAGCAAATAACGCTTCTTATAAACATCTTTTATATTTGTTGAGCATAATTTGAGGGCATATATGTAATTTTTAAGGGTACAATATAGTTTTGATTTTTCTTTCTTTGATTGGTATTGTTCTTATTAATTAATTTCCTAAAGCAAATAACGCTTCTTATAAACATCTTTTATATTTGTTGAGCATAATTTGAGGGCATATATGTAATTTTTAAGGGTTAAATATAGTTTTTTAGGACATATTATTGGTTTCCCTACTCATCAGTATAACCTTGAGCTTTGTTCTTTAACCGTACTACATGAATGTAGAAATCAGGAATTCAAAACCAATGTGCAACGACATATCTTTTCAAACCCTCCTTTTCTAGTGCTTACACTGTGTCTCTGCATAATAAAGTTACTAATATCCCCTTGAGTGTGCGCTTATTATAAGAAATACTAACATTATTAAGAAATTGATAATTCGATAGTCGTAGTATTTCGAAAAATATTTTTGATTCGAAAAATTTGTCCCACTTCTGTAAAAGTATCAAGAATGTTAATCGTTCTACATGTTATACTATACATTCAATTTTGGTGTAAAATTTGGCGAAATTAGTTTATTTTCATATTTATTATTATTATGTTTTAACTAATTACAAATTAAAATGATCTTTATAAGTTAAAACAAAAAACCTCACACACAATTGACACTGTGAGCCAGAATAAGCAATTTATATCAAATCCATGATGAAAAAGTTGTGATTTACTCTTTAAATTACATTTTGTATATTTTTCATATCAGTTTGTTTTGGTTTAAAATTATAAATCAAGTCAATATAAATAAATCGTATTAAAGAATTATTATTTTATTGTGGTAGTGTATGGATAGATTTGTTATCAATAAAACAAAACAAAAAATTGCTAGTAATTTCTTCTTCTGTCAATAATATCAATAATAATTGAAGATTAATGGTCCTGTAATTTTCCGTTTGATTTATAATCAATTTGTTTTTTGTTAAGGGGCCAATGTTTAACTACTTATGTTTATAATAATAATTGCAATATACACAGGATCAGAAACAAGAAGCTATAGTATTAAGTGGTTATCTATAGCAAATTTTATAAATCACTGTGAAATTGTTAAGGAATTATGATAAGTTATTCTTTGACTAATGTTATAAGTTTCTTAAGAATCACTTCAAAAATTAGACAATGGATGATGACAAAAATGGCCTAATTGCGTAAGTCGATCACTCTCCAACGTTTTTAAGGAAATATTCAAAATTTTAAATATTTTTAAAATAACAAAAATTGAAGTAGAAGTAAAAAACTATTTTCACAAAAATTAGTTACATGATTTCTTTAATAAAAAGCTAGATCCATCCAAACGTTGGCAAACATAAAAGTGAAATGAAGGTATTAAGAAGAAAACATTTATTTGTTGTGTTGCTTAAAGTTAGACAATTGGATTCAATTATGAAAAATTCATCACACCAACTATGGAAGAAAATTACCTTTTAAACCACATTCCAAAGTACTTACACATGTTACTCTGGAGACTAGATCATATCAAGCTAAACAAAGTGCGTGTTAAAAGAGATACATATTACAAATTAAGGTTTTATTCTTTCTTTTACTCCATTTATTTATAAAACAGCAGTAATGAATGATCCAGGTGCGTAGACTGAAAGGGGTTAAAGAGTGTTCAAATTCCCTGCAGAAATTAGATTCATTACATATTTTCAGATATTAACAATGAACAAACTGTCGTTACTTCAGATCGTATTTAGTACCCTTTTTTCATAAACACATCCACCTACGGTCTTATTTTTATGCTTATCGCACTTCCAACAGGTCTATCCTATCTTTTCTATTATTCTTTCTGCTTTTTCTTTCTTGCTTGGGTTTTTTATGAATCGCTCTTCGTCAACAAATGGCTAATTGACATACCTATCTAACCTATATTTCGTCGATACAGATACAGACAGTATACCTAATAAGGTGTAGATACTTTTATGCTTATCAGGTTATTGTTTTTTTTTCTTCTTTTATTTGCCGGGTATCAGACTGTTTTTTTTTAAATTTATTTTTCTTTTGTTTCTTCTCCTTCTTCTTTTTCTTTCATAATGTTGCCGTTCAACCAGTTTCTGATAATAAAAACATACCTACATATATTCATTATTGTGAACCCATACCATACACAATGAATCGATACAATCAATACAAATCGATCTGAAAGATACATAAGAGTATAACAGAAAAGATACAGATACAGAGGCTCGCATCCGATTCCAAAGGTTGACTGACATTCAGTTCGAAACAGTACGAATATTTAGTAGTATAATTTTTGCTCAGGTTCTTTGGAATCGAAATAAAAGAATTCTTACATACGAAAGATACTTATGTATATTTAAAAAAAAAGAACGCTCCAAGAAGAAAAACACATGCTTGTCGAGTGAGATATTTATGGTTGCCAAATGTTGTCTATATTGAACCTATGAAATACACTTCAAAGCTACGAAAGGTTTTAGAATTTGTTCTCTTTAATTTTGTTTTCTTGGCATTTCAGCATCTAAAAACGGACTTTCAGGCGTACTTAGTCTTCAACTCCATTTTGGGTTAAAAAAATTGTTTACATCAGTTTTGCACTTTCAGCTCAAAATAACGAATGATGAGGTACTAGTTAAATTAAAAACAAACTTCCTTATTCTTGCAAAAATGTTAAGAACGCTAATAAATATAAGAGCCAATAATGCGAGGCTGAGTTTTTGAATGATATAGAGACCGTAGAACAATTTTTTTGACGACATTTGATAGTTTTGGAGTTATGAGCTATGATATTTTAATTGATTAAAAGCGTCACTTATTTTGATTACCCAGAGATTTACACATGGTACACACTGAATATCATGTTTTTTGCCAAAATATTCACATAGCAAATACAATTGAAATTTAAGTTCTTAGTAAAATAAGTTCGTTTTTTAGATAAATGAGCATATTTTTCGTCATGAGTCGATTTATATCATAATTTCTTATTGGAACATTTTAGAAAGAAGTACTTTTACTATTAGGGAAAGATAAACAACGGCTTCAAATTATTTATTTATTGTTAATAATTATTGAAGTATTTATGTTATTTGTTCTTAATTTTAATACAATTTATATAGCAGAGGAATGGTCTTAAAAAAATTGCAGACGGTTGACAATATAATCTTTTAAAATCAAAAATTTAAACAGATTACTAAAATTTGGCAGACGACAATCTTGCCATGTTCATATATTATTTTAATTCAAAATTGTAAACAAAATATTTTTTTTATGAAATAAAGAAAAAAAAATGTTTTTTAATGAAATAAAGGAATAATAATAATAAATAATAAGGAACAACAATAATAAATAAAGATTGAAGCTTGAAGAAAAGGCAGTCATTAACAGAAAAGAATCGAATGTTTAACAAACAAATTTGCATTTATAGCCTTAGAGCTGAAGCAAATTATGGAAGTAGAGTAATAACCAACATTTCTTGATATGAATGTTGGTAAAGTTGGTATGCTAGATTTGTAAAACAACTCAAATCATGCTTATTTATTTTAAGGCTGGTTGTTTTATCCAATATGGAAACAAACTCTTGATGTTTTAGTATATCAATATTTTTTGGTAATACCTTATAGAAAAAATGTTATCATGTTTTTAAGTTGAAAAATGCATTTGACATCATGAACACACTCTTTTGTAATCAGGGTCTTTTTTTCTGATTTTT